>NC_085868.1:14224812-14424812 GCF_034702125.1 Engraulis encrasicolus | reverse complement strand
TTTTATTTCTTTCTCTTTCTTTTCCGCACATTGTCACACATACACACAGGCTTACCAGATGCTGTATAGCCAGAAAGGTGCCAGGTTGCCAATGGTGTCAGGGTGTCATTCCTTCCTACCTCCCTTATTTTCTGGCTTCGTTTTCTTCATTCACGTCTTCCTCGTCTCTTCCCCCGCAGCCGCACGTACACGTACACAGAGCCGCAGCTCTACAGCCAGAACAGCGGCGGCAGCTACTTCGACACGCAGGGCGGCTCGGCGGTGACGCAGGTGACCACGGTGGTGACCGCGCACGGCATGGCCAACAGCAACAACGGCAGCGCCGGCGGCGGCGGAGGAGGAGGCGGCAGCGGAGGTGGCAGCGGTGGCACGGGGGCAGGTGGCATGGGCATGGCAGGGCTGGGCGGGGGCGCTGGCGGCGGCGGGCAGATCATCAGCAGCTCCGGTGCCTACCTGATCGGCGGCGGCAGCGGCAACTCCATGGACGGCTCCACGCCACACGGCCCTGCCAGCCAAACGCCCAGGGCCTCGCCCGCCACGGTCAGTGTGAGTGGGATGACAGACGCCTGTCAGCATGTCTTCTACTCTCTCTGTGTATTTAGGATATAGGCCTCACACATCAGTCCCTGTGTATGTGGGTCAAAGACGTGCAAAATGGCATTGTTATTCAGTGTAACGGATACATTCTGCTGACTGTAATGGTTAAAAAACATAATTTTAAAATTGTTTCAAGTGAATGGATGACAGCCCAGGCTTTCGTGGAAAAAAATAAAATAAAAAGAGTCATGTTTTTTACAGTTACAGTCAGCAGAAGGTATCAGTTAGACTGAATGACAATTTCATTTTGCACATCTTTGACCCGCGTGTCTCTGTATGTGTCCTATGTCCATGTCATGCATCACATGCGGTCAGTGTGAGTGGGATGACCGAAACGTGTCAGCATGTCTTCTACTCTTTCTCTGTATTTAGGATATACTAGGCCTCACACATTGGTCCCTGTGTATGTGTCTCTGTACAGTGTTTCCCACAGAATATATATTTTTTTTTTGCATTTTAATAAACTATGGCGGCCAAATTTAAACTATGCCGGTGCACCATAGTTTCCTCAATGTATGGGAAACACTGCTGTATGTGTCCTATGTCCATGTCATGCATCACATGCGGTCAGTGTGAGTCGGATGACGCCTGTCAGCATGTCCTCTACTCTCTCTCTGTATTAAAGGATAACTTCTGCCAATTTCGACATGCAGTTGGAATGCTCACACTACCCTGGACTTGTCAGTACCTGATTCCCCCTGCTGCCTTTTCCGAGGTCCTGGTCATTGTAATGGGGGCAGGTGTATGTGTTTACATTTAAAAAAAAAAAGCATCTTGATTTATTCCCAATAACATCCAAAAGGTTATGCAACATCAGCAGACAACTAGAAAACAGCCATACCAGAGATTCTTTAAGTATATAGAGATATGCCAATGTAATAGGTTGCTATGGGCACCTAACATGACCAGGTTCCGGTCTGCCTAAAGGGGCGTGTCATAATACTCCTAGCATTGAATAGAACAGTCCTTAGGTCTGCCTAGGTCTGCCTAAAGGGGGATTTCCCCCCTCCCCCTTGCAATAATAGAACCAGGAAACAATGGGCCAATGGAACCTCTCTCTCTCTACTCTCTCTGGCGATACCTTTTGGGATAATATTTGGAGTAGGCCTATGTTAAGAAAGTTTTTAATGTAAACAAAGTCTGCCCCCATTAGAATAGCTCAGATCTCGGAAAGGGCTGAGTCAAAAAATGCAGCATCACCGGGTACTGACAAGTCAAGGGTAGCGTGACCAACACAAAAGCATATTGAAATTGGCAGAAGTTACCCTTTAAGATATGGGCCTCACACATCATCAGTCAGTGTGTAAGTGTCTGCATGTGTCTTATGTCCATTTCATCTTGTGTAGGCATCACCTGACATGGTCAGTGTGAATGAGATGACACCTGTCTGCATGTCTTGCACTCTCTCTGTGTGTATTAGAATATAGGCCTCACACGTCAGTCAGTGTATATACACCAGGGGTGGAACTTAATTTTTTTTCCCCACCAGTCACTGTGGCAGGTAGATTTTAAAATCTACCAGTCACTAGCTATTTTTACCACCAAAAGCGACTGGTGGGTTGAAAAATTTACCAGTCAGCCCAGAAATGTCCCGGTCCTTGGCGGGTGGACGGGTGCTTATTTCCAACCCTGGTATACACCTGTGTGCGTCCTGTCCGTTTCATGCATCACATATGGCCCATGCGAGTGGGATGACCTCAGGTCTGCATGTCTCCACTCTCTGTGGGATATACGTAGGTCTCACACAAGGCGGTGTGTATGTGTTTGTATCTTGTGTAAAATTTCAAGTGTGGGCCTCCCCCCACCACCGTCTGTGTGAATGGGGTGACACCTGTCTGCATGTCCACTCCCTCATGTGTAGAATATACGGTACGGTACATTAGCTGACTGGTGTGCCTGTGTCTGCATCAGCATGAGTGAAATGACCCAATGGACTGCATACGTGAACTCTTTTATGTGTGCGTATCGGACTGGATAATGCTGTAGGTCTCGCTTACAGTAGTGGACGTCTTGTGTCCGTTCCATCTGTTGGCATTTGCCGGCCATGGGAGTGGGATGACACATGGGGTTCATCCCAATATGTGTCCTTGCCTCCTCCACTTGTGCTTGTCTCCTCGCCCGCCTCCTGGCCCCTCCTCCGTGGAGAAAACGATAAAGTTTCCCAGCTGTCAGCCTCGCCACAACAACTTTTGAGGGACTGTTTTTCATTCACCATCCCAATTGCAAATGAGAAAAAGACTTTACAATTGAGCTTTTGCAAGATATTGAAATATAATGCTGTTGTCAGTGATGTCATCATGACGAGAAGCAAGTGGAGGAGGCAAGTGGAGGAGGTAAGGTCACATATTGGGATGCACCCCTTGATGTCTGCACTCTCCATAGCTGCTCCCTGTGTGTAGTAGGTTAGAGTAAATCACACACATAAGGCAGAGTGTAGGGGTGTAGTGTGTATATGTATGCAATTTCGGCCATTTCATGTGTAGGACATTGCCCACCACCATGGTCAGTGTGAGTGGGATGGCCGGATGTACGCAAGTCAGCGTACACGTGTCGGCGGCGTCTGTGTCCAGTTTCGGTTCTGCCTGTTCTGTACTAATGTGTAGGACAGGGCTCCCCAACCTTTCTGGGTCTGAGGGCTACCAAGGGCTACCCGAGGGCTAGTAATCACACTATTATTGAATGATAATTTGCTTATAGGTTATGAAGAATAAATAATCCCATATTTAAAGGAAAAAACATTAACTCTGACTAAAATCGTCATTGTTTATTAACATCCTTGGTGGGCACCTCAGAAGCTCTTGGAGGGCTACCTGGCGCCCGCGGGCACAACGTTGGTGACACCTGGTGTAGGATATTGTGCATGGCCAATGTGTCTGCGTCTGCATCAGTCTGAGTGGAAGGACCCAAGTACTGTCTTTGTGTTGTGCTGGAATATACACAAGGCAATGTTGTCTGCATACATCATACACTACCGTATGCGTAGGATCTTCATTGGCCACGGTCAGTGAGAGTGTGATGATGACCAGCGCCTGCATGCCTTTTATTTTATGTGTACATCACATGCATAGGCAGTGCTGCTCACCCGTCAATTTCAGGCTCCTGCGTCTGTGTCAATTTCATGCACGGAGCGTTGCTGACCTCTGTCCGTGCGAGTGGGATGACCCTATGCATGTGTGTGTACTGTGGGTTATACAGTCAGCAATGCCTGCATGTGTCTGAATTGTAAGCACTGTATTTGCATGTATTTATGTGAAGCGGATACGCAACACACGGCTAGTGCCTCAGTGCCTGAATCTGTGTCCATTTTATGTACGCCGTGGTCAGTGGCATTTAAAAACGACGTGTTTAGGAAACGCAGTCTTATTTTGTGTGTTAAATATGTGTACTTGTGGTGCACAGCTGCAGGCTGTGTAAATGGCATGTATTACTTTTCTAATCCATTTCATCAGCATGGTCCTGTAGATGTGACATGTGCAGGACAGTATGCACAGTTCAGCATCGTACTGCAGCTATCTGGCCGTCTGGATATGTTGTCCAAAGAAGTGCAGCGAGTGTGACCAGCTCGAGCATGTACGGGCATGTGCAACTGTAGACGTGGTGGTATGTGATGTTGCCACACTGTGCCATGATGACACTTGTGTAAGTAAACAAGTCGGTGCGTATAGCCGGGCAGAGCACAGCACAGCACAGCACAGCGCGCCCTCGCGCTGCTGCATATGGCTGTCTGACTCCGCATTTCTCTATCCCGGCTCGCTACAGCTGCTTGGAAGTCAAGATGGCTATTTAGTTAACCGCCGCCACTGCTATTGCCACTGCCACGGGCGCTGCCACCCCTTCACCCCCTGCCGACACCAAGACTGTCATTGGCGCTCTGGCACTCACGGCCCCCCCGTGCACAGTGCAAAACTCCCACCAGTCTCTCTCTCTCTCTCTCTCTCTCTCTCTCTCTCTCTCTCTCTCTCTCTCTCTCTCTCTCTCTCACACACACATCTCCTCGCTCTCACTTGCTCCGCACTCTCTTTTTACCTCTCTCTGTGTCCATCTCTGTCTCTCTGTCTCTCTGTCTCTCTGTCTCTCTCTCTCTCTCTCTCTCTCTCTCTCTCTCTCTCTCTCTCGAGCAGCGGTCCCTTGATATTTCCTCACCCGTAATGAAAAGGAAAATTCCGCCGTGTCTAAAAAGACAAGTGTTTGTGTGCATGTGCATGTGCCTGTGCCTGCATATGTGTGTGTCTGCGGATTTCACGTGATGAAGTCAGCCCTGGCCTTCCCCCACCCCCCACAGAGACGAGATGCCAGGGTGAGAGGGCTGCGAGGGTGGAGGGTGGAGGGTGGAGGGTGGAGGATGGAGGGCGGAGGGTGGAGGGTGGAGGGTGCCCAGTGGTGATGCAGGGTGCCCTGTCAGTGCTGATGGTGGTGACCGCATGAGTAGAGGGTGGGAGGGTTGGGAAGGATGAATGGGTAAGAGGACTAGGGGCGCTTCGGTGGTGGTGGTGGTGGTGGGTTACAGTGAGGGGCACCAGTGGAGGGTGGGAGGAATGGGGTAGGAGGGAGGTCTGGCGGCGGGGTGATGGTGGTGGTTGCAGTGGAGAAGTGTTGGAGGGTTACAGAAAGAGACACCAGCGGAGAGTGGTATGGTTGGAGGATCAAGGGTGGGAGGTGCCTGATGGTGGATATGATGGCTACAGGGATGAGGAGGGCGCCTGTAGCTGAAGATGAGGCAGGTTTGACCCCTGCTGGCGAAACATGGTATTGGTACTGTTGTGACGCCAACACTGTGAGATGCTCAAGACCGTAAGGTCTCAGACACTTGTGAATGCATAATGCCTGAAATGAATCATGAATAGGACAGCAGGCTTGGGCATGTACTGCACTGTTTTACAGCATATTTATTAACTTTCATTTCAGCCATAGGATAATTAATCATGAATAAGTGGCATATGCCCTGCATGCTTCCCTTCAGTTCATATCCCCCTTGACTCACAAGACTTTTGACACATTTCCACACAATTTAATTTCCACATGAGTGATATTGCCCCAGAAATGAATTTAAAACCTATGGAATAAATAAGAGTAACTGTTGGCAAGGAGTGGACCAGGCACGCCATTTGTGTTTTCTTGTAATATTTATTGAGGAGAGGTAACAGAATCTCACCGCTAATATCGGGTGGTTAAATCGCTATGCTTTGCTACTTGTTTCCAAAGTTTGTTTTATTTCCGGGATTATGATTTTTTTTTTTAAAGGGTGGTTGGCTTTCCTGTCCACTGCTTGAAATCAGTTTATATCTATTGCTGATCACATCTGCTGTTTTCTTGTGAATTTTGTGTGTGTTTGATATTGGTTATTATCAATCTTCTGCGGTGTAGCTTTTTTTTGTTACGCTTTTCTTTGCCATTATGTTCACTTATTGTTTTTTTTTCCTGTTTTTAACTTTTCCTGTTTTTCTGCTTTTTTGTTTTTTCCTTCTTTCTTTTCTTTCTTTTTTTTCTTTCCCCTCCTCTTTTTTACGTTTGCTCTTTGCTATCAGATTGAAATGGCGATTGAGACGCTCCAAAAGTCTGAAGGGTTGTCGTCTCAGAGAAGCTCGCTACTGAACAGCCATGTAAGTTTTCTTTTCTTTCTTTTTTCATTTGTTTATTTATTTATTTTTGCTTGTGAATCACAGCACGCCTCTTTGCCTCCTGCCTCTCCTCTCCTGTCCTTCCTTGCCTCGCCTCTTGTGCGATCTATGTCTTGTGTGTCCTATATGTGTTTCTGCTACCTCTCAACTCCCAGTCCTAGTGTGGGACCCCCCCATGCACTTCTATGGTCCACCATTTGTGGATATAAGCTTATTTCTGACCTCCCTTGAGTTAAATAATTGAGTTCTACCTTTCCCCTGGTCTTCCAGCCACTCTCTGAGCGTGGTGATATTACTTATAGTTCCATGCTAGCAATTATCATTGAATAGCATGGGAGCAGCTGTTCACATATGATTCAGTGGTGCAGTATGCAAGCTTGGAGGTAGAATGTGCACCTCCAGATTCAGGGAATGGCTGGGAGAATAGGAGAAAGGTAAAGACTCAATTATTTAACTCAAGCGGATGTGGAATGTCCCTTTTAAAGACTCAATGAAGCCAATATGTTCCAGTTCCTCATATCAAGATGAAATTGATACCTCACCTTAAACATTCAAAGAAGGCAACAAATTCTTTTCATGAAATGATGTTCTATGCTAAATGGTGTCCGATTCCTTTGATCCAGCCAAATTTGTTTTTGTCTAAGTAATTACTGTGCAAGTTTTTGGTAGTAATGATCAGTGAATGTGTGAACCACTGACCTGAATAATACACGTCATTGATTTGAACAGTCATATACTGTCCTGAGCACAAAATGCAAGCAGCATTCCTATGGTTCTATGATTTCCTGTAGTGGTTCCACTTAAAAGCGCTAGGATTAGAAAACTGGTTATGAAACTACTTAATGCAGTAAGCGTAACCTGAGGGGTTCTCCATTTTTGCAGACACATTTTCTCTGCATTATATGTATTTCCTAAGCCAAATATAATTTTCATTTTACTAGGTCTCAAAACACACACAGTGCTTTAGTAAACCTTCATTATGTTGCAGTGAATTCCCTAAAGATGTATTTTTTCTCCACTGTGAGGGGAATACAACACCAGAATGAACTTTCAGATGGTACAACTGCAAAAGACATCAACTGAAATGAAATGGTTTAATATTTAGCGGTTAGGCTATATCATTTATTTGACCCACCACTAAGAAAGTGGTTCCTTAAAGATGATTAATAGAAAGGCAGCAATTCATACTATATTAATTCAGTGTATCCATAGATGATTAAGCGATTTAATAATAAATAATAAATAATAATATAATAATAAATAATAATATAATAATAAATAAAAAGCTGTTAAGGGCTAAGGTGATGTTCTGTGAACAATTGTTCATACATACTGGAAATTTATTTCTGCTACGGCCCAGAAAAAATAGGAATGCAGACATTTTCTATACCTTGCACACGCAGAAATTATTTTATTTTCAATGCGTAGCTGTTTAGCCATGATGTTGTGAATGTGAACTAGACTTCTTAGCTGAAAAGAAGCACCCTCAGGAAGCACTCTCAAACTAGTCCGTTGCCATACATTTGACGTCACCGTGTCTCCTCAGTTAATTGAAATCTCTGATAATTTATCAAATTGCTCTTATTGTTTGCTAAAGGTGCTAAAAGCAAATGCGTCTCTTGAGTTCGCCTTTGCCTTTTTGAGTTCGCCTTTGCCTTTTTGTCATTAAAAAATGTATACGTCCATGGACAAAAGAGACCTTGGTAACCTCCTGTTCCTTTCAGACCAGCAGCTGTGTCTGACTGCTAGTACAACGACTGAAGTTAATAACATGAATAAATCAAAATAGCCCTCGCAGTGGGTGGTGATTTTTTGCTGGCCTTAGCGAGCATACCCACTGTGCTACACATTTGCAGAAAGCTAGCACAGCTCAGCTTAGCTTAGCTTTTTTCCAACCAGCTTCAGGCTTCATGTACAGTACGCAAGTGTGTGTAGGTGGACTCTTAAGGCCTCGAACTGTGTGTCAAGGGAACCTTATTATTATTTTGTTTGTCTGCAGACGGCAACTTATGAACTTTCCCCCCCCTCTCCTAGTGGGAAAAAAAATCCCAGGATTAACGCCAAACCCAAAAAGTTCACAGATTCACTGTATAGTGTGCCACTGTAGGAAAAACAAAATACATTTTATTCATAACACCTTACAATAGCTAGTGTGTGAGTGAATATTTTGGACACAGGCTAATTTTCCACATGGAGCCCCCGGCGTGAGCACTTATAGGAATTTAAGAACCACCAATAACCTGGCACAGCAACTTTGTTCTCTATCAAAATGGAACGATTTTCCTGGGCACTTTTCCTGATAACTTTTAGGAACAACAAACGGCATTTTAGAAACTTACAAGGACCTAACAACCACTCGACAAAATTTTGCTCTACCAAAGTGGAACAACCATTGGAACAACTTTCCCACATTCCCAGGATTTAACTAACTGTATACCTACATGGGCTTCTGAACTCAGCACGTAGAAACTGAGGAACCATTTAGGGCCTGTTAGGAAACCAGAGACAGGAACTTCTTCTCTACTCAAGTGGAACACCATTCCTCAGGGTAGCTAGCTGTACCTACATGGACCACCTCCTTAAAGGGACACTGTTTGAGATTTTTAGTTGTTTATTTCCAGAATTCATGCTGCACATTCACTAATGTTACCTTTTTTCATGAATACTTACCACCACCATCAAATTCTACGTATTCATTATGACTGGAAAAATTGCACTTTTCATACATGAAAAGGGGGATCTTCTCCATGGTCCGCCATTTTGAATTTCCAAAAATAGCCATTTTTAGCTGCAAAAATGACTCTACTTGGACCATACTAGAAAATATTTGTTTATTACTTAGTAAACTTTCATGTAAACATCAAATTTGGCAATAGGCAGTCCAGTTTCAATGAGCAGCATAGTTGCAGTACCTTTTTTGACCATTTCCTGCACAGTGTCCCTTTAACTCCCAAAACATAAAATATGAGGAATTGTGTCAAATAATTGTGGCCTGATTTGTAACAACACCTACACTCATTTACTACGTACCTAAAAAGCAGATGTAAATTGCTATGCAACATCCACTACATGACTATTTTCTTTGTGTAATTTGATTTTTAAAAATTGTTGAAATGCACACACCCACACACAGTTTTTCATGTGTGTATACATGTAACGCTGTGGCTACAAAGGGCCTTCTTCCTTTCCAAAGTGGCGATTTCAAGCACTTCCCTCCTTCCTATTCCTCCCCTGTATAGCTGAAAAATACAAAGGATGCGCAGCACCATGCATCAACTTTTTCCCTTCAGCTGTTCATTATTTCCATCTCTTTATTATTTTATTTTGTTATGATTTAATCCTTCCTCTTTGACCCCCCCATATAGCTGCAGTGGCTCCTGGATAACTACGAGACGGCGGAGGGGGTGAGCCTGCCGCGCTCCACCCTCTACAACCACTACCTGCGCCACTGCCAGGAGCAGAAGTTGGACCCCGTCAACGCCGCCTCCTTCGGCAAGCTCATCCGCTCCATCTTCATGGGGCTGCGCACCAGACGCCTGGGCACCAGGTCAGATGCCCTGCTCATTACCTACCGCCCCTTAAAGTGATACTGTCCCATTTTTGGAAATAAGCTTAATATTTTACACCTCTCCTTGAGTTAAATGATAGGGCTTTACCATTCTCCTGTACTTTTGACCTTTCTCTGAGTATGACAATGTGCAAATTTTACATCCATGCTACTAGCAGTTAACATTGAGTCCTATGAGACCAGCTGGCGGCTAACTGGTCTCATAGGACTCAATGTTAACTGCTAGCTTGGAGGTAAAATTTGCACTGCCATACCCAGAGAACGGTTGAAAGTACAGGAGAACAGTAAAACCCTATTAATGCCTTAAAGACTTTATATGGGGACCAAAACATGTTGTGGTTTGGTTTTCATTTGGCCTAATTATAATGTTCACAAGCAGTTCACAAGCAATTGGTCTGTGTTGTACTGCCCCTGCTCTCTCTTTTACCACCTTTACTCTTTTCCTTCTTCTCTATCTTCTTTTGCTTCTTTCTGTTTTTTTCCTTTCTGTCTTCCTTTCTTTCTTTCTGTCGTTCCGTCTTTCTGTCTTCCTTTCTTTCTTTCTGTCGTTCCGTCTTTCTTTCTTTATTTATTTATCTATTTATGCCTGACTTTCTTTCTTTCTTTCTTTCTTTCTTTCTTTCTTTCTTTCTTTCTTTCTTTCTTTCTTTCTTTCTTTGTCCATCTGCCATTGTCCTCACGCTGCTGCTTTTGTCTGTGATCTTCTTGCATCCTTTCATGCCTGCCCTCCTCTCACCTCATCTTAGCCCCTTCTCTACCGATGGCATAGCCTCGTCTTATTATTCCCTCTCTCATTCTTCTCCACCTGCTTCCCTCACGATCCCTTTGTTCCCCTGCTCTGTATTTATTTCCCCTCCTACTCTTGGCCTTGTCCTCCTCTTCTCCCTCCTTCTCTTCTCTTGTGTCCTTCTACCACCTTTTCATGGAACAAATGTCTTTGTTCAAGCGTGTTTCTTCCCCCATTCGCGTCATTACTCTCAGTCTCAGCATTGATGACTGATTGTTTTGCTGGCTGGTTGTTGTTGCGTTGTTTGTCCTGCAGGGGGAACTCTAAGTACCACTACTATGGCATCCGCGTCAAGCCCGACTCCCCGCTCAACCGGCTGCAGGAGGATATGCAGTACATGGCTCTCAGACAGCAGCCCATGCAGCAGAAACAGCGGTAGGACACACACACGACTGATATATTACACACACACACACACACACACACACACACACACACACACACACACACACACACACACACACACACACACACACACACACACACACACACACACACACACACACTGATGAGTTATAAGCAAGCACAGACTTGATTGCTTGATATCGCTCAGCTCAATGTCCAGCACTGACCAGACATCATTTCATTTCTGCCCGACTGTGTGATTTAACAAGCCTCGGTCTGATGTGCGGCCACAGTAAACATGATATTTCAGCGCAGCTGATGCTCCTTAGCTTGGTGGTAGTGTCAGGGCCGCTGGCAGCGTTGGCAGGGCCATGGACAAAGTCATCTAAACCCCCCCACACACACACACACGCACATACAACGGGTTTGTTTGTGATGGCGCATCCAGGCTCAGTCTGCGCAGCACACGCGCATATACATGCAGTGCGAAATTATGATGCATTATAATGGTTCGAAAATTTGAATCAGAATGCATTGAAATGGCAAATTGAGCAGAAATGCGCCGTCACGATCGAGCCCGATGTAATAAGGACCGCTCTGGGCCCCTCCTCTACATGGGCCTGGGACAACTGACCCCTTTATCATCAACCTGTGTCTTCCAGACCAATGATACAGAATAGTCAATGTGGTAGACAAACTCATTTTTTATTTATGAAACATAGCCTGCAGCACATGTACGAATTGTGTTGATAATAAAAAATATATATTTTTGAATGTATCATTTATTTTTGAAAGCACACTTTCTGGAAGGGAATGTGAAATTATTTTTTATGCTAAATAATTACCCTATTTGTTAAGCCTTTCTACAGTAATGCAGGGGTTCCCAACCCTTTCCAACTTTAGGCTCACTTCAAATGTTCATAATGCTCAGGGCCCACCTCTGACTCAAGTAAATAGTCAACAGCATCATAAACACAAATATATACCGGTATATATATTTTCAATGTAATTTTTATGGGCTTTTTCGCCTTTATTTCAGACAGGACAGTGAAGAGCGACAGGAAGCGAATGTGGAGAAAAAGACGGGGTAGGGATGGCAAATTACCCAGGCCGGATTCGAACCCTGGGTTCAACCCTTGGGCATGCAAGCCCAAATGTGGGGGGCTTAGCGCGCTGTATATGTATATGTATATGTATTTATATAGCTCAGTATCACAACGATGAAGTTGTCTTAAAGCGCTTTAAACATACACATACACACATACACATTCCCAGATTCACACACCAGCTTTGGAGGCTGCCATACGGCGCCAATTGTCTGGGGTTCATATGAGAAAATGCACACATACACAAACACACACACACACACGCACACGCACGCACAACAGTAATAATAGTTCTAGAAAGATTACCCGGTACTCTGGAAGCCACCGTACCATAGCCTTACTTCATAACATCAAGACCTAGCCTACTAGTGCAAGAAGACTGTAGTTCTACTTACTGTATTTGAAAGGCGTTATCAACACCTCCCCTGCGTTGTACTCTCTTAACTCCTGAACCATATGAAAAATGGTGGAAATGGGACCAACTCGGCGGAGGCTAATTAGCAACAAAAACACCCACACTCACTTACCCACCAAGCAGCTCAAAACTGCTATACAGCGTCCACTACTTGACTATTTCCTCTGTGGAAATTGATTAAATAAAAACACACACACACACACACACACACACACACACACACACACACACACACACACACACACACACACACACACTTTTTCTGTGTATGTACCTACGTACAGCACTGGGGTCAAACAAAGGTCCTTGTTTCTCACTGAATCACCTCAGTGATGTAAATCTACTGCAGTATTTAATTATTAAATGTGTAACATCCTACATTGTTAAGACTTGTTCTGTAGTAGTGGCAAGGCTTAGGATTTTTGTACCTTTTGACTCCTAGACAAAGTGTTTGTACAACACCACTAGATTGCCCATATATATATATATATATATATATATATATATACATTTTTTTATTTTATTTTTTTTTGTCAAGTCAAGTGTACTTTTTTTGTCAAAAATCTATGTAACAGGGTTAGCACAGAAGTTTGAAATTGCGTTTGGCCATGTTGTTGCATGAGGGTACAGTTTGAAAGACACTGTTTGCTAATTTCCTGATGTCTGTGCTCTGTGTTGTGTCAGGTACAAACCTGTCTGGAAGCTGGGCAGCATGACATGTTGTTGCATGTAGTTCTGTGTTTCTCAAACCTTTTAAGACCGAGGACCACTTTGTCCTCCCAAATATGTTCAGGGACCGCCTATCAACTGAATTTATAGTTGACGAGTGCTAATTTGACAATGCTAATTTCGATGGAGATCACTTACTTTTTTATCCACATTCACAAGCCTGTTTTATTGTAATGAAAATTACATGTTTAGCTTTGTAATGTTACAGATATAGCTTACTGCCAGCTTCTCTTGGTAAAATAGAAATCCCCTCGCAGACCACCTGAGCTCTGTCACGGACCACTAGTTGTCCCTGGACCACACTTTGAGAATCACTGATGTAGTTTCATGATCTACAAAATTATATCATGAACATAGGATTCCTTTATCTTCTTTGTAGTGTCAGCTTACGGCATAAGCTGGCTCCGAACAAAGTGAGCAGCATTAGGTGTTGCTGCGTGTATTTCCACTGTGAAAGAGCCTACTATCTAAAATAAAATATTAAACGTAGCATTTCTTTGCCCTGTGTGTTGCACCAGGTATAAGCCGGTGCAGAAGGTGGACGGCATGTCTGGGGAGAACTACTCTGGCGGAGGAGGCCAGCACGCAGCCAGCGCGGCCGAACAGACAGTCATCGCACAGAGCCAGCACCACCAGCAGTTCCTGGGTAAGGGGGGGATTGTGTCAACGCTAGCAGTGAGTGCTTTGCAATATGCAACCTTGCCTCCTCCACTTGTGCTTGTCTCCTCGTCCCGCCTCCTGGCCCCTCCTCCGTGGGGAAAACGATAAAGTTTCCCAGCTGTCAGCCTAGCCACAACAACTTTTGAGGGACTGTTTTTCATTCACCATCCCAATTGCAAATGAGAAAAAGACTCTACAATTGAGCTTTTGCAAGATATTGAAATATAATGCTGTTGTCAGTGATGTCATCATGACATATTACTTCCTGGTACGAGGAGAGAAGCAAGTGGAGGAGGTATGTGGAGGAGGCAAGGTCGCATATTGCAACGCACTCAATGTGTGATGTAGGCATGCAAACTCCTAGCCTCATTATCATTGACGTTCAAATCTCTTCGAGACTTGGTCTGACCAAGAGCATAACATGGCATGGTTGACCTGCCTCCCTTGGTTTTCTTATGTTTGTTTGCTTATCAACAAAGTGGGAGGAGTTCCCGTATTTGGGGGAACTCGGAAAGTACTTGCATTGCTCTTGACCTGACTAGTTGCAACGCTGAAAGTGTTGCGTCACTAGGAGGGCACAGCCTGGCTAGCAAACTCCTCACTTTTCAGCGGTTTTGAGATCAAACTGGGTAATTTATGTAAATCATGCTGGGCGGGTGGTGCACCTTTCACATCTCTGACCAGTTTGCATGCCTGGCAATGCCATGTGTAAATATCGCAATAAACCCTTGTTCTACCAGGAATCGGTCCCCGTGGGGACCCGGGGTAGAATAGGTCCCTAGCACCCCCTTGCTGTTCGTAAGAGGCGACAAATGGGGCGACTTTTTTGCCGTAAGTTGCGACCCGTGACGGTGGAGGAAGAATGCCTGGCATTTGAGGGATGTGGTTGGTTGCGACTTCCACACGCCCAACACAGTGCTTTGGCTCCTACTTCACCTAGACGGGAGGTTGGACGGGCCCGATCCAATCAATCGGCTAGTCAAAGTTCTCTGGAATATTTTTTGGGACCATGCTTTTATTTTTTCCTGAAGACTTTGGCCGAGGGTCAATCGAGTGAAATGAGCATTTTTGTTTAGCTTGCTCGAGTATACCATCCCTGTATCCTTGATGCATATCTGGTGGAGTACCGCAGCGCTGTGCATCCCCTAGTTGGGCTCCAAGGAGGGTGAGGAGCAGAGATGATGAATCATGTATCAACACTAATATGGCTACTAACCTACCCCACAAGAAAAGATTAATGGATCATGACTCGGATGACGCTTCTGACTTGGCATTTATTTACCCCCCCAAAACAAGAAACTGGCCTAAATTTATACTTATGGAAACTGCAACGCCAGACTTGCCCCTCACTAAATTGTCCCCTTTTGCAATCCAGAAAGGTATTTCAGGTATAGCAGGGACAGTCAAAGACGTTAAAAAATTGCACTCTGGTCAGATTTTGGTTGAATGCTCTAAAAAGTCCCATGCTGATAATTTATTGCGCTGTGACAGTTTAGGGGGTGTACCAGTACGGACCTTCCCTCATCCACACCTGAACAGTTGCAAAGGCGTAATACGCACAAGAGATCTCCATGATATGGAAGAAGATGAAATTGTCACAGAACTAAAAGATCAAGGAGTTACTCATGTGAAGAGGATAACACTGAAAAGGGATGATAAAGTCATTAAAACTGGTACTTATATCCTTACTTTCAATTTGCATGACCAACCCGACAGAATCCTCATTGGATACTTAAGTGTGAGAGTGGACACATACATTCCTAACCCTTTGAGATGCTTTACCTGCCAGAAGTTTGGCCATGGCTCTGCAAGTTGTAAAAACAAACCAGTTTGCTGTACCTGTGGTGAGGATGGGCACCAACTGATCTGCACAAGACCACCCAAATGCTGCAACTGCAATGGGGACCACCCAGCCTCATCAAAAGACTGTCCTGTTTGGATTAAGGAAAAAGAAATTCAGAGAATACGGGTCACAAAGAAGATAAGTTATCCACAAGCAAGAAAACAGGTGGAAGGAGTTCCTGCGTATAACTTCCAGCATTCTTTTGCCTCTGTTGTTAAACCCCCTACAAAGACAATTGACTGTCAAACTGATTTTACTTGGATGAACAAAGATAAACCACAACTGATCAGTGGAAGTAAAACCCCATCAACTTCCAGTAAGCACAAATCAACCTCCCAGTCTTCTGCCAGTCAAACTCCAGCTATGGGTGAACCATTCCAACCGCCCAAGGAGAAAGATAAAGACAAAGAGAAAAGGAAATCAACTAATACTCCCTCTCAATCTAAAGGTAGTCAAGGAAATAAGAATGGAAATCCTATGGATGTGGAAATGAAGGAACCCTCAACCCATCGTAGCCGAAGCTCCTCCCCCAAAAGTAGGAGTAAAGGCCCTGTTCCAGTCTTGCCCACATGACCATAGGTAGCCATATTGTTCAGTGGAACTGTCGTGGTTTTAGAGCCAATTTTTCTGAACTACAGCAATTAACTGCTCTTTTTAATCCTCTTGCCTTTTGCCTTCAAGAGACCTACCTGTCTCCAAGTCTTAATTTGTCTTTGAAGAATTACTCAATGTTTAATGCGTATGGCCCTCATGCTCAGCGACCTTCTGGAGGAGCGGCTGTATTAGTACGCAATGACATAATCCATAGTCACCTTGTTGTCACTACCCATTTACAAGTGGTGGCAGTCCGACTAACTCTTCATAAAGTCATTACCTTGTGCTCTGTCTACTTTCCACCTGATGCTACAGTAACTATGCAGGACATGGACAACTTAATAGCACAATTGCCTCCCCCATATGTGTTTTTAGGAGATTTTAATGCTCATAACCCTGCGTGGGGAGGAAGCTGCTCAAATGCTAAAGGCAAGATTATAGAGGACTTTATCACTAAGACGGACTTATGCCTGTGGAATGATGGATCTTTTACCTACTTGCATCCAGGCCATGGAACATACTCAGCTATTGATTTATCCATATGTGACCCTAACCTTCTGCTTGATTTTTCTTGGCGACCACTGGATGACCTGTGTGGTAGTGACCATTTCCCCCTGATAATGTCATCTACAGAACCAGACACGCAGTTTAGACCCCCAAGATGGCAACTTCGAAAAGCTAACTGGAGTCTCTTTCAGTACCTCTGTGAAATCCAACTGGGTCACGTACCTCAAGATCTTGACAATACTGTTGATCATTTTACTGAAACTTTGCTCTCCATTGCAGAGAAAGCTGTCCCAAAAACTTCAGGGAAGCCCCACCACAGATCAAATCCATGGTTTAACGATGACTGTAAAAAGGCCATTGATGCCCGAAAAAAGGCAGAGAGGGCGTTCAATAAGCATCCAACAAATGCAAATCTTACCAGTCTAAAAATTTCACGAGCCCAAGCTCGAAGGACTATTACTAGCGCAAAAGCACAAAGCTGGAGAGAATATGTCTCAAGTCTTACGAGGGATGCATCCTCTAAAAAGGTCTGGAATTTTATCAGAAAGATGAAGGCTAAAGGTGGTACTGCAAGAGTTCAGCACCTAAAGTGCCCTCAAGGTCTTTTGACATCTAAGCAAGATATAGCTGAGAAACTTGCAGAGACATTTGAAAAAAACTCCTCAGTGGAAAACGGTCATCCTGAATTTCAAGCCTTGCGTAGAAAAGAGGAAGCGAAGGCCCTGAACTTCCTATCAGATAACTTGGAACCATACAACCAGCCTTTTTCAGTGGATGAACTGCTCTGCGCTATTAGAAGCTCCCACGATACTGCAGTGGGCCCTGACATGATCCACTATCAATTCCTAAAACACCTACCATCCAGTGTGCTGTCTCATCTCCTGGCGCTATTTAATATGATTTGGAAATCAGGAAAAGTGCCTAAGTCCTGGAAAAAAGCGTTTATCATTCCCATCCCTAAGCCTGGTAAAGATCATACTGATCCCACCAACTATCGCCCAATCGCCTTAACCAGCTGCCTGTGCAAAACTATGGAAAGAATGGTCAATAAAAGACTTGTGTGGATGCTTGAATCAGAAGGTCATTTAAGTACATACCAATGTGGCTTCAGGCAAGGAAGGAGCACAATGGACCATCTCATTAGACTGGAGGCCTATATAAGAGACGGATTTGTCAAGAAAGATCACGTAATAGCAGTGTTTTTTGACCTGGAAAAGGCGTATGATACCACCTGGAAATATGGCATTTTAAAGGATTTGCACTACATGGGGTTCAGAGGACATCTGCCCATTTTTATCTCCAATTTTTTGTCCAATAGACTTTTTCAAGTTCAACTGGGCACAACGTTTTCAACACCGCACTTGCAAGAACAAGGAGTGCCTCAAGGAAGTATCCTCTCGGTGACCCTATTCAGTGTCAAAATCAACAGCATTGCAAAGGAAATCAACCCAAACCTTTTTTGCAGCCTTTATGTTGATGACATCTGTATTTGTTACAGAGGGAAATATATGAGCACAATTGAAAGACAACTCCAACTATGCATAAATAGGATCAGCACTTGGTCCGTTGAAAATGGCTTCAAGTTTTCCAAGTCCAAAACTGTTTGCACCCATTTTTGCCAACTGCGAACTTTACATCATGAGCCACTGCTGTACATGGATGGCGCAGCAATTCAAGTTGTGAAAGAGTTTAAATTCCTTGGTCTTACCCTTGATAATAAACTATCTTTTATCTCACACATGAAGAATCTTAAGAAGCGATGCTTTAAAACATTGGACATTTTAAAAGTACTGGCAAAGACCAAGTGGGGGGCAGAGTGGACTGTACTGTTGCGCCTGTACAGAGCACTTGTGAGATCCCGTCTGGACTATGGCTGTATTGTCTATGGATCAGCAAGAAAATCTTATATTCAGATGTTGGATACTGTTCATCACCAAGGTCTAAGACTGGTCCTAGGAGCCTTTAGAACCTCACCAGTGCAGAGTCTCTATGTGGAAGCAAGAGAACCATCCCTTCAACTAAGACGCTTGAAACTTGCTTTGCAATATGCAGTCAAAATCAGGGGGAATAGTCTTAACCCTGCATACTCCACTGTCTTCCAACCACGATGTTTGAACTTTTATGAGGCTAGACCCAGGTCTATCAGACCTTTTGGGTTAAGAATTAAACCTTTTTTTGAGGATTTGAATATTGATCTTGATGGACTGACATCTACCCACTTCTGTGCTATTCCCCCTTGGACCTTGAAAAAACCTGTAATTGTACAGGACCTGAGCCATAAGAAAAAAATCAAACACGCATCCAAACCAGTACCAAAGTTGCTTCCTTGATGTAAGACAGCGCTTCCCTTTCCATACTCCAATTTATACTGATGGCTCTAAGACTGATACTAGTGTGTCCTCAGCAATGGTAGTCTCTTCTTACCAGTGTGGAATACGCCTCCCAAACATGTGCTCTATTTTTACAGCTGAAGCCCAAGCCCTGCTCTTAAGCCTTGAATACATTGAACATCACAATCAACAACAATCCTTGATTTGCACAGACTCTAGGTCATGTCTTCAGGCACTAGAATTTTTAAAAACTGACCACCCTCTGATTACCAGAATACTTGAGAAAGTGGATCACCTAACCAAACTCAACCTGGACATTATTTTTTGTTGGGTCCCTGGTCATGTGGGCCTGACTGGCAATGAAAAAGCAGATAATGCTGCTAAAGGAGCCCTGGATGAAGAGATATCTGAATGCGAAATACCTGTCTCTGACATCAAGCCTGTACTTTCTTCCTACATAATGGATAAATGGCAAGCCGAATGGGATGATTGTGCTGGAAATAAGCTGCATGATATATGCAATTCTGTGAAACAGCTGATTACTCAATCATTCTCATGCAGACATGATCAAGTCGTCTACACAAGGTGTAGAATTGGCCACTCTAGACTCACTCATGCTTTTTTGCTAACTGGAAGTGAACCTCCCCTCTGTGATTTTTGTGGACATCTCTTATCAATTAAGCATATTCTGACTTGCCCTGCTATCAGAAGGAAAAGACAACAGTTTTTTAAAGAAGACACTATTTTTGGAATTTTTAATAAGGTCCCACCTTTAAAGGTTTTGAACTTTTTAAAATGTATTGATGTGACCAAACTTATTTAATCTATTTATTCAATTATTTATATCATTGTAGATTTTTAATATGAGGCAAATTCTATTACCTGTACTGGCCATGAAATAGCCACAGTTGCATATTTGGCCATAAATGCAAACAAACAAAATCTACCAGGAATCGGGGGCAGCCGTGCTCTAATGGTTAAAGTGGTGGCCTTAAAGATCTACTTCCACTGAAATCCCGTTTTACTCGCTCCTTTTGAAATACGGAGGGTCACCCCTTGTTCCAAACAAATGCTGCGCTTCCAATTGGTGCGTCACCTCCACAGGCTGTTTCCCATTCACAGAAATAATACAGAACGAGTAAACCTATCCCATCGACATCACAGGGAAAAGGTATTGCCCTCTTCGGTGTGTGTGTGTGCGTGTGCATGTGCGTGTGCCTGTGCGTGTGCGGGCTTACATGTATGTGCGCATGCGTGTGTGTGCGCTCATGTGTGTGTGTGTGACTGCTTGCATTGTGTCTGATCTCCCGCCTGGTTGTGTCCATGTTGTAGACGGGTCTCGTGCGCTGCCCGAGTTTGCGGAGCTGGAATTGAGTGACAGCGGGGGAATGGACCACATCACCACTGACGACGTCAAGGCCCTTCAAGCACTATACAGAGAGCACTGCGAGGTAACACACACACACACACACCAGGGCTTGACATTAACTTTTTAACTCACAGGCCACATTGGCTAGTGGTTTTTCGGAGTCACCAGCCATTCAGCTATTCTACTAGCCAAAAATCTGATAGGCCTTTTGTTTTTTTTTCTTTGCCATGATACTGTACATCTAACCTCCGAAGATGAGGTGCTAAAGCAAGAAGATGAGTGCATACCTTTCTACACGGAAATAAATCAAACAAATAGAAACAGCAAAGCTGATCTTTTTCTAGAACAAAAAACTGATACACAAGGGGCAAACAACAGAATGATAGGCGACTCTGATATGTCAAACCAATGACTAAGCGCCCTGCCAAATTGGCTAGTGACACTGAAATTATTACTAGCCACAGCCAAGTTTTACCAGCATTTGGCCGGTTGGCAGGTGCCAGTGTCAAGCCCTGGCACACACACACACACACACACACACACACACACACACACACACACACACACACACACACCTTCAGGTCAGCTAGGCAAATATGAGACAAAAAGGTCAGGGCTTATTCCTGGCCTACCATACATAGTAATTACAGACTGATGCTCAAAGCATTTTTCCGAGCACTCCCCAGCGGGAACACCATAGAATAGACTTGATGGGAAATGCACGGACCGTAATATTGGCTGTGCGTCATAGCCGCATTCATTTCAGTGCATTCAATTCTTAGTCATCGACTCATGGGTAGGCAATTTTCCTGTAATGGTATCTAAATTGTGTGCGTGCGTGCGTGCATGTGTGCGTGTGCGTGTCTGTGTCTGTGTGTGTTATTCAGGCTATCTTGGACGTGGTGGTGAACCTGCAGTTCAGCCTGATTGAGAAGCTGTGGCAGACCTTCTGGCGCTACTCCCACTCCAACACTGTAGAGGGCGCCACCATCACAGAGAACAGGTTCGTGCCTCACCACGCTCTACCGTCCTCTTTATATTACCTTAATTTACTTCATTAAAGTCCTCAAGTTGTCTGCACCCTGCTCTATTACAAACTACTACTCTAACACGCCATTACTCTGCTCTACTACTACTCTACCCTACTACTACTACTACTACTTTTCAGTAGTTTATATTTGTTGTGCATGAAACTGTTATGGCTGTCAAAACCCTCAATGCCAATTAAAGTCTTGAGTCTATTACATAGTGATAGAATCATAGAGAACACAACACTGGAGTTGACACAGTAATTTGCGACAGCACTGGAAAATTACCTTCAGTCAATGTATTGTATCGACTCAATCGAGTAGATATTTAGCCTGCCATTTCAAATCTGGTCCTTGATTAATGTTTCACGCCATATTCTACAGACAGTTTTAGGCAGTTTTTTGACAGAGGTGGCCTGGGTGTGTTCTCCATTGATTTGCATTGACCGAAGAGCACAGTTCTACATACAGTGGCTGCCCTTTTTCCAGTGCTGTCGCAAATCACGGCCTCACCTCTTTACTACTACTACTACTACTAAAAGTACTACAGGCACACGCTACCACTGTTTCTTCTCCAGAAGCACAGCAGTCCAAACCATGGGGTCTTTCAAAACGCTTACGCCAACCAACCACTGACTCGTATGTTCTTAAAAGCTTGGCTATTGGCTCCATGACTAATGTTTTCATATTGAGGTGAACCCTCAGTGCTCTATCTCTCTCTAAATGAGGCAGCCCACTAGCTCTTCTACGACTACTAGTACAGTGATTGCCAGCTCTTGCCCTGATTACATTTCTCATTCACCTCCCAGAGACACTTGGCATGGAGTCAGGAGTGATGGAGTACTTCTGATGATGTGATGCATGATGAGGTGTTAATGGTGAAGTGTTTTCTCTATGGGGGCATTTACATGTTTAACCTACTCACTCACTTATGCTGTAATTAGCTGCGTGTGTGTGTGTGTGCATACACGTGACTGTTTGTTTTACTATATGTACTAGAGCGCCCTCTGAAAAATGCCATGGCTCATCTGGCGGGGCTGCCCAAATGAATACGGTGCGTCTGCATGTGTGTGTGTGTGTGTGCGTTAGCGGGCTGAGTGAGATCGAGAGCCGGCTGCCGCGGGCCAAGCTGCTGCTGCTGTGCCGCAACGAGGGCGTGCTGAAGTGGATGAGCACCTGCGACCACCTCATGTACCAGGTGCTGGTGGAGATCCTCATCCCCGACGTCCTCAGGCCTATACCCAGTGAGTAGCACTAAGACACACACGCACGCACGCACGCACGCACGCGCACACACACACACACACACACACACACACACACACACACACACACACACATAGGGCTGTGGCCGTATTGAATGGAATTGTGATAAATCGTGATATGCAGTCACGATACTGAATCGCGATGCAAGGGTGCAGTGTCGTGATGTGTCCTTTCAAAGTTCTGTTACCCTTCAGTCTGGGAAAATTACCACGTGATATGATGTGATAGTGCTTCCAAGCTTCCATTTTGAAACTTTATTTTTAGCCTTTTGAAACCTATCCTACGTATAAACTACCATAGTTTTTTATCTATATTTTTATTGTATAATGTTGGCAAAGGAGAGAAAATAAAATGAATGAACAAAATATTGCAATGCATCTCAATAATACATGTATCGCAATGCATTGTGCTAGTATCGCATCATGGCATGTGTATCGTGATGTGCATCCAATCGTGAACCCCTTGCCAATATCCACCCATACACACTCAGCACTCATCTTTGATGTTCTAAGGCCTATAGTATCTGTGGGTGCTGTGTCATAACCGCAACCATGCTCTCAAAAGGCTAATTTTATTCGGCATAATGCACGCTGTAGAGACTAGTTAGTCGCCAGCTGGTCTCATAGGACTCAATGTTAACTGCTGGCATGGAGGTGAAATTTGCACTGCCATACTCAGAGAACGGTTGAAAGTACAAGAGAAAGGTAAAACTCAATTATTTAACTCAAGGGGAGGTGTAATATGTGCCTATTTCCAAAAATGGGACGGTATCACTTAAAAGATCGGAGCTCCTTGGATGGGGGGCATGATTTATTCAGTCCAGTCCAGTTGCTCTCTCTTGTTAAACTGTGGATAACACGACCTGGACGAATTAGAATCTTTACAGACACAAGAAAGCAAACAAACATCAATCAATCAATCAATCAATCAATCAATCAAAATGACTTATATAGCACATTATGATACATAAGTGTCATTCAATGTGCTAAAGAGTAGAGAAAAGAGAAGAAAAAGAAAAGTATTTTTTATTCTGTTGTAGATGGTATGTAATTAATTAAGATGTTTTTAACTTCTTTTTAAAACAAGATACTGTTAGGGCAGTTCTAATTTTGGCAGGAAGTTGGTTCCAGCATTTTGCAGCATAGTAACTAAATGCCATTTCGCCCTGTCTAGACTTGACCCTAGGCACAACCAGTAGAGGAGATTCTGAAGACCTAAGACCTCTATTAGGATGATATTGCTCAAGCATATTTACAATATATTTAGGGCCTAAGCCATTAAGTGACTTGTTAACTATCAGAAGAGTTCAATTCTAAATCTCACTGGTAGCCAGTGTAGTGACCTAAGCACTGGAGTGATGTGCTCTCTTTTCTTTCTTTTAGTTAGGATTCTAGCTTCAGCCTTGTAGATTAGTTGCACCTGCCTGAGTGATCTTTGGGGGAGACCTATATAAGCAGGGCAAACATTTGTGCATGCACACAGACACACCAACAGATGAACAAATGGACACCAGAGGAACACTAGATGGAGAAATGCCAGACACACACCCAGGACGCACAGATGGACACATTATGTGCTTACGGTCCACATTGCAGTGTCTCTAGAGCTGGTCGTAGCCTTTCATTTAAGCTGCTGCTTATCCAAATCATCGTCAGGCTGGCCTGCACTTGCATCACTTGCATGTGCCACTCAGATCGATACAAACACATAAATGTGTCCCACGCAGGGCCGAATTAAGATGCCGTAGGTTGCTGTGCCAAACCCCCCCCCACCCCCACCCCGGAGGGCAAATTTCACAACTTACATAGACAGTGTCATAATTACAAGCTAGGAATTAAAGGAGAACATGATAACAATATTGCATCTTCACAATTCTACCATTTTTCACTTGTGGCCAACCGGTGGCCAACTAGCCTGTGCATTAATCTGGCCCTGATCCTACTGTCTCCTTGGGCTTCCTCAGCCTTCCTTCTCATAATCCTAAAGACTGTTGGATTAATGTGACCTTTCATATCCATCTGGACATTTGTTTCCTGTGTTATACCGCAGTGCATCACATTGACGTCCACACAGAAATGTGGGCTGATGATGAATCGGCTACTAAGGCACCGTACTCAAAGAGGTTGGATATATAATAAGAGGAATCGAAACATGGCCACTCAATGCAAAAGCGTGTGCTCAAAATTTGGTCTCCTAAGGGGGCGTTGTCCCTCCTTCTTCTGCTCTTTTCGTGGTGTTTGCTCAAGACGTGCGCTACCGCCATCTACAGCGCTAAGGGGACTCAATTTATTCTCTACCTCAAGACTCCGAAGGTCTCCTAATCGAAGGTCTCCTAAAGGGGCGTTCACCCGACGTAAAGTGGATACCGGAAAATAACCCGCCTGCTTTATCTCACGCTCATATACGATTCTCTGCCGTACTGTTACGCGTTAACCTGTTACTCAGGGAGGGGTTTGATTCCGGCCCCAAGGTCACCTCCACATCCCACGTTACAATCCCCTCCCACTGCTTTTCCTGTCACCATCTTCACTGTCCTAGCTCAAAGAAAAGCATTATAAATGCTCCCCCCAAAATCTTTTTTTTTTGAAGAAAGAAAATGAAATGGGTGGGTTGATATTTTGTTGTTGTTGTTGTTTTAATTGCCAACTTCATGCCATTAGCTGAATCGAACAAGGGCACAAGTCAAGCAAGCACTGCAAACTAGGTTTTCCACTGAATTACTGTGCATCCACCGTGTAGGAGTGGATCTGAGAGGTTTCATAACCATCTCAATAACAAAACGCCAATCTCTTAAAGACGTAGGAAAATCAAATTTAAATATCAAATCATTCCGGCTTAAACATGTACATAAATGTACTCTTTATCAAACGATATTGTCCAAAAAAAAAAATTAGGTCTCTTGCAGCCAAGGATCTCTCCGATGTTTTTGTGTAGTGTCTTGCACTCTTAGTTCAGGCCATAGGCTTTAGGCAATGCTCTGTTTGTTTGTTGTTTTATTTTTTCCCACCCTTTGCTACTTGAGATGCTCTCTGTGGTGTAATGCAACACTTGGTGGGAAAAAAAGCTGAGCTGAATTTATGTTGTCTCTAATTTGCTAGAGGGAGGGTGCGGACACAATGCGCTACAAAGACACTCTGCACTTACAATTAAAACAATACTTTTCTATTGCCTTATTCACACTATCGACTGGGCTTTGTCTCTGTGAATCACTCTTTTAAAACGGTAAAATCAGCAACTCTAACTTATGCATTTTATTTAAAACTATAAACACAAAAGTGTGTTTCATGGTACTGTTTTTAAGTATTCAGTCACATTATTGTGGAGTTCATATAGATGTCCTTTACAGCCCAGACATGTACTTACTATAAATGTGCTTCTACATTATGTTTATGCTAGCAACCCCAGCATCTCCTTGGCAAATTTAATCCATTCTTTTTCATGTTCTCATAGCAGGAAAATTGCCTGTCAACTGTGTTTATCAACATATTCAAAAGAATCTGAATTAGAAATCACATGTAGAAAAACACAGATAAAGCATACAAATACATACATTGATTAAGGTGTTGTGGTGGAACTTCTGAGGTCCTCAGTTAGCACAACACCATAAAAAATGGCTAATGTTGTAATACAACAGCATGTTCATAGACTAAGAGCTAACAATTAACTCAAGTTCAATCATATGGTAACATACCTGTAAGCAATGATTTATCGCAAAATACATTTTGAAATATCAGTCATATGCTTTATATTTTACTGAACAACAGTATATATTTTACAAAGAAAAAACAGTATGTCTGTTTGTAAGTGTTTCCATATACAAACATTTGCTCATACACACAGGTGCACAAACGCACAGATGGACATACTCATTGCATATGCACAGACACGCACTGACTCGATAACGCTCACAGGCACACAGATGGGCACGCTGCCTGCCGCATGCCTGTCCGTGGCTTGTCATGTTAGCTGCTACTCTCCACAGAAAATTCTCCAGCTATTATGCAGATAGCATGCAGTACAACATACGGCATACATGCATTTCCGCATCGTGCTGTGAAGTCATGGCCTCGTGTCCTCCGCAGGTGCCTTGACTCAAGCCATCCGCAACTTTGCCAAAAGCCTGGAGGGCTGGCTGAGCACGGCCATGAACGCCGTGCCCCAGAGGATGCTCCAGACCAAGGTGCGTACAGTCCTCAGTCTCATCGCCGGAGAAGCAAAGCAATTTACGGTTTCTTACGTACAGTGGGTATTACATTTTTCACTGTGAATGCTGCCTTATAGCCAAAGATTATAATGTGATGCTGCCTGAAAAAGCATTCTTTTGATTGCAAGGGACCCAACAGTTTTCCAGCATTCAGAATAACTGGATGTTATGTAGAATTATGCCATTTCTGCTTTCTAGCCTGTCTTTGTTTTTTCACTTATGGGAGATACGTGTACTTGAAGCATGCAATCATGTGTTTTAACGGTGTATTGATGTGTAGTCTAGTGTGTATTCATGTGACGTGTCCATGTGTTTGCCAGGTGTCGGCAGTGAGTGCCTTTGCCCAGACGCTGCGGCGGTACACATCCCTGAACCACCTGGCCCAGGCGGCCCGCGCCGTGCTGCAGAACACCTCCCAGATCAACCAGATGCTCTCCGACCTCAACCGCGTCGACTTTGCCAACGTGCAGGTTAGCCCTCGGCTGCCATAAGCAGACCCTCGTAACTACACGCCACATACACTTAATTAGGCACATTGTTACAACCGCGTCGACTTTGCCAACGTGCAGGCTAGCTCTCGGCTGCCATAAGCAGACCCTCGTAACTACACGCCACATACACTTAATTAGGCACATTGTTACAACCGCGTCGACTTTGCCAACGTGCAGGCTAGCTCTCGGCTGCCATAAGCAGACCATCGTAACTACACGCCACATACACTTAATTAGTCACATTGTTACAACCGCGTCGACTTTGCCAACGTGCAGGCTAGCTCTAGGCTGCTATAATCAGACCCTCCTAACTTACAAAACACTCAATTGCGTACATCACTACATGACGTTACATTGCATTTAGCTGTTGTTATCGGGTGCCTTGTTAATTGTGGTGTCATCATGTCATACAGCATGACCAAGAAACTGGCCTAATCCATGGAACAGACTAGGACTAGGGCAGTGGTGTAGTCTACGTAGAACGCAGGTATACGGAGTATACCCACTTCCAAATTTCAGGGATTTCAGTATACCGGCTTAAAATTGATCGATCCATTATTTAGAATAGCACAAGTATAAACAGTATACCCACTTCAAAAAATGTTCAAATATACAGTATACCCACCACAAAAAAGTAGACTACACCACTGGACTAGGGAGTTTTAAGAGTCTGAACTGAGTGGACTTTGCCAATGTGCAGGTCAGAAGCAGCCTGATATTGAGCCTTTCCACGTGGCGTCATTGGGCAAACAACGCATGAATCAACAGGCTGCAATACCTTGCAATAAACTTCACGGCAAACAGAAAGTTCATACTTCACGGAAAACACACAGTTCATGCACGGACAAAGTTTTACGGGGATCTTGTGTTTACATAGATCACACAAGAAGGAGTCAGCGACACCAGGGATCCAATCCGTGTCTTATGTTATATGTTTTAAGGCCAGTAAAATTTCTCTCTCTCTCTCTCTCTCTCTCTCTCTCTCTCTCTCTCTCTCTCTCTCTCTCTCTCTCTCTCTCTCTCTCTCTCTCTCTCTCTCTCTCTCTCTCTCTCTCTCTCTCTCACACATCAGCGGGACAGATTAGATTGGTTCATTGTTCGTCTTTGGTTATATTGCACTGTCCTTCTGGAGAGAAGAGAGGAGAGATTGTGTTCAGAGTACAGTATATACAGTACTGCTTCTCATAGGCATCTGCATAGGAGGAGAACAGCAAATATTCACAAGGGGATTTTTGAATAGAGTTCAGTGGCACTGGCTGGAAATGCCTAATGCATTAGAGTCTGTGTGTTTAAATATGTTCACTCGATTTCTCTCTTTTTGTCCCTCTATCCCCCACTGTCTTCCATCTTTGTTTCTCTCTCCCTGTCACTCGCTTTCTCTTGTCTTCCTCTCTCTCACCATCTCTCTCCAATGCCCCCCACCCCCCCCCCGCGCATTTCTTCTCATCGCTCTCCTCTTTTCCCTTCCTCTTCCTCCCTCTCCCCATTTGTTTCTTCTACCTCTTTTGCTCTTTGTTCTTCTCGTTCTCTTCCATCCCCCATCCCTCTCCCCTTGTTTGTCTCCATTTTCCCACTCCCCTTCCCTCCCTCTAAACCCTGTCTCCATCTCTCTGCCATGTCCCCTTGTTTCTATCCATTTTCCCCTTCCACTCCTCTCTCCATGCCAACCCCTCCCTCTCCATGCCATCATCCCCTCATTTCTCGACCCCCCCAACAGGAGCAGGCATCGTGGGTGTGCCAGTGCGAGGAGGGGGTGGTGCAGCGTCTGGAGCAGGACTTCAAGGCCACGCTGCAGCAGCAGAGCTCGCTGGAGCAGTGGGCCGCCTGGCTGGACAACGTGGTGAGCCAGGTGCTCAAGCCCTACGAGGACCGCGCCAGCTTCCCCAAGGCCGCCCGCCAGTTCCTCCTCAAGTGGTCTTTCTACAGGTTGGTGAACAGAGAGAGTGGGATGATACATCATTCTCAGCTGTTTCCAGATCAGCTTCTATGACTCTGTGGTCTCTTCTGTTGTCATGTATGGTGTGGTGTGGTGTGGTGTGGTGTGCTGGGGCAGCAGCATAACAGCAGCTGAGGCAAAGAAACTGAACAAACTGGTGAGGAAAGCTGGCTCTGTTCTGGGCTGCAGCCTTGATCCCATGGAGGCGGTGGGGGACAGGATGATGATGGCATAAAACTCATCCATCCTGGGCAACATCAACCACCCTCTGCAGCATGGAATAGTGGCAGTCCCTGTGGTAGTCATGGTGATGAGGATGATGATGATGATGGTGATGGTGTTGATGACTGTGATAGTGACAATGCTAAGCTACTTTTTAAAGCCTTTTATTTACTAATGTATTTATTTAGACAGAAATCTCTCTATTTTTATAACATCTCTATTTTATATCTCCTTCATATATTTTTAACATCTCTATTTTATATCTCCTCTAAGGAAATTCGATATATATATATATAGGTCCGATATCGGGCCGATATTTGCATATTTTAAATGTATCGCATCGGCCGATGCGCGTGTGGTTTTGGCTGATACGCAATATTTATTATTTAATGTCATTCAGGTTTTTTTAAAAGCACCTAGACACTTATCACTTGATTGTTAGACATGACTTGATTGTTAGAGTGGGTGTTTAAATGTTACAAGTTCTACCTCAATTTGGAATGTTTATTTTTAACTTGAGACCTGGAATATTTGTCATTTTTTTAACCTTTTTTTTTTTTAACCCATATCGGCCCCCGAATATCGGGTATCGGAAATCGGGTATCGGCCAAGGGTGATGAAAAGAAAACGGTATCGCATCGGTCATTAAAAAACCTACCCCTAATCTAAAATCGACCCCTAATCTCCTGCATATATTTTTAACTTCTTGGTCCTGTGTCTGTATTATGTATGTCGTCTACTTTTGCACAAGCTGTATGCACAGTATGCTACAGCTGCAATACGTGAATTTCTCCATTGTGGGATGATAAAGGGCATACTTACTCACTTACTTAGCTAATGGATCCTTCCACAGGTGCACAGAGACTGGAATGAATGAATGGCACATCTTGTTTGTGAACATCTGCCTTTATTTTGATAGCTCGTGTCTGGCTGCCCACCAGTTTCTCCTCAAGTAGTCTACAGATACGCACAGAATCTGAAATGAATCATTCTTAGGCTGTTTACAGATCCGCTACTGGTCCTAGATGAAGACCCTGTTGGGTCGAAACGTTGTATGACCTGAATACATTTTCAAAGCGGACTTCTACTCTTTTCCACTAGAAAAAAAGGGAAAACAAATTTGCCTTCAACATCTTCCTCAACGTTGCCAGCTAGTGCCTAGTTCCCCAAGGCCAGAACCTATTCAAGTGGCCCCTCCACAGGTACACAAAGAACGAATGACCATTCTCCTTAGCTGTGTCAGCCACAAGCACACAGAGACTGAAATGAATGGCACAACCTTAGCCGTGTTCAGATCAGCAAGTTCTCCTTCTGAACTGGAACACCTATTGCTTAGTGGAGTTGCTTACAGTTAAACCATTTGGATAACCTGGCCTTGTATGAATCAGAATGAGCTCAGACTTGAGAATCTATGTCAGGATTGGATGGAGCTTTAGATTTTGCAGCTAAAAACAATTTTTTCACATTTTTTTCTCTCAATTTTGTAAGGACAGGCCTCTGCAAAGAGATGTGGTTTGGGGTGCTTTTTGAGCATAGCCAGTGTGGTGGCTTGGCAGATTTGGAGAGGTAGACTGATAAAAGTCATGTCTTCTGAAAATGAATCCAATGTGCAGCCATCTGAAACCTGTGTCCCTGTGGTAGTCATGGTGATGAGGATGATGATGATGATGGTGATGGTGTTGATGACTGTGATAGTGACAATGCTAAGCTACTTTTTAAAGCCTTTTATTTACTAATGTATTTATTTAGACAGAAATCTCTCTATTTTTATAACATCTCTATTTTATATCTCCTTCATATATTTTTAACATCTCTATTTTATATCTCCTCTAAGGAAATTCGATATATATATATAGGTCCGATATCGGGCCGATATTTGCATATTTTAAGTGTATCGCATCGGCCGATACGCGTGTGGTTTTGGCTGATACGCAATATTTATTATTTAATGTCATTCAGGTTTTTTTAAAAGCACCTACACACTTATCACTTCATTGTTAGACATGACTTGATTGTTAGAGTGGGTGTTTAAATGTTACAAGTTCTACCTCAATTTGGAATGTTTATTTTTAACTTGAGACCTGGAATATTTGTCATTTTTTTAACCTTTTTTTTTTTTAACCCATATCGGCCCCCGAATATCGGGTATCGGAAATCGGGTATCGGCCAAGGGTGATGAAAAGAAAACGGTATCGCATCGGTCATTAAAAAACCTACCCCTAATCTAAAATCGACCCCTAATCTCCTGCATATATTTTTAACTTCTTGGTCCTGTGTCTGTATTATGTATGTCGTCTACTTTTGCACAAGCTGTATGCACAGTATGCTACAGCTGCAATACGTGAATTTCTCCATTGTGGGATGATAAAGGGCATACTTACTCACTTACTTAGCTAATGGATCCTTCCACAGGTGCACAGAGACTGGAATGAATGAATGGCACATCTTGTTTGTGAACATCTGCCTTTATTTTGATAGCTCGTGTCTGGCTGCCCACCAGTTTCTCCTCAAGTAGTCTACAGATACGCACAGAATCTGAAATGAATCATTCTTAGGCTGTTTACAGATCCGCTACTGGTCCTAGATGAAGACCCTGTTGGGTCGAAACGTTGTATGACCTGAATACATTTTCAAAGCGGACTTCTACTCTTTTCCACTAGAAAAAAAGGGAAAACAAATTTGCCTTCAACATCTTCCTCAACGTTGCCAGCTAGTGCCTAGTTCCCCAAGGCCAGAACCTATTCAAGTGGCCCCTCCACAGGTACACAAAGAACGAATGACCATTCTCCTTAGCTGTGTCAGCCACAAGCACACAGAGACTGAAATGAATGGCACAACCTTAGCCGTGTTCAGATCAGCAAGTTCTCCTTCTGAACTGGAACACCTATTGCTTAGTGGAGTTGCTTACAGTTAAACCATTTGGATAACCTGGCCTTGTATGAATCAGAATGAGCTCAGACTTGAGAATCTATGTCAGGATTGGATGGAGCTTTAGATTTTGCAGCTAAAAACAATTTTTTCACATTTTTTTCTCTCAATTTTGTAAGGACAGGCCTCTGCAAAGAGATGTGGTTTGGGGTGCTTTTTGAGCATAGCCAGTGTGGTGGCTTGGCAGATTTGGAGAGGTAGACTGATAAAAGTCATGTCTTCTGAAAATGAATCCAATGTGCAGCCATCTGAAACCTGTGACAGGGGCCTGTGGAGCCGTGCGGAACCACACAGGTCAGGAGAGAGAGCGGCTACAGAGATTTTTTTAGGAAGGGGAGATATGTCAGAATCGTTAGGTGTCCATAGAAATTAACGGTGAAGATTCGTAACGCAAATATGGCGTCTACCCGCACATCTCCCGCCTTTCTGGTAACAAGAGCCAATGTGCCTGCAGAGCTTCGTTGCCAGTGATCCAATCATCTGGCTGCATCGGCGCACACGAAATGATGCGCATGCTCAGTTGTGAAAAGCCGTTGCTCTCGTGCCGTTATGGAACTACTGCACCTGCGCTCTGTCAAAAAAAAACTTGAGAAAAGTGGCTTAAAAAGCTTTATTGACTCGTATGACACAACCAAGTAGTCTAGATTGATCATTTTTTCACGGTGGTTTCAACCATATGGTTTTCACAACCGCTGGGTTCCCTCCCGTCCTATACTCAGTTTCTCCATTCATTTTTCCCATTGACTCTCAGATCTGGTCTCACTAATAGCGAAATAGCACCGCGAAGGCGTCAACAAGATGGCGGCGACTGTCCCGTCTCGATCTAAACTGTCTCTGGTGGCTAAGACTTGATGGCCAAAGAGGTGTGGGAAGAGAAGACTTATCCTAGACTCGAAAACAATGTCTGTGTGGGATTCAGCAGATCCAGAACTGTGTCTTAACATCTACTTGTGATTAAACACATTTTGAAACCAACATGTGTTTTGTTCAGAAGTTCAGTGTTGCTTTTGGCAGACTCGCTGACAGAGTCTCTGCTGCCCACCCGGTATGGCCTTCCACCCGCCTATTGTGCAATACTGCATTTAAATTCATTAGTATACTGTGCAATGTCTGAAATGAGTCTCTTCACTACTTCACTGAAGCAGAATACAATGGTTATTACGGTGCAATATTAATCAATGTCTTATGACGTCAATTATTAATCCATCTGCAATAACAAATTATTAATGTGAATGATCACTCATATTGTTAATCAGTCCTCTTTTCTCATTCTCTATCTGTTCTCATCCACCCACACCTTCATTACTCCTAATCGTGTTCAGCACTAATATTTTATTTATTGCATTCTACTTGCTAGTGTTTTATTTATTGTATCCTACTGATGGTGTAGCCTACTGCATGATTGTGCTGAGGAGAGAGATGCTCTCTGTCTCATTGTCCGTGTGTACATTGTCTCCCTGTATCCTTGAAGATGTGTGTCCTCAAAGCAACATCATTATTGGTTAAAATCTGTCAGAGTATTCAGAAGAGCTGATTGTCTCAATGAATGTGAACTTGTAATTTGGAACCAAATTAAGTGTATTAAATGCTGTATGTGACAAAGTGGTCCATGCGGCATTAAAAAGAACTTGTTGTTGAAGATGTTTGTTCTATCTCATGTAAACTTTATACTGCATGAACCTGTCTCGCTCACTCACACTCTCTCTCTCTCTCTCTCTCTGATGAAAATGAGAATCATTTATTTATTTATCTCTCCGTTACTTACTCTTTCTTGTCTTCCTTCCGCTCTCCCTCCCTCCCTCCCTCTGTGTAGCTCCATGGTGATTCGGGACCTGACCCTGCGCAGTGCGGCCAGCTTCGGCTCCTTCCACCTGATCCGGCTGCTGTATGACGAGTACATGTTCTACCTGGTGGAGCACCGCGTAGCCCAGGCCACCGGGGAGACGCCCATCGGAGTCATGGGAGAGGTGAAGACACACACACACACACACACACACACACACACACACACACACACACACACACACACACACACACACATACACTACATGTGCTATCTGGTGGTCGTAGGCGTGCACAGATAGGGACGAGGTGGTGCTAAAGCACTTGCCCATTTGCCCTACTGGACAAAAAAAATATGCCCTCTTTGAAAATTCTTTCTTGAAAGTCTTGTCACAATGTACTGTGATCCATGTTGACATGATCATCTGCAAATGCTTCACAATCAAATGTATGTTACAATAATAGCCCCGATGTAATATCAGAGAGAGTAGATTAGAGAGAGGTTCCATTGGCCCATTGTTTCCGGGTTCTATTATTGCAAGGGGGAGGGGGGGAAATCCCCCTTTAGGCAGACCTAGGCAGACCTAAGGACTGTTCTATTCAATGGTAGGAGTATTATGACACGCCCCTTTAGGCAGGCCGGAACCTGGTCATGTTAGGTGCCCATAGCAACCTTATTACATTGGCATATCTATAAACTTAAAGAATCTCTGGTAATATATAGCCTCTAAAAGCTTAGTAAGGCAACCAGAGGTTCCGCAAGCCTCCAACACCCTCCCTTCAGCACCTGCCCCCCTCCCCCCCCCCCCCCAAAAAAAAACTGTCTGTGCACGCCACTGCTATTGGAGCACCACATCGCCCAGACTACTGGGGAGACAGCCATATGAGTCATGGGAGAAGTGAACACACACACACACACACACACACACACACACACACACACACGTTCTACCTGCTGGAGCACCACATAATCCAGGCTACTGAGGAGACTGCCATATGAGTCATGGGAGAGGTGAGGAGAGGATGAGCATGCACACATGCAGAGACACACATTTGCATTCATCTCATGGGAAAGGTGACATTGTATACACACACACACACGTCCACATCTAAAGCCTATGCCTGTTGTCATGCCTCCGGAGAAGGCTGGCCATACACACACACACACACGGACACACACACACATTTACATTCATATTGTGGGAAAGATGCCGCTGCAACACGAGCAATAAAAGCGACAGAGCAGAAGGACATTCCATTTGGCTGCGCCGGCTGTCAACGGACCGCATCGTAACTCATTACCATTAATATCTGCTGAAGTTCACGATTTGACGATTTTGTGGCCCAAATCACTTTTGTCTCACCAGCCCCTCGATACACAGTCACTTTCACTTTGATTACCCACCCGATGCATAGACATTTAGGACATGTGCACGCACGCACACACGCACACATACAGTACTGCATGTATGTCTCAGGAGGGAAGGTTCTGTATGTGTCAGGCAGAAATGAAATTTCCTTGGAGTTCATGTCAATTATTTCTCTTTGTCTTCTCTCCTCCTTTTTCTTTCTTTCCGTCCTCATTTCTTTTTCCCTCCTTGTTGCAGTGCGACCAACTGAACGCCATGTCTCCAAACATGGACAAAGGTGAGTACACTACATTGAAGTCAATATGGCCACTAATGCATGACAGTGCAGCCTAGAGTGCAAGTGACCTCTTTCTTTTGTAGCCTGTAGCATGCTACACGGATCCATTGACTTTCACTAGCTTAGTGACATGCTCCCTCTTTTAACTCGTCTTAAAGCAAGACAATGCTTAACATGAAAAATAAGACACTTTACCACCTTTATAAACCCCAGATAACGATTTTAACTGTATTAAGCCCCAAAATAGTAGCACACCTCTTTAAAACATACCCCAGTGACCTCAACTGAATTTGATTTTTAACCCCCACCCCCCTTCCTCCCATCCATGTCCCCAGACGAGGTGAGTGAGATGGACAGCGATCTGGACGATGAGCTGGAGGAGAGCGGCGAGCCCCTGGCCAAGAGGGAGAAGGCCGAGATAGAGCTGCACCAGGCCGGAGTACAGCTCCACCACGGGGGGGAGGTGGGAGGCTGCGAACCAGAGATCATACAGGTGAGAGAGTGACAGACAGCCCTTTTTCATCAACCTTTTCATTTTACAGGTAGCTTTTTGAAAGAAAAATGTCTGCACACTTAAATCCCCTTTGTGTTCTTTTTTTTAAACACTGGTAGGTTTTTGAAAAAAAAAAAAAAAAAAGATTTAGCTGCAACGTTTCGGTCCTACGTAGACCTGAAGGATCCGAAAGGGTCTAGAACAGAAACGATATGGTCAGGTTTTTTTTTTCTTTTTTTTCAAAAGGTCTGATGAGTGACCCAAGGGCCAACTGTACTACCATAGTGCTGACTACTACCAAATTGGATCTTTTCATGAATGTATACTAAATAATGAACTAATAGTATGACTAAAGTACAGTACATATAAGAAAAAGGTAACATTTGTAAATGGGAAGCATTAATTATGGAAATAAGCTACTAAAAGTATTACACAGTGCACCTTTTAAAATAAATTGTTTAACCAGTAACTAGACTTAAACCAGTAACATTAAGATACTGACGTCTTAAGAAAAAGTTCACTGTCCTACAGTATACTGATGTCTTCCAGAGCCAAAAAAGAAACCCAGTTACCAACAACTAAATTCAGATGACCTGAATGAATAAGAGACTTTTTTAGACAAACTGACAGTCAAGCATAAATGTAAACAAACAAACAAGCAAACGGTGGTATCTTATCATCTGGTGTGGTGCCATGTCGTAGGTGCTGCAGGTGGGCACCATGGAGGATGGCAGCAGTGCCGTGGTGGGCATGCTGAGCGCCCTGCCCAGCGCAGGGGGCACGGCCACCATCATCCCGGCCGAGCACGTGAGCGCCGTCACCACCGTCACCGCTGTCCCTGCCGCCGTCACCGCCGGCGCCACAGAGCACCACATCCTGCCCCCGGGAGCCACCAGCACCATACGGCACTGCAACAGCACCGGCAGCAGCTTCGCACCCGTCTGAGGTGGCCTGCTGGGTGTTGGAGGAGTAGGGCGAGCTTGATATTTGCCCAGGCGGGTGAAGAGAGGGGAAGGTATGGATGGATGAGATGACAAAATGAGAGCAGCTCACCTCCACATCCTACCTTCTCACCACCGTCTCATGCTCCTCGTGTCCTCCTCATTGAATCTCTTTGGGGGTTTGGGGGGATTTCAGATGCCTAGGCTGATGGAGAGATGGGTGGAGGAGGAGATACCCAGCTGAGGTCACCTCCTTAACACTATCTCCACCACCACCTTCACCTCCACCTTCTCATGCTCCTCTTCTCCTCCACACCCACCCAATTTCTCCTCTGCTCTCCTCTTTTCTTGTCATCCTCCACTACAGCTCTCAGCCTTTCTCTACTTATGCCTCTGACTCGCCACTCTTGCAGTCCGTTTCATATTTTTGTTTTGTTGTTTGTGTTTCTGTGGTTTGACATTTTTAATTGGTTTGGTATTGCTCTTGTGTTTGTTGTGATGCTGAGAGATGTCTCACCCTTTGAGCCTTACGAGTGTGTCGGGAGTGGGGATGGACAGATGATTCTTATTTGACGCTGCGGATGGAGAAGAAAGGTGGACGCTGGATGACTGGAAGAGTCGGGATGATGGAGAAGACACGGAGGAGGAAGAAGAGTGGAGGATTTTTGGGGCGGCGGTATGGGGGGTAGGGGATGGGTTTAGGTGCGAGTCGGTGCAGGAGGTTTATCCTGGAACAGTTACAAACTTTCCTACATTCCATTTGATTTAAACACTGGCATTCACAACATTCCATCCCGTCGACGATCTACAGTTTAAACTCTCAAGTCTAAATTGTGGTCTGAAGTGAAGAAATGGCTCAATGGTTTGATTTGATTTGATTGATGGATTTGGTGGTTGGGGAGGGTCAGCGTTATTTTTTCCCACTCTACCATCCTATTATGAATACTGGTTTGTTTGCTTGTTTGTTTTTTAATCACCATATGATTGTTGCATTACTTTGTGCAAAAAAAAAAGAAAACAAACTTTTGCCAAATATGTTGCGTTTTCAAACCCAAGTTCCCCACCACCACCACGTTTTCTACTGTTTTTATTATTTTCTTGCCTTTATTATGTCTGACAAAGTGCTGTCTCTTCCAGTCATATTTTTTCGTCACCGTGCTGCTAGATTTTATCAGGCAGGTTTTGTGTGTGTGTGTGGTCACCCACGCCCTCCTGATGTTTTGCCACATTGTGTATGACGCGTGGAAGGAAGTTCTAACACCATTTCCCAAAATGCCTTGTGTCCTGCTAGGCTCAGTCGATTTAGAGTTCTCTAAAAAGAAAAAAGGGCATTGTGCGTTTTCTACTGGATATGTCTTATTGTCCTGCAAAGTTCAATATGTCTTGTTGTTGTGAGGTGACTCCTGTTGGTGGCTGTCTTTTTCATTTCATTCGTTTGTTTTTTTTCCCCTTTTTTCCCCCGAACTGGACCAAATACAGGAGAAGTGATCATGCTGAAGAGATCTCTGAAAGGTTTTTTTTTCAGACAGGGGCTTTTGTTTTTATTCATGTTTTGTACATTCTTGTTGATGTTTTTTCCTTTGTTTTCTTTGTTGTTTATTGGTGGCTTTCCCGCCTGTGCCGTGCTGTAGAACCCAGTGAATGTCGGACACCTCATGCACATCTGGTTCATCCCAGTGCCTTAAGCTTAGCCACCGCATGCCATCGCTCATCATCGCCCGCCTGCCCGCCAGCCAGGCAGACAAATGCCGACATCACGCTCAGTGGAGAGAGAAAGAAAGGAAGGTAGAAAGGAAAGCAGTCAAAAAGAAGGAAAGAAAGAAAGGTAGAAAGGAAAGCAGTCAAAAAGAAGGAAACAAGCAAAGGAAAGCAGTCAGAAAGAAAAAAAAATCTTGTGGTGTCAGAGTGGTACTTGAGAGGAAAAGAGGTTTCCACTGAGATTTTTTTTTGTGTTCATCTCACGATTATATTCTAATTAAGAATAACGATTCTTGTTATGCACGTTTTTTTTTGTCATACAGCTTCTTTATTGTTTCTGTGTTTGATTGTTTTTCCTCAACGTTTTTGTCCCCTTTCTCGGTCCGTAGTGCCCTCTCTATGTGCCCCTACCTCATCACCAGCAGTGCCCACCCCCGGCCATCTCTCACCAGAACCCTTTGAGTTTGTTGTGCTGAATCTGTACAGAGGACCAAATGAGTTTTGTTTTTGTTTTTTAAATAACTATATGGTTAAAAAACAAAGAGAGATCTATTATTATATTCACAGACAAATTCTACTGAAGAACAGATGATTATTCTGTTTTGTTTTTGAGGTTTTTTTTGTCCTGCTTTTGTGAGACATCGTGGAAGAGATCACAAATGTTTGTTTTGTAGGAGACTTACGAATTAAATGGTGCATTGAGTGGCACTCATGTTACAAATCGTACACACTCCCATCTTTTCGATGACGAGGCCGTCACTTGGGCTAACGTGAGGTGTTTACAGTGTGTTATTATTGCCTTCACAATTGACCAGCTGGTCATTCTTAATGTGTGCGCAAAACCGTTCATCTCCCTTGCTAAGCTCTTAAAGAAGAGTGGTCCGAAGATCACAAGGCTGTCAGTACGGAGAGACTATGATTTACACTGTAATTTTGTTATACACTTGATCTCCAACTTGATGGCTTTCACACAGTTAGGGAAGAAAAAAAACGTACATACACATACTGTGCTTGTCAGACAATGAGGAACTGGAAATGTGTTTTACTTCTGACCAATTCCCTTACAACATTTTGTTTTTCTATTGCCAGGAGAGCTGTGTCTGCACGAGCGCCTAGAGTTTTGTTTTTTTCTTGGGTGTCTGTTTTTTCATTGTTGTCCTTGCAGGAATGTTGTATTCACTTGAAATGTATATTTATGTTCACTTAATGCGGAAAAGAATACTACTGGATTGGCGCGAGTTTTTTTCTTGATGATGTGACAAAAGCCCACGACCCTTCCCCCTCCCCCTTTAGTTGATGACCACTACCGCCAGGAGGAAACGCTTTATGTTTGAAGTGAGACCACTCGTTTTTTTGTGTTTGATACATGACTTAACTTTTTGTGTGTGTCTGTGTGTGTGAAAAAGAAATGTGCTGGTTTAGTGTGTGTGGGATGTGCACACAATGTTAATGAAGATCTCTATGGAAGATGATGCTCCTGAAAAATGCAGCTTTGAATTAACGACCAAATGGATCATCGTTATTATCATCAACATTAATGCCTTGTGAAGTAGTAGGACTACTGTATTTATTGTCAAATTGAGGTGCAGTTTGTTTGGTGTGTGTGTGTACGGGTGTGTGTATGTGTGTGTGTGTGTATGTGTGTGAATAGTTCCACTCTTAGTAGGGGAAGCAAAAATAACCCTGAAAAAAGTCTACTGAACTGTCCAGCCACTGTGCAGCGATAGACAACCTGTCTGTTCTGTTTTGTTCTTTTGTTGTTCACCTGAAAAATCACTGCTGTAAATTTCTCGTATCTGATCTATTGCAAATGGCTCTTAGAAACTGATTTGTTGGATATGAACTGACGACGACGATTTTCATTTTTGTTTGTACTGATTATGTGCATTAGACTTCTGAAAGTGCTTTCTTTATCGGTATTGCATGCCTTTTGTTTTTGTGCTGCTAGAAATCATCACTGTTTTTCCTTTGTTGTTGTTGTTGTGTTTTTTTTTTTTTTTAAATGTTCAATTTTTTTATTATTATTTCTCTTTACAGATGTGCCAGACACTGGAAAATATTAAGTGTAAAAAAAAAACATTAACAGCCTAGGTAAGCCTGACTGTTGCAAGAGTCTTTTTGTCAAAGGCTGGATCCAAAATGTTCCAAAAACCCAAGTGCACTACATTGCCACACACCATGTACAACAGACTCACAACGTGTGTACAGTAGATTGCTAATGTACTTGTCTCACACCCTACATAGAGACCTCGTATAGTGAAAGAAGGAACATTTTGGACGCGGCCAAAGACTACTGGTTTTCCCCGTATCACACTGACTCCGAGTGAAAAGTGAAGGCGACTTGTCACTAATCACCATTTACAAAACCTGATGTTGCAACCTTGAGCAAAATTGGCCTGCTCTGTGCGTGCGTGCGTGCGTGCGTGCGTGTGTGTGTGTGTTAACGTGAGAGTGTGGCACTTGTCTTGTAAATGGACTGCAGTTACTTTATTTTTTGCAGGCATGTTTTTTTTAAGTATGATTTGATATGTATCTACTCATTTCAGTTTTTCTCATAAAGAGAACACGCACTACATGTGGGGTACAAAAAAAAGAAGGAAAGAATCAATGCAATGCAATTTCTGGACATCTCAGCAACATATCAAAAACCCCATTTTTTTTAGCAGAACTGCAACCCATAAAGCAGGTCCTCTCTCTGTGTGCGTCTCTGCTTTGGAGAGGCGCTGCCTGCGTCCCCCCTGACCTACAGACAGTGGCAAGCAGCTTGAGAGACAAGTTGGAGCCAAGACCCCCAGTGCCTTTTTGATTCTCACCCTCAACCTGCAGAACTGTCCGGAGGAGAAACGCCTTCACAGACACAACTTTACAGCTACATACTACTGTATGCCCCACCTCAGCCAGACTTACCAGACCAGACCAACCCTACCTGGCCTGGCCACCTCCGCCCCGGGGACCTGGGGCCTGGGGATGGGAGGAAAGTACCATTGTCACCGTTGATGAAACTATGGTGCCAGGTGCTGGATGCTTGAGATGGAGAGGAGGGAACGCCACGGCCAGTAGAGGGTCATTATTGTGTGCAAGTACATGTGTTGGTGGTTGGTTGTGCTCCAACCAAGAGAAACGTGAAGTTTACTACTCACTCTAGTATGTTGTTGGCCTGTGGCTTTAGGCATATTTTCACCAAATGTTCCTCCAGGCTTTTTGTGGTGGCTGGCAGATGTGTAAGTTGTTGATATTTACCATTATCCGTGGGGGGGTGCCATTCACCCCCCTCCATAGAAAAATAAGAAGAAAAAGAAAAAAAACAGAACAGTGGAACATTCTGGATTCTCCCATGATGATGGTGCAATCTAAACTGGGATATGCCAGTTAAGGCCACTACCACTATTGCCATCATGACACCTTCTGGAAACCTTTCCTTTTTTTCCCCCTGTGTTTTTGTTTTCTTCCCGTTTCTTTCTCTTGTTTATAATTTGATGAAAGTGGTATGCTTGCTTCAAGTTTTCTGTGTCCTGGGAATATTTTTTATTAAGTGCCATTTGACGGTTTACTTAGTGAGTGGTTGCCCGTGGTAGCGCATCCTAATGCAAGCACAAGCATTATGGCACTCTAGGATGGTTCTGGGGGAGGCCGAAGCCCCCCCCCCCCTGCTCCCCCCTCCCAGAGACGGTCTTAGTTGTAAATATAAAGATTTAAAAAATGAAAGGTTATTTATTTACAGCCTCTTTCTTTGACTGTCGAAATGATTCTTTTTTTTGTCCTTTGGATATGTTGGCAAGTGTACATTGTGGTATTTTCTTTCTCTCCTCTTTCTTCTGGTTTATGAATGATGTATGGTATTTTGCATACATATGTATTTTTTTTTCCTTTTTATTCTTTTTTGTGTGTGCGTTGTTTCAAGTTACCTCTTAGTATATTATATCTTCTGAGAGTTGGTAAGAGCTAACCGATATGTGTAGAGTGATTTGTATTGTGTATTTTACATAAAAAGGATAACAAACTGGGGAACTTTTATATTTATAAAGGCATATATTAACATTTAGTGTGTCGTTATGAGGAAAAATATAGGAAATATTAAAGACACATGTAGTTTGTTTTTTCTGAATATTTCAGACTTCAGCTCAGGCTAGCTTATTAGTGTTGTTTTCTTAAAATCTGTGGCTTGTCTTTCAATTAATAAACATTTTTCTTGTTGAAAGCAAATGAGTATGTGGTGATTATGCATGCATTTTCACCCACCAACATATTGTTTACTGTACATGTAGCCTAGTTTGGATGGGTTGGGGGATGGTCTTCTTGATTTGATTTGAGGGATTAGCACTGAAGTGTGTGAGCTGATCTAAGAATTTGACGTTCCTTCTATCATAAGAACTTTGAGTAATACAAGTCTCCCAAACATCTGACCAGAACTTAAGTTGAGGGACAGTTGACAGTTATTGACAGTTGTCAACTAGAGACTTTGTATTTCCTTGTCTGAGTATCAACAGGTCTTCACATAATTCATGGTAGTGTTTTGTGGTGATGCTATAGACAAGTGGTTCATGTTAAGAAATCAGATGTCAACAAACGTGACAAAATAAATCCATGAACATCTAGTGAGAAGAAATGAAAATACAGAGGATAAAGCCCAATTTCTAAAGGGTTTGTTCGACTTGTTCTGTTAGCCTTGATCTGGGAACTGTGAAAGAACTGTGAAAGCATGTTTGTCACTGGGTCTTTCTCAAATGCTAGGGCAGTGTCCTTCCAAGTGTATCAGCCTAATTAGTCACGCCCAGTGATTGGATACTTTTTGGTGAACTCTACAGAATATCCAATCACTGGGTGTGACTAATAAAGGGTATCCAATCACTACGCGTGACTAATTAGGCTGATACACTTGGAAGGACACTGGCCTAGCATTTGAGAAAGACCCACTGTCTGTGCGGATGCTGTGAAATCACCTACTCTATAGCCACAAACATTGGTATTTCTCAGAACCTAGTCTGCACACTTCCAAGTGTGCTCAGCCTAATTAGTCACGCACAGTGATTGGATACTCTTTGGTGAACTCTATGGTGTATCCAATCACTGGGCGTGACTAATTAGGCTGAGCACACTTGGAAGTGTGCAGACTAGGTTTTGAGAAATACCCACTATCCTTGTCTGTTGTCACCTGCCAAGTCACTTCCTTTGAAGGCCACAGGCAATCTGAATCTGGCTTGAAGACAGGGGGCACCCCAGCACCATTGTCTATTAAAAGGATGCTCTTCTTCTCTCAGGGTCTGTTGGGGGTCTGCCACATCATCAGCGCTGGCTTTTTCAAAGGAGGTATGTTATCCTTTGCAGTGAAATGCAACAAGCTGCCCGAGGTCCAGTACTTCTAGCCGAGTGTAAATGTGGAGTGCAGTGAGGAATTGGGGGTGTCACAATATTAATATTGAATTGAAAATAATTGAATATTAATGGGAGCTGGGATACGATCTTAGAAGATAATGTGTGCATCTCAACCAGACTGATTCTTGTTGCACCACGGTGGTTTTCTTACTGCCAAATACTGTGATTTTAAAACACAAACACACATAACCTATTGAAAGCCTTGCTAAGAAGACAACACCCACCGAAACTCTCCCACCACCTGGTCACATGGATTGGTATACCATTTATTTTCTTTGCTACTCACTTTTTACAATATGTCTCTGGTTTATCCATGGACAACAGGCAGAAACCTTTCAAAGCGGGGACAACATCGAGGTTATATGCAAGGGCACTGTTGGTTTTGAAGACTGTCTTGACAAAAGGCCATAGCACTGAGCACCATCAGCTGACATTATTCACCCAGCTCACAAAACGAATGCAAATGAAATAGTGGGGTTATGACGGGTCAGGCCAGTAGAGGTGTCTATGCTGCCACCTCACATCACCCATTCCATTTATTGGTGTGATCATTTTTGGTTATCGTTATTTTTGTTATTACCTGCCCCCAACACAGGGGTGTTAAGTCACCTACACTACTGCAATAACCCTGTCTGTTTGCCTGCAGTGTGTGTCTGTGGCATCTGCGGGGAAAACTGAACACAACACAATACATCAGCAATTTAAAAACATTTTTAAAAAACATAAAAAAATAACCTGCAGTGTTGGGCAGAGGTCCAAGCTGCCTCTCAATGAAATTGGAAATGTTATTGTTCAGCCATGATCATCCAAAATCTAACTCTTGATGGGTATAACGCTTGTGTGGATCTCACAGCAAAGCTTTTTTCTAATGTATGGCTTTCCTATTAAGATTTACAAGGCCTACTATGACCTACCACTATGAATCATTATGATACTAAAAACTGCATCACTAGTTCTAGCCTACAGCTTTTGAATATGTAAAATTGAGTGCTTGAGACAGTAAAAGAAGCGGTATCACTTCCAAATATGGGGCCATAATTAACAGTAACCTAATACTTAAGTAAGGGTTAATAATCATTACTTAATGCCATATTAGACACATATTAATTGTTATTAATGCATACGTTGAGCATTAGTAAGCAGTTACTTAACAATTAGATAACAATAGCATATTGTGATTTAACTAATAGATAAGTAAGGGCACAGTTAATAGTCAAGTAGCTATCAGGTCATACTTAACTAAGGACCAAAATTAATACTTACTTAATACAAAAGTATGGCATAACTAATGGATAAATAATACATAAATATTGGGAGTTGGGACCCTTATAATAGAGTTGGCTGAGGATAACTAATGGTTAATTAATGGATAGATATTGCTGTTTGGGACCCTTATATTAGAGTTGGCTGCGGATAACTAATGGTTAATTAATCCATAGATATTGGTGTTTGGGACCCTTATAATAGAGTTGGCTGCGCATACCTAATAGTTAAGTAATCAATCTACTGTGACGTCTAGCTTTCACTTGTTCAAATCACTGCAATAATGGCAATAGGAGTCATTATATAGCAAGGATTGGACGTACACTTCTCAGTGATGGTGGGGTGATGAGATGTAATTTGTTCATATACCACTTATTAGTTTTAATGGTAAAAACCCTACAATAAATGCAGAACATTATGAAGAGTAATAGTTTTGAAGCTAAACTAAACCATTCCTTTGTGATAATTAAGTTAATGTCTGAGAATATTAGCTCCAAGAAGTGCAGTGCATGATGGGTACTCAATCTACAGACAATATTTCGGTATTATTTATTCATTAGTTATGCCTTACTTTTGTATTAAGTAAGTGTTAATTTTGGTCCTTAGTTAAGTATGACCTAATAGCTACTTAACTATTACTGTACCCTTACTTATCTATTAGTTAAATATTTTTTATGCTATGAACTTGTAACACAAGGTAATAGTTATCTAATAGTTAAGTAACTGCTTGCTAATGTTTTACATATGCATTAATAACAATTAATATGTGTCTAATGTGGCGTTAAGTAATGATTATTAACCCTTACTAAAGTATTAGGTTATAGCTACTTTGCTGTTAATTATGGCCCCTTATTTGGAAGTGTTACCAAAGAAGCTAATATTTGTACTTCGAAACTAGTTCTAGCACTTGTAAGAAGTGGAAGACCATGCATTTTCTACATTTCTTTGAACAACTGGACCATGTCTGTGCTATAATTTACCTTACTGTTTAGGCCTACAGTCAATCCGGAAAGTATTCACGCTTCACTTTTTCCGCATTTCATTACGTTACAGCCTTATTCCAAAACTCTCAAGAACTCTTTTTTTTCACATGGTCATAATGGGGTATTTATGTTACATTTTGAGGACAGAGATAAATTGAATACAATTTGGAATAAGGCTGTAACGTAATAAAATGCGGAAAAAGTGAAGCGCTGTGAATACTTTCCGGATTGACTGTATATCTTTGCCAAAATTAGGTCTGTATAGTACTTTTTTCATGACATATACAAATGGTCTACATGAATAAAAATCAATTCACAAAACAAATGGCTTCAGATTAGGAGAGGCATGGCATGTCTTTATTATAAGACTATTTACAGGCCAAAAAAGGACATTGGAGAGTAAATACAATACAAAGGGTAAAGTGCTATAACAAAGCTACCAAGTAACCATCTACAAAGTATGGAAAGTCAAAGTGTTGTGTGTGACCAGTCAGGGCACCAAAGTCTACAGCTAGGATGTTTTTCGATGATTCTGTGTGCACTGGCTGGATAGGTTGATAGATGGACAATGAAGGTTTATCGACACCATCAAACATCAACCCACTACCCAGTGTGAGTGTAGGAATCCCGTAGCTAAGAGGATACTTGGGAGCACAGCTGTTGACCACTTTGGCCGGGCCCAGACAAAGATTATTTAAAAAGGCCCTCTCTCAATACATAGGGTCCCAATTCTGGGCACCCACTCTCCCTGGGCCCGGGATAACATGCATGTTTGTCCTCCTCTGTCTGTGGGCCAGCTATGGAGAGGGCTCCTGCTGAATTCACAGGCTGACTGGTTATACTAATAACTGACGAAAAGAGCTGTTGAAGATTACGTCTGGCTTGGGAGCTCTAACTGGTACCCCGCTGCATGATTTTTTTGTTTGTTTGTTTTGCACTATTAAAAAGAGCATTCTAAAAGCATTTCTCCCCGTGAATGCACCTTCCCCTGTAAGAGACCTTTTTTTTTTAATACAAACGTACAAATACACACAAGCATGCAGAAACACACACACACACACAAAACACACTCTCTCGCTCAAACACACACACACACACACACACACACACACACACACACACACACACACACACACACACACACACACACTTCTCTGACCAATGCAATAACTCAGATACATGGGCAGAAGCTACCAACATAGCAATCCAATTCCTGCAAACATGATATAAAAAAGATTTTATGCGTTTTTCAAAGCCCTGCAAAACCTTTGAGGTGTGAACTGGGTTTTTTAAGATGAGGCGTAACATAGTCTGTTGTCCTTCTCCTGGACAACATAGGGACACAGAGAGGTAATTCCACAAAAGTTGGTTCAATAGTAAACCAAGTTAAGCTAGCCTTGAGGTTGTGGTACGGTGAATCATCAAAAAGAAGAACCATGGAGTCCTCGTTTTTTTTTTTTTACGAAATGTTGCCTACAGGCCACCTACAATGAGCAGGTTTACCACTTTTTGCAAGTTAACTTAGTCATGGTCATCAACCATGTTCGTGGAATAGCACCCAAGTGTGTCAGGGGATGAACCCAGGTCAAAGGTGAGTAAAGATTAAATGACCTCTTGTGAGTATGGAGCATTAAAGGTAGAGTATGTCATTTAAGTTAATAATTTTTACAAAAAAATTCAAAATGGTGAAAATGGAGAGGATACACCAATTCAACTTTCTCCCAATCATAATGAATACTTAGAAATTGATGGTGGTAAATATTCATGAAAAAGATTACATTAGTGAATTGGGCAGCACAAATTCTGGAAATAAACAAAGTTACATACTCTACTTTTAAGGACATCCCATATCTCACATATAACTTTAAAAAGTCTGCAAACAGTCATCATGATGAGAGTTCTTCATAGCTGGCTGGCTCGTATAAAAATATAAAAACACAAAATGGAAAAAAAACGATGCAGAAAATACTTTTGATTGTACACACTGGGACTGTCTCACTCCTCAAATTGATATGAATGAAGGGTCTGTCCTGTTGGTTTGTCCTTTGATCACAGTGTTGTTTGGTTATCCCTTTTTGTCCACTTTTTCTTCTCTCTCATTTTCTGTTTGCCCTGTCACAGTTTATAGGGCCAATCTCCAGTTTAAAATAAACCTGATGGTTGTTTAGCTGATCAGAAGAGGTGTGTGCATGGGTAAGTGGAGATACTGTGGGGAGGGGAGCGGATGTCCAGCAGATGAAGACCCCTGATTGCGGTGGGGGGGGGTGGTCACTTCATAGGCTAGGGGGGGTTCAGGGATTGCCATAATAAGTGGGAGTAGGGGGTGGTGCTGCCAGAGGTGCCATCTGGGGAAACAGTGCTGCTCAGAGCTGGGACTGAGGATCAGTGATTGGCATGGCATGTAAGTACTGAAAGTCTTGTTGCAAGGGTAGAGGACGAGCCGTGTGTTGGGGTATAGTGTAAATGAATAGGGGTGAGTGGGATGTTCTGTCCATAGAGGATCAGTAGCCAGCTAAAAGGGTGATCACTTGTCAAGGGGCTTTGGGTATGTGATGGGCGTGGCGTGTGGGTGGGAGAGGGGACCTCGTAAGTGATTGAGGGTAGGGTGTTCCTCAGTCAAGTGGCACTGGGACTGCAATGGGCATGGGGAGTTGGTGATGGTGAGGGTGGGGTGGGGGGTGGGCACCTCCTTCGTGATTGAGGGTGGCGTCTCCTCAGTCGAGGGGCTGTGGGTCTGCGAAGGTGGGCATGGATAGTTGGTGATTGTGTGTGGGGGGGGGGGGGGGGGGTTGCGTCTCCTCAGTCGAGGGGCTGTGGGTCTGCAATGGGCATGGTGTGCAGCACCTCGTCCAGCAGCTGCAGTGCCCGGTGCAGGTGGATCTCGATCCAGCAGGGCGTCTCCTTGATGCTCTGGCGTGGGTAGTCGGGGCCCCAGCCCTTCACGAAGCTCATGCGCAGGATGCACAGGCGCCGCAGGTCGTCCACGCCGATGCCTGCCGCTGCCGACAGACCTGAACACAGAGACCATTGGTAAGGAGGAGACTGTTCATAATAATTAGATTAGATTATCCTTTATTGTCTCTTCAGGAGAGAAATTCAGAATGGACATGAGAAAGTGTGATTCACAGTTAACATCAAATTACCACAACAAACAGACCTAGGACCACAAAGAACAAACAAACAACAGGGTAACAGACAACCATTGTTAGTGTTACACGCAACGTTCCAGTTTTGGCCCTGAGTTATCCAAAGGCATATACAACCCTAGATATTGCACACACTCTGACTTAGATCTATTGCTCAGAAAATAATAAAATATAATAAGGAGTCCCCCCCCCCAGGATCAATATAACGTAACTTTCTAAGTTGCCATCCATGCCCTTTCAGGAGACCAGGAGAATAGGAGAATGGAATTCAAAGGGTTAAGTCATGTCCATTAGGAGACCAGACGTTGCTGCATTGGTGACTCATGCTATGCTTTATCTTGGCTTGACATATTGTTGAACACATAGCCACCCAAGCACGCACAACAGTTGTTAGTTACACAGACACACATAGGACTGCGCACACATGTACCTATTTGGATCATTTCAGTATTATCTACCATAATGCTTTTTACATACAGTACATTTATGAAAACAAATGCACTTTATAGTGTTGTAGGTTTATCCAAGCTCACAAACTGCCCGCAATAGATCAAAACAGTCATCGGAATACATTTCCAGTGGGATGCAGTAGGGCTGGGCAATATGACGATATATATCGTTATTGTGATATAAAAGTGTATATCGTGACCTTTCTCCTATATCGCTTATATCGTGATAGTACTTTTATACATTTTATACAATTGAATATCATTTAATTACATTTCATGTTGTCACAATACACACTATACGTTAATGTAACTATAAAATAAGGATAAAAAGATACATTTTAAAGAAAGGTTGTTTTGCGACATTAAAAAATAAAAAGCGAGAAAAACGAGAAAAACTGAAAACGTATTGTGCTATATCGTGATATATATCGTTATCGTGATATAAAGTAATCCATATCGTGATATTGTTTTTTTTCCATATCGCCCAGCCCTAGGATGCAGTGGTACTCACTGATGGCAGGGGCGATTCCCCCAACAGAGCCCGGTCCGGGGATGTTGCCCGCCACCGCTGCCGCCTGTGCTGCCGCAGCCGCCTGCGCTGTAGCCGCCTGCTGCTGCATCTGCCTGTGGCACTGCCTCAGGTCAAACACCTACAGGAGATAGGTTGAGGGAGAGAAAGAGGGTTTTAATAGGAAGAACAAGAGACATGGGGTTGAGAGCAGCAGAAGATGAGAGGGAGGTACAGTAGGGGACATTGTTTAAACACATGATAGTGATGACAAAAATACACAACATGACCGTGACAAGGAGTTGGTTGAGACAAAACATGAAAGGGAGGTAAGGACACGGTTTAGACACATAGTGGTGACATGGACACACAACATGAGCGTGACAAAGACAGAGAGAGGGGGTGAAGAAAAAGAGATAAAAAGTGTGTGAGGGAAAGAAAAAGACATGGGGCATGACAACAAAAGGGAAGAAGAGAACAAAACAGGTGACGGGAGAGATGAAAGGGGGCTGGATAAGCTGGGATAAGCTGGCATGAACGAGTGAACACAAACACACAAGCAAACGACAAAAGAAGAGGAGCATGGACACATAGCTGGACAAGGTCTCAGCACCACGTGAGAATGCAGGGAAGATGGGGGGGGGGGAATTACTCGAACACCAAAGGAGAGTTGTGCAAGCTGGCAACAAACACATGAAGAAAGATGGATGACTGGACAGAGATAGAGAAGAACAAGTGAGGAGTTGAATAAGAAGAGTCCACTGAGCCCCAAATTGAAAGGGAGCGCAGGGTCGCCCACCTGAGACAAGCAGGAAAGAGAGCTTCAAGTATGAAAAGCAACAGTCTCAGAAGATGGCAGGGTATCTGCACATTTTTTTATAACCCACATTTTTTTATAACCCAATTTAATACCTTTTAAGACCTCCAATGAGGGAAAATAAAGACCAAAATAAAGGTGTGTGTATATTGCGTGTTGTGTGTTGCAATATTTCCATTGCTATTACATTGCTATAATGTAATGTAATACATATCATAAAAAATATTCTATGACTATTGTGCTAATATAGTGTAGCCTAATGTGTTTGCATAGTGTAAGCAGTAGCCAGGAAGAACTGATCTGGAAGCCTATGGAAACCAAGCATGCCGAATTGCATGAAATAAAACTAATATAGCCTATGAAATAAAACTGAAGTGCATGAATCCGGCATTCCATTGTTGCATACATGCTCACAGAGTTATTTTGATCTCACTGCCGGCTCCCGAGTCACTTTCTGAGCCAGACATTTGTTATAACTTTATATTATATATTATATAACATTATATGATTTCTGTATGTTGCGGGAGAGTTTTCATGACTACACAGAATCTACCCCTTCCTTATATCATTAATTATTATTTCTAATTAACTAAACCACGTCTGTGTAACTCCCTGTCCCTGTGTTAAAATACTCTTCCAGTTGATCTGGCTGCTACTTAGGAGGACCCAAACTCCTTTGGCCTTTTCTTTTTGTTTTTAATTTAACCACAGAGATGCAAACACAGGGGCGCTGTGGCGCAGCGCGCTAAGCCCCCCACATTTGGGCTTGCATGCCCACCCACGAGTCCGGCCGAGATAATTTCCCGATCCTCCCCTATATCTCTGTCCCATTCACTTCCTCTCACCATCTTCGACTGTCCTGTCAAATAAAGGCATAAAAGCCCCTAAAAAATATATATATATATATATTTAAAAAAAGAGATGAAAACACAACCATGGTCAAAAGAGAAGTGGCGCGTGCAGGCATGCAGGCACGCAAGCACGCAAGCACACACTTTGTACAAAACACAACCCATTACTATTGACCCATTAGTGACTACAAATGCCAGACCTTTTGAAATTTAATGCCAGCCAGACCTTTTGAAATGTAATGCCAGACCTCGACAAACAGCGACATTTGATGCTTTTTATGGCCTTAAAACACATTATGCTGTATTTAATCTCAAGACTTTTAAATGAATGGGGATGGGAGTGGACAAGAGAGAACCTGCTACTCAACTACAGCATAAGTCTTACTACTCAATTCACAAACATTACAATCAGCTCCATGCCGAGATCAGGGAAAGAAAGCAGCAGCAACAGACTCCTCAACGTGGAGGAGAGAAAGATGGAGATTCTGAGGGGAGCAGGCTCACGTCACAGGTTTTACTGCTCAATTTACATATTGTATATTACAATCAGCTCCATGAAAAGGGGAAAGATGACGACCAGTGTTGCCAGATTGGGCCGTTTCCCGCCCAATTGGGCTGCTTAGGATGGCCGTGTGCAGGAAAAAATGGAATTTAGCAGAAAAAGCAGAAAAAAATGTGTACTTCTAGGCAGGTTTTGAGCATTTTTTGGGCTGGAAATCATCAGCCTCATCTGGCAACCCTGATGACGACAGCAGCAGACTCATCAACGTGGACAAGAGAAAGAGGGAGATGCTGATATGAGGCGAGCAGGCATGGGCGAGTGAGTAATCAAGAAATAAACAGGAGAGATGGAGTTTAAAAATGGGAGCAGGAAATGAGCTAGATGAGAATGGACTAGAGAATGAGCACAATGCTTACCAGTCTCACTACTTTTCATATGGAAATGGTCAACGCAGAAAAATGTCAACAACCATTACACTGGAATTCAAAAAGGGAAAAATCCAGGCAACTCCAGGTGAAAAAGAGGAAGTCCATTAAAAAGCCTTTATTGTCTTAGGGCTAAAACATGATTAAAAAAGCCAACATGTTTCGACCGCACTGGTCTTCATCAGGGCTGTGTCATCCATTACACTGGGGAGCCGGGTTCGATTCTGACCAGAGGTTGTGTCCTGATCCTTCCCCCAACCATCTCTCTCCCCCACTCATTTCCTACACTATCTGAATAATAAATGTGTAAAAGCCCAGAAAACGGTGCATTTCTGTGAAGGGTCTCATCCGTCCAAAATCATTGAATAACTGGCTGGCACTGTTACCACGAGTGGGGGCCTACAGAGGCCGCTTTAAATGGGAAGTTAACCTCCGTCATTAAATGAGAAGTTTGTGAGTGCAGAGGGATGGATGGAAATGACATTTGGGGAACAAGAAACGGGTCAATTTCCACGTTCGGGAGAGAAATGTTATTTCAGTACCCTGAAGAAAAATGGGATAAGAGAGAGAAAGAAAAATGGAGGCTTGGGTGAGAGGCAGTACTGACTAACAAAACAGAAGAGAGAAACGCAGAAGGCATGATGGGAGTGAACAAAGAGAACAACATCAAGTAGCTACGTCAGGGGGCGGTGGTAGCTCAGGTGGTAGAGGAGTCGTGCGGCAACCCAAAGGTAGCAAATTCAAGCCCTGCTCGGCCTAACTCCATCGTTGTGTCCTTGAGCAAGATACTTAACCCCAAGTTGCTCCTGGTGGCAGGGTGGTACCCTGCGTGACCACGGCCACCGGTGTGTGAATGGGTGAATGTGAGGCATACAATGTAAAGCGCTTTGAGTGCTCGAAGGAGTGGAAACTAAAGGTGCTATATAAATGCAGTCCATTTACCATTTACATCTAACATCTAACAGTGAGTGTTAAACCAGATAACCAGAGCATTGATTTTCAGAAAAACTGAACAGAATAGCCAAAACGCACTTAAACCTTAATTTCTTATTGTCTGTAGCACACAGAGAATTTTTTTTTTAATGATAGAGGCTTTCTTTTGTATGGCATCTTCGTACAAGTTTACTACTGAAAGCATGAACGGCACTCCCAGCGTGAATGGTATATACATACTAGATGAGGCAGCCGGCACGAAAGGTAAAACCACACAGATGCATCCCCTGGTCAAAATGGAATAATGGATGAAGACAAAGAGACCAAGGAAGCTTCCAGTGGAAGTATAGATGAATTAAGCTCTTTAGACAGTCCACCAACCCATCTAGAGCAGTGGTTCTCAACCTTTTTTGAACAAACATCCCCTGGACCTCATCATAAGCCTCTCAACACCCCCTCAACCTCATTATAAGCATGCCAACGCCCCCTTTGGTAATAAATAAAATAAAATGGAATACTGACCCCCTATGGCAACTAAGCACCATCCCCTCTCAGCTGTATCCTTCTCACCCCCCACCCTCCCCCATTGCTCCCCAATGTCCCCTATGGGGCTGTAGAACCCCCACTGAGAAACACCAATCTACAGTATTCTCCAACATACAGGATAGAACATTGCTGCTGAAGTCCCATAACATACACATGGATGAAGAGAATGAAAAAAGACCCTTTGATCAGCTATGCCCTCTATGCATCCATCTATGCATCCATTCTCCAACAAGCTCCACGGGAGAGGGCATTGTGCTGTTGAAGTACTATAACAACAAAATGTGCCGGATTATTTCACATTTTTAATGCAAAGTAGGCGATGGAAAATCTGTTCAAATACATCAAGAGCCAAGCAGCAAAGGCCATTTTTTCACTGAGTGATTATTGGATTCTGGATTCTGACCATGAATCTCTTGCAAGGCTTATAATGGGCCTAAAGGTACTAATTAGTTCTGAACTGAATGTGCTTGAGTGGGCAAAGACTCCCCGAGCTTACCTTCAGTGCTTTCTCTAGTAGCTTCAGTCATATGCGCACTAGTAGTCACATCTTTTTTAATCTCTGCCCTCTTTTTAATTTTAATAACAAAATGGTCACTAGGAGTGTGAATCACAGCCTGACAATACGATTTGATATAAGTTTCTTAAGCCATCGATTCGATTATTTTCAATGCTTAATAATGTCACACGATACGATATGATTCGCGTTTTTACACTATTCACTATGTGCACTATTTTTTCCCTCACTTTCCCACTACTATTACGCACTACTTACAGGACCTCATCTATGTTCCTTAACACACATACAGTATGCTACATGAAATTGGTGGTAGGTAGGTATTTAAAAATGAATTCGTTCTAAGGTTACCAAATTCTGGCAATAAAATATCCATACACCATTATACTACCAGCAACGTGTGTGCAGCGAAAATGTTTGAAACCACACTTGTCTGGGAATGGGAGCAGACAGGCATTGGTAATTTAAAAACGTGCACGGTTCATCAGCGATTAGTGTCCTCAAAACCGTTGAAACATAGAGGGGATACACTCTTCCTCCGAAAAAGAGTTATCTTTGTGTGAATGCGCGCGTGATGGTGTGTGCATATCAGCATTGCACCCATGAGCAGATGGCTGAAAATAGACGCATCGATGCCTTATCATATACAACCTTAACGGTCACTGCTTCCATTTGTTGACAACTGTGAAAATGTCCCTCTTTTCTGAAGGAAAAAAAAACATTTAGAGACTGACTATGCCCTCAATCCCATGAACATAAAATCCTACCCTACCCTGACGCATCTAAAAACCATCAAAACTGTTTTTAAAGCCTAGTTTTTCATTGCCTATAAATCTGAACAAACCATCGGCACTGGAGGATATCTTGTGCATGTGTGTGTGTGTGTGTGTGTGTGTGTGTGTGTGTGTGTGTGTGTGTGTCTTTGGGTGAGCCGATTCAGGAACTGTACACTTCACACTGTTCCAGGAGGGCAATGAACATAATTTAAGACACAACTTAAGACCGCAACCTGCGGAGCCACACAAGCAGACTGAGTAACAGCTTTTTTCCACAAGCCATCAGACTCATCAACACACTGAAGAAAACCACATGAACATTCCAAGGTCACTGGAGGACATTCCATGAACATTTCTTTCACCATGCCACTGGCACTTTACTCTTGCACCTTGTATACAGATCTACACACTTCACTTAACTTGTATGACCACTGATTCTACTTCTGCTGCTATGTGTGTATGTGTATTTATTGTCCAACAGAATGTCAGTCTTTTTACTGCACACTATGTGTGTGTGTGTGTGTGTGTGTGTGTGTGTGTGTGTGTGTGTGTGTGTGTGTGTGTGTGTGTGTGTGTGTGTGTGTGTGTGTGTGTGTGTGTGTGTGTGTGTGTGTGTGTGGTACATGTCTATCATCATGTTAGTGTTTGAAAACTGCACATGTGAGAGTGTGTGTTGTGTGTATGTGTGTGTGCTGTGAGTGAATATGTCGGAGAGATAATTGTAAATTCATGTATGAGTATGTTGTGTGTGTGTGTGTGTGTGTGTGTGTGTGTGTGTGTGTGTGTGTGTGTGTGTGTGTGTGTGTGTGTGTGTGTGTGTGTGTGTGTGTGTTACATGTCTATATCATCATGTTAGTGGTGTTTGAAAACTGCACATGTGAGAGTGTGTGTTGTGTGTGTGCTGTGAGTGAATATGTCGGAGAGAGAATTGTAAATTCATGTACGAGTATGTTTTTTGTGTGTGTGTGTATGTGTGTGTGTGTGTGTGTGTGTGTGTGTGTGTGTGTGTGTGAGACTCACTAATTTGACGCCCTTTCTGTACTGATGTCTTAAGTCATACAACCCTAACCCTAACCCTAACACTAACCCTAATCCTAACCCTAACCTTAACCCTAAACCTAAACCTAACCCTAAACCTAACCCTAAAATCGCTTGCTTGAAATGTTTGATTACCATGTGACGTAAGCGATCAGTACCGAAAGGGCGTCAAACTAGTGGGTCCCGTGTGTGCGTGTGGCCTGACCTTGATGTAGGCGCTGGGGTAGATCTTGTGCACGGCGTCCCCTGGCGCTCGGCCGGCCTCCCGGTCCAGGTAGTAGCTCTGCACGAAGACGGCGTGGTCACTCAGGCAGCGCACCCACACGTCCCCCTCGCCCTTACACTCCAGCTGCACGCCCTTACCAATATGGAGACTGCACAACAAGTGAAAGAAACAATCAGTTCAGTAATACACAAAATAATACACAGCAGTGCACCCACCCACCCAACACATCTCCCTCTCCTTTACACTGCAGCTGCCCTTTTCAATAAGGAGACTGGAGGACAGATGTACAAAACACTCATCTCAAACAACTCAATAATATGCAATAATAAACAAAAACGAAATGATACAAACAGGTTTGAAACAGAGTTATCTTTTTTCAGGTTGTAACAGAGGTGCTTTCTTACATTGAATTTTTACATACGTTCTTAAATGTCTTTTAACATAACAAAGAGGGATCTCCATTCCTCTATGCCCCCCATGCTGAAATAGCGGACCAGGTGCCTTTTGTGGACTGCGGGGCATCTATCTCTGGCCCACGAATGGTTCTGAAAAGTTTATTTATGGGGAGGAATTTGGAAAAAACTGGCCCTCCGTGACTTTTAATTGAGCAACCCTGCTCTATGCTAACATGTCAAAGGTGTTCCTACCGGGCCCGCTCGATGGCCTCTGTTCGGTGGACGTTGCTGAGCTGGCCGAGGCAGAAGCGGTCGCCTCCCGAAGGGTCCACGTAGCCGTCCACCGTCACCACTGGGCAGTTGGAGGGCACCTTGAAGGTCTCGCCCACCTGCACGTCCATCTCAAAGTAGGCTATGGAGCACCAGTACTCAGGGGCTGAGAGAGAGAGAGAGAGAGAGAGAGAGAGAGAGAGAGAGACAGACAGACAGAGAGAGAGAGAGAGAGAGAGAGAGAGAGAGAGACAGACAGACAGAGAGAGACAGAGAGAGAGAGAGAGCGCGGGGGAGAGAGAGAGAGAGAGCGGAGAGAGGGGGGGGTATAGTGCATGAAAGACAAAGGAGAATCTTGATGTTACACTATGAATGCATGTCCATCTCAAAGTAGGGGAGAGAGAGAGAGAGAGAGAGAGAGAGAGAGAGAGAGAGAGAGAGAGAGAGAGAGAGAGAGAGAGAGATTCATGGAAGGTAAACCAGAGGTTATTATTCCAAAAATCAAAGTCATTTGTTTGCCCACCCTCTACCCTCTCCCATTTCCTTTCTTACATGTCTGATCTGATACAAAGCAAACTCAGGACTTTAAATCCAAAAAGTGACCTGAAACCTAGTAAAATAACAAGAACAATGCATGAAAAAACAAATACAGTACATCCAAAAAACCCAAACAAAAGGCATGAGAAAAAAAGCACCTGGATGGTTGGATATTGGGAGCTGGAATGCCATGTCATTGTGAACCAGCCCTACAATGAGACAAAACACAAACGACAGTTAGATTTTGCTCCTGGTATTTGACATAAATATTACGAATAAAAGCACTGATTAAATTAGTCCAATTCAGAGTGCTGATAGGCTTGTGGAGAATTCAAAGAATTCTAAGCAGTCCTAAGCAGTACCAGTCATGTTCGGTAAGCCCAGGAGAGTTTGAATACAAATAAAATCAGATACGGAATGCACCCCTTGAAACTGCTATCATTATGCTTATTCCACACCTGTGCAATGTGCAATGTCCATGCTGCAATTTTTTTAAACTGCAAACCATTACTAAAACTATGTGGTATCAATAATTGAAGCAACGCCTGACCAATTACCTTGACATACTTCTATTTCAGTGTGCAAGATAAGTCAAACATACAGTTATGATTTTCTCTACTACAAAACCCATGGGTCATGTAATTTTAAGTGCATGTTATATGAATGGGTCACTGAGGGTTTTTTTTTTCAATAGCAGACATCGGGGTGGTAACAAGTAATGCCACTATTGTATGGATTTATTTATTTTATTTATTTATTTATTTTATTTTTTTTGGGGGGGGGGTTAATTGATTATCCAAGAAGCATCCTGATTACTTGTACATTATTTACCTACTTATAATCAATTTACGAGCATTAGCTGTGATTGCACCACTTGGCCGTGGCAGTGGACTTACAGTAGTGTCCAGGATGAGGCATGGGAGGGTGGTGTTGAACGTGTCCGTTTTGGGAGTGGGGCACGGTGGGGCCACTGAAGCTGTTGTTCCGGCTCCAGGTGGAGGTGGGGTCTGCATATACAGGAGAAGAAATCCAGAGCATGCATGTTACACTTTTTATTGTGTTTCTATGTGCGTGACAGACAAAATGTGTGTACGGAATGTACTGAAATGCAAGGCCAAAGCAAAAAAGGAAAGGTTGGAGGAAAGGAGTGAGGAGTCTGTACACTCATCCTGCCATGGAATAAAACTCAAAAGAAAATAGCATTTTAAGTGTGCGGACTCCTCACTCCAAACCTTCAGTCAGCCCCTGTCCTCCACCGTTCTCCTGCAATGTGCACAATTTTCACCTTCAACTAAGCAAAAAGGGAAGCATATACATCAACAATATGCAGTAAAAAAAAAATACATTCATGTTCAAGGCAGAAATTTGAATTACTGAAGAAGATTTTCTTCGTAACTCGAGCCCCTCAGGCACCCTGAGCGATGAACTCGAGCCCAAGTCTTGTCGCCACGTTTTGGAAGAATTCAGCCTAATCAGAATTGCAATAGATGTTGTTGAGATTTTATCTGCTCACCCGGCAGGTCTAGGTTATGCCAAACACCAGCAAAACAGAAACCAGCAAAGACCTTGCTAACAGCCAACAAGGAGTGAGTTGCGACCCGAGACCAGTTGCTTCTGATAGTCATTAGTCGTCCGCAATTTTTCTGAAGTCAAGCACCCACTATATATACGCTAAGACCCAGCGGGCTCACCTCGAAACTGTGACATCGTGGGTAATTACAGGATTTCACAGCGGTGGTCTTTGGTCTTACTTGTGACATTAACAATTAGCACCGTAAGCACTTTGATTCTGCTCTGGACCTTCACCTCCCACTACTTGGTACGGGGTTTACATAGACTTGTGTGCTTAGTATAGTGGCTTTCATTTTCCTTAAGACAAGGCACACCTTTTCTAAGACAAAGATGCCAAGGCATATCATCAATTGTAAATGTTAACCAAAGTAAAAGTAACCAAAGTAAAAGGAATAACAACAAAAATAACCAAAGTAAATGTTTGAAATAAGAAAATAACACCCCCCAATGCCTAATGAATAATGTACAGTCATTCTATAATTTCATAACACACCAGATGATATCTCACTGCACACTAGTATTCCCCGGCACAATTGGTTAGAAAAAGTATACTGACCCAATAGCACAAGTGGGTCATTTCAGGTGAAATCAGACACTTTGGGACCCGACCGACCCGGATTTCAATCATACTTGGTGTGCCTTTTTAGTAGCAAGGTAACACCCCAGAACTGCATTGGTTTGAATCTGACACTAATATTAAGGGAGAAACAGACTAGGAAAAGTTCACATGTGAGGGTAGGACACTATACATTCAGCCTTGAATATATCAGTCAGTGTTAGTCACAAAAAGATGCCTGCGGTGTTGTTTGAAAGCTTTTTTCTGGCTCTACATATTACACAATCAGCTTGGAATACAACAACTCTCAGAATATGAATTATGATAAATTGAAAAATTAAAAATTGAATATCTAAAAAAGCTATATTTTGAAATGGCCAGTTCCTTGTCCAAACGTAACCGGCAATGTCATGAGCAACACCTCAAATGCTGGTGTTTGGTTCGTTATTCATTTCAGAGAGAATTTGACTCACAAATATGGCATCATACAGACCACTTACTAATAATATGGTAATACCATAGTAGCATCACATGACAAAACAAAAACAAAACAAAAATGGTCAGTGTCCATGGTCCCAGGTTTCAGAAGCTAAGGCAGATGTCCATTTATACACACCAAATGATGATATGTGAATGTTTGAACATTCCTTCTCTGTGTACCTGTGCCATCTTGCCTTTACCGTACTTTAAAGAGATAATCAATGGCTACACTCTCATTTTGTACTCTACCAGTGCATTTGAAGCAGCAGCTGTGTCTTTTGTAGATAATGTATAAGTATGTCTTGTTGCAGTTACAGGTTCCACTACCAGAAGCACATCCTGATGATCCATGACAAGTCTATCTGGTCTGAAGGGAAAAGTGAAGGATGGAGATGGTCCATGAGGATGCAGGAAGTTCAGTTTCACCTCTCCAGTGCTCGGCATACATCCCTCAACACATGCTAGCCACCAGTTGCCATCATATACAGCTACAACATACCCTTTGGATGCTTGAAAATGTAACACATTCCTTTAATGAGCTCACTCTTTCAACTCTGCCTTCTCTGAATGCTGAAAATGGCCTAACTTCCACTGTGTCCATTGACAATGGGCAGAAGCTGTGTAGTTTTTGAGTACCTGGAATTGTTCTTGCAGATTCAAACCTCTTCAACAGGTTCTCAGCTTCATGATGGTGCATCTCTCTCAAGAACGTCCATTGCCAGTTTGCCACAACATAGATGTACCATCATGAAGCTGAGAACCTGTTGAAAAGGTTTGAATGTGTCAGATTCAAACCAATGCAGTTCTGGGGTGCTACCTTGCTACTAAAAAGGCACACCAAGTATGATTGAAATCCGGGTCGGTCGGGTCCCAGTGTCTGATTTCACGTGAAATGACCCAAGTGCTGCTGGTAGGAATTCTCCATTCAATCATGCACTCATGCACACATAGTACTCTTAAAATCAGGTCTTAAGAAATGGTTAAAACCAGTCCCTCCAGGAAATCGCGATGTTGTGATCACTGCGTTTTTCGCAACTTCACTGAATTCCCGCGAATTCTGCACGAGAGCGCAACTTTAACCAATCACCGCGATTTCCCGCAACTTTGAACACTTTGAACCAATCCATGTTGCGCTGACTTCACTGACGTCGACAACTTCCTTTCAAAAAGGATAATACAATAAAAAAATACAATAAAAAAGTAACCTAGCAATCAGTCCCAGCACTTTACTATGCATGTACAAAGTTGTAGGTGAGGGGGGGAAAACTAATAAATACGAATGTAGGAAACGCATGTTCTCATTGCGCGTCTGCTCGCATGGTCATAGGAGGGAAAATGTATGCCTAGTCTGGCATAACCAATAGGCCTACATTTTTAAAATGTGCTAGGCCTACATAAATATATAATTAACACTTCATGACAGTCATCTACATTACGCCAAGTATAGGGCTCCTACAACAAGATGTGTTTTTTTTTCTAAAGCGGTCCACCTGCTGGACCACTTTGGTGTTTGACTTGTGTGCGTACAGAAGGCAACATTTTCCCTCCGAATTGAGATGCGCAAATGTCTTGTCCACAACAAAGGAGTAATTTCCATCCTTCCATTGTGAATGCTGCGTGCGTGCCTGGCCAATATAGTAATCTCTTTCGCGCAAATTGGGCTATGGCTGGATACGAGCACTTGGTGACCGTGGTGACCATGTCGTCAAATCACTTTCGTTTAACCTGGCGCGGTCAAACGGGCAAGGAACACTGAACATGAATAAAACCAGAGCATACACGTTGGAAAGCTGTGGGACTAAGTTGGAAAACTACTTTCTGTGTCTCCCTCTCCTTCTCTCCTCCTTGCGCGATTGACTGCATTGATTGACAGCTGAGACCTCCGTTCTGCAGGCGACGTGTTTTATAGATAACAATCTCGTCGTCTTTTATATTCACAAGAGCACCGAAATTAATATAATTTCTGAGCATTATTCAGCAAGCACCCTTCACAACAGGAAATCTGTGAAGTCCATCCTTGTTACATTGAATGATGATCATCAGCCGTTAATTTAAAGCCGGCTGACGGCACGAGAGAACAAAAAAAAACCTAGGCCTATGCCTTCTTTCGAAAGCGACCCCTCCCTCTGCTTTTATTTGTGTTGCTTTTGACAAGCTTGAAAATGAAACGCTGACACAGGCAGGCTATGTGTAGCAGACGACTCACATTAACCAGGATTTCAGTCACAAGAGTTCCTGCCATGCACCCTCTTCAACTGGATGCAGAGCTCCACAGGTTTTTTCGCTTGTTTTTTTTTGGTGGGGGGGTACGCGGATGGACATGCCTAATTCCGCCCGCCTACTTATTGATAATAGTTAATTATGTATCCACTGTTTAAGTCAGGAATGGATATCGACATGATACGAAGTTTGTATGCTTACAATTTGAAACGGTAATGACATTTAAAACAGAGTCAAACGGCCATAAACAGCATTGTAATGGTATCGTAATGGCAGCATGAAAGAGATGGAACTTTTCATGACATTCTGGCTAAAAACTCGCCCTGGTCGCTTCCCTGCTTTGCTTAAGGACCAAAATTATAATATAAAAATGGAAATAATATAAAAACACCAGAGGACTGGAATGTGGCAGTGTCCTTTACTTTCAAGCGTGGGGAAACGCATCAAAAATCGCAACAAAAATCGCACCTTTCACTTCATGCCGCAACAAAATCGCAACAACACAGTAAGAAGCTCCGCAACTTTTATCACGATTTTCTGGAAATCCTCGTGCACCATCTGGCAATTCCGACCGCGATTTTTTGAGAAAATGCCCGCGATTTCCTGGTGGGACTGTAAAACACAGTGTGCATTTTAGTCACTGATCTTTTGTTGTGGTTTGTGTTGTGTCACAGCATCTTTTACAATTTTATATCTTAATATCATTCATTCTAATCATCTTCCTTTTTAACGACAATACCCTTATCGCTTTAATTTTGCTTAAGTGTAGGTAGGTTATATGTCATATAATCCTTATCAAATAAAATAAAATAAAAGTATATGTGACCTCTTCTTCAACTCTCAACGGCCACCTCGACATGTTGTTCACCTCACTCGGCCTCAGAGTTAAACACACACTGTCCCTGCATTGTGATTTTCGAGTTCTCCATTTGCTTGAAGCAACATCATTGTGGTTTCATCACGTCTATTTCTGCTAGGTGCAAAAGCCTTTACCCTAGAACATCTCCTGTTATTTTGCAGAGTAATTGTCTAAAAGCAGACACTTAGTTTGGAAATACTGTATGTATAATTTGTATGTCTTGTGTCTGCCATACAGTGGGTTATGTGTCTTTCAGTCACGAGTGGTGCTCGTAAGGGGAAATTATCTTATTCGCAAGTATGTAGGCCTAATGTGCCCCCTAAAATAAGCTCAGTACTTTTCCATCTGAAGCCTTTTCTGATAATCTTATGTATGTATGTCTGTTTGTTTGTTCTTTCACATCTTCAAACTGTTAGCACAAAGTTGGCCTGTTCTGTTCTTACTTATACAACAACAAGTTTTGTCCTTTTTCTATATAATTATGCTTTATACATGCAATTTACTTCCTTTTTTACGCCATTCATTACCAAAATCCACCACATTATACAGATGAAGAGGGAGACATTACAAACACTGAAAGACTGCGTTCAGTCAAATGGAACAAACACCACTTACGCCAAAGAAAAATCAAAGAATTGTAAATGCACGAAAAAAAAAAAACCCACTACCCATACCTAAATATTTTCAGTCACCCAGACCATCAATACAAACGGTTGCTGAAATTGAATGACGGGATGGCCACATTGGAATATACAAGAGATGCTCGGACCGATCGACTGCCAATCATGATTTGCCGATCCTGTCTAAGAATAGCTTGACCGCCAACCCCCATGAAGGGGTCTTACACACCAGGGCGGTAAAGCGTCGCGGAACGACCGCGTTTTTTACCGGCATCAGTGAAAATACATGGAAACATATCCTTACACACACCAACCGGCGGTAGTCGGGCGGTAGTCGGGCGTCAGAATTTGGAAAATAGAACTCGAGCGTATTTTTCACGCCGGCGACCGGCGGTGTCTCATTCAAATCAATGGCAAAGTAGCACGCTAGCTTTAGCTGTGAGGGGGTTTTGAACAGGACTGGCCGCGCACGCCGACGCTGTCAGTGTGCAAGGCAGAGAAAAACACACCGGCCGAAACTAAGCAGAAAGACCGCGTTCGTCCCGCGACCCTTTCGTTCCGCGACCGTTCCGTTCCGCTTTGGTATGTTTTGCCCCTAAGTGTCGATCAAAAGGCCAATCCAGACATCAAATTCCTCAGGCATTTTTTTGTTTGTTTTACCTTTGACACATTTGGCGCTGCGCATAGTCAGGCGTAAATGCATGACTGTATTTGACAAGGCTAGTATGAACAATGTGAAAAGCGGGGGCGCTGTGGCGCAGCGCACTAAGCCCCCCACATTTGGGCTTGCATGCCCACCCTGGTTCGAGTCTGGCCGGGGTCATTTCCCGATCCTCCCCTGTCTCTCTGTCCCATTCGCTTCCTGTCACCATCTTCCACTGTCCTATGAAATAAAGGCATAAAGACCCTAAAAATATATATTAAAAAAAGAACAATGTGAAAAGCATTTTCCCATTTTCTACAATGCTTGCATATGGGTCATTCCACGCCAAATCTCCGAATCATCCCGCACGACCATCTCAGATTTGGCAGAAAAAAATCAAGGAGGTTCACAAACGTCCCAATAGGAAAAGTGCAAAATTATAGCTCTCAACTCCTCATAGTTTTGTCATTAAAAATGTTTTTGTCAGGTACCCCCCTGACTCGTTTGGAACAGACTTCTCAGAGAGCCCACTTTCAGAGTGTTGTATCTAGATGACCAGTTTAGAAGATATGAACTCTTTAAAATGGAAAAACTGAAACTTGGTGCCATCTTTGCCACATCATTAGAAAAAAATGTCACGACTCACCACCATATTATCAACAGTTTTGGAAAGATTAGATGTCTGTTCTTAACATATCCAAAAACTGGGATGGTATTCTGCCTCATTTGGTCACAATGATTTTTTTAAAACCCACTGTTGTGTGACTTCCACTGCTCCTATGAAAACCTGATATTGGGGGGCAACTTTGCCATGCTATACAAAAACAATGACAGCAATCACCACAATGAACTGAACAGTTTTGGAAAGATAGGATGTCTGTTTGTAACATTTCCAAAAACTATGATGGTGTTCTGCATCAATGTCTTGTAATGACTCTTGAAAAACCCTTTGCTGTTACATCAGCAGCTCCTGTGAAAATGCCTAAGTCACATGAATTACCAGGGGCGGAGCTATAGGGGGACAAGCAGGGCATTTGTCTAGGGCCTTCCTGAATTTGTGGTAGGGGCCATAATCATGACCTTTGCAGACTTTTGGGTGCCAATCTATTTGGGCTGACACTGTGAATGACAGGCAGTTTGACTTGGGCATTTTTGATACAAGAAATGTGACTTGAGTATTTTTGAAGCACACAATAAGAAACAGTTGAGTGATTTATATACCATTATTATTTTTCTTTTTCTTTTAGGTTTTAGGTAACTACATTTTTTGGTAACTAAATGTTCGTGAATTAAAGGTTATGGCCATGTGTTTAAACCTCAACACTGTAGGAGTTAACATTTTGCTATTATACCGTAAAGTAAGTCTTGAATTGCAGTAGTGATAAATTAATTGAATCATTCTGATTGGTAAAGTAGCATTGTTAATACATAGTCTTGATATAGGATGTTAGCCAAACTTAATATCAGCATATGATTTTTTATATAAATTTCTTTTAACTGAAAGGATATTTTGAAATTTTACTTTGATACATTTCAAATTTCCCATCACTTCTGCAACTTTGCTCTGTTAGTAGAGGTGCATATCAAATGATTCAACACACAGACCTTTGCCATGAACCAATACAATGCGCTAGGTTCCTCGGTCATGGTTAGGACTGGGGCGGGGCCAAGTTCTATGAACAGGTCACCTTTGTCATGGTTTTTTTTGGGGGGTGGGACACTTTTATTATCATGGAGAAGAGAAAAAAACAGTGATGATACAAAAGGAGGAGACTGTTCGTAAGGAGGTAACCTGACTAAACAGCTGTCCTGCCCCTCCAATCACCATGACTGAGCTACCCTGAGCATGGTGCTAGACCACTGCAATACTGACTGAATGCTCATCAAGGGTCAACTCTGTCACAGAGCTGAGCAATGCAAGCATTAATGTTTGATGTTCTACATTAACCCTGATGAGTTTGCACAAATGGACATACATGTATACATGGAGTGAAACACAAATCAAATGTAGAAAGAATAATCACATGATGTGACATGATATGACCTGTGAAAAGAATAATCACATGATAAAAGGTAATATCTCATAAACAATCCAAAATAATCCACAGCAGGCCTCAGAACTGCATCAAAGTTGGTAAACAAGTTATTAAAGATTGTTATGAATTGTAATAAAAAGCATTGAGATGTGGTGATAGTCAGGATGTACTTGTTTCAAGATCTACGGGGATGTTTCAGTGATTCAACATTTCATCACTTTATTCCGGTATTTGGTTTTCAGTGCCTAAAGATGAGGTTTACACACGTCTATAAACTTTGATTTACTGAAATGTAGTTTCAGAAAAAGCTGGAAAAAACTCTGTCAACAGCCACTTTTACTTTTTTGCCGTATTATATTGAGTGTGTCGAAAATGCTCAAGTCAAATATCTTGTATCAAAAATGTCGGACTCAAATTGCTCAAGTCATTCACAGTGGCGGAACAATTGCACATAGGGCCTCATGGCAAATACTGGTAGATAGGGCCCCCCATGTAGCCTGCAAAGATTAGAGCAGGGGCCCCACCTCAATAGAGCAGCAAGCTGCAGATGTCACACAGCCGTTTTTACAAGTCCATTCTTAAAAAATGAGACAGAGCACCACCCCAGTTTTTGGATATGTTAAAAACAGACATTGAGTCTTTCTAAAACTGTAAATGTCATAGTGGTGAGTTCTGTCATTCCTTTTGTATAACATGGCGAATATGCCACTAATGTCAATTTTTCATAGGAGCTGTGGAAGTCACACAACAGTGGGTTTTTGAAAAATCATTGTGACCAAATGAGGCAGAATACCATCACAGTTTTTGGATATGTTAAGAACAGACATCTAATCTTTCCAAAACTGTTGATAATATGGTGGTGAGTCGTGACATTTTTTTTTAATAACATGGCAAAGATGGCACCAAGTTTCAGTTTTTCCATTTTAAAGACTTCATATCTTCTACACAGTTCATCGCAGAAGATCAGTCTTTCAACACAACATGCACAGAATGGTTGGGAACACACATTGTCCATATCAAACCTCTGTCTTTAAAACTGTGCTTACCACAGTCTTTCAAATATGCCCACAAATTCAAAGGTGAGAATTTTTCAAGCAACTTTAAGCCCCCAGAAAACGGTGGTAAATGACAAGAGGATGTGTGAAAATCCACATTTCACAAGTACATGTTCCAAATGTTACTCCTTGAAATTTGTAAGGACCTACTTAAAGCAGTTTTTTAGATACGGCAATCTGAAAGTGGGCTCTCTGAGAAGTCTGTTCCAAACGAGTCAGGGGGGTACCTGACAAAAACATTTTTAATGATAAAACTATGAGGAGTTGAGAGCTATAATTTTGCACTTTTCCTATTGGGACGTTTGTGGACCTCCTTGATTTTTTTCTGCCAAATCTGAGATGGTCGTGCGGGATGATTCGGAGATTTGGCGTGGAATGACCCATATTGCAGTTACTGCCATTCACCTCTGTAGGGCAGTAGAGCTGATTTGGGTGTCACCGAGCGCACTCCCTATATTAATCTACAGTACTGCACCACAGCTGATTAAGACCAAGAAATCCACTGGGCAGTCATCCAAAAGAGCTGCACATGAAGACACAGATTTTTTAGATTAGTGTGACAAAATAAAATCCGCTCAAATTAATTTTCACTGCGGCGGCGGCACCACCACTGCACTGCAGCTATTAAGATTCTAATGAATTAGTAAGCTCAGGGGACGTGTAATACTGCGCGCAGGGACACCAACAAGAGGGGCGGGTGGGTGGGGCAAAGGGGTCAGTTGACCCCGGCCCAGGGAGAGAGGGCCCAAGAATTGGCTCCTTATTACATTGAATGCATTGGATGGGGGGGACCTTTCAGATGACTTTGTCCTGGGCCCTGGGTTGTATATACCATGACTGATGCTACTGGGCTGGCTGGTGTGCGCTGATAATGTGACTTGCCAAGAAGCTCTTATTTTCATCCCTGCGAAAAATGAATTCCTTCATTTGCTGTGACAGTAGCAGCAAATCTGTGAATAGGAGGTAGGTACTCTCTTTTTAAGAGGGTAATGAGTGTGTTCAAGAGCTTATAGGGGGCCTGTCAAATATCCATTATGGAAGAGATGAAGACTTGTGGATCGCCTGTAATGTTAAGCACAACTCACCACTATGGAAGATGCAACAACATTTTACATTTAAAAGATGAAAGAGGGGACAAACAAAATTGTTGATTCTTCAATTCAAAAACCCTCATTAAGCAAGGCTAACTCTTCGACGCACAGTGACCTAATACCAGAAATACATTGCTATTGTCATTTCATGTACTTATTGTGCAGCTTTTTGCTTGGAAGCAGCACATGAAATACATGGTCATGAAATAATAAATCGTAAAACAGGAAGTGAAAGATTTTGTGCGTCTTTCCCCATTTAGTTTTGATGGACTTGAGTAATTATCATACTGTCAGTTTACTGTATATGGCCAATACTTCATGCTTTTCAAAATATTTTCGGCTGCTGAGAAGCAGGACCAAAAAAAAAAAAATTGTTTGAGGGGTGCATTTCTGGGAAGCGTAGTTGCTAACTATGTTAGCTACTTTGCTGTTTGCAATGCAATTTCCCATTGACAACTACCCAAGTTGCTAACAGGCTAACAACTACACTTTCGAGAAATGCATCCCAGATTTGTACCCAACCCCCACCCCTTGGGTGCTCTTACTAGTGGATCCTGCGGAGATGCTGGAGAAGGCACTGGAGGTGGAGGCGGAGCCGGATGGTTCTCCGGCTCCGGGGGGCAGCAGGGCGGGGCTGCCGAAGGCCTCCGGGGCGCCGGCGGGCCGCACTGCCCCTGACGCAGGGTGCTGGATGGTCTGCAGGTGGCTCTCGGCGTTGGGCAGCGACGACTGCACATCGTAGTCGTACTCATCTTTCACCATCAGCCCCGATGGCCCTGAGAGGGAGGACGTGGCAAAGACAAAAGAAATTTATTTACACTTATTTATATACTCAAGTATTTTGGGGGGCTTTTTATACCTTTAATTGATGGTGAGAGTGAAGAGATGACAGCAAATGGTCAGGAGGGAGAGATGGGGGGAGGATTGGGAAATGACCTCAGGCCAGAATTGAACCCGGGTCCCCAGTGTAACAGTATAGTGCCCTCGCCATTTGATCCACGGCCAAGGCCAGAGAACACATTTTAAGTACTTAATTCCATGTTACAAGGTGATATCCATAAGAAGCCAAATCTTCTGAGTATTCCAACTAATGTTGTGACCAGTATGCACATTGGTTATACACACACACACACACACACACACACACACACACACACACACACACACACACACACACACACACACACACACACACACACAACAATGCTCAGGTTTACTTTGGACCACTGTTGAGATAGCGCTCAACATGGTGCCAGCTATACACTCTCTTGTGTAGTAGTAGTAGTACAAGTAATGCAAGCTTAGTTTCATCAGAGACACTCTGGAGTCACTCTTTTACTAGTAGTGTCATTCATTTGAAACACTGGTGCTTAGCATTCCTTTATGTGTGGTTGCAACTTATAATGCTGTGTCCAGACCAAGAGCAAACTACGCTGCCTGGTAGCGTGGGTAGCAGAAGAAGTTTCGCCTTGAATTCGCTGTATACGCTCCAGACGCAGCATTGACAAGTTTGATTCAGCTAATCACATAACGGCTCTGGCTTGACAGCCTGGGACATTCGGAGATATGAACGTTCGGATTGGTTTTCGCCGAACAGCGTCAGAGCGAATCCGCCTGCGATTAGATTTAGTTTAATCGTCAAAATTCGCTCTGGTCGCGCAAGAAGCTTCGCTCCTGGCGAATTCGCTTTGGTAGCGCAGGTCGCGTGCCCTCCATAGAGAAATAATGACTTCCGTCGCTTCGTTCGCTCCTGGTCTGTACACGGCATTACACAAGGTTTGAAAGATGAAAAGTCAATCCACTCACCAGAGAGAGACAGTGCTGAGAGATCTGAAAAAAAAAATGCAGCATTGTACATTAGTAGCTCCACTTGTACAACATATTACATCTGCTCTGCACAAATACATACATGGCGATGTATTTTTTAGCACATTATCTTATACCCCTATACTAAAATAAATAACTACCTTAGTACAATTCTGTATACGTAGTCTTCATCTGTAAGCCTCTTTAGGCTGAGGCCCAGTGTCTGCTGTGGTCTATGAGACCACTGTACTTCCTTTATACAGTGCAAATGAGAAAAAAATATTTTTAACTACAATAACTACAAGACTGGGGCGGGGTATCGCACCATGTGCTCCTGTTCTAGTGAGTGTGTTATTTCCAAAGCCGTAATCCAAAAGGAGCAAGGAGCTGAACTCGTTGCAACAAATTATTTATTGCATTACAATGATAAGCGATAGAGAAGCTACCCACACGTGCAGAGCGTTTTTGGTCACCAGTAAACACACTGCACATGTCGGTCGGGCTGGGTGATATAGAAAAAAAAACATGTGATATGGATTGCTTTATATCATGATAACGATATAAGTCCTGCTATAAAACAATTACTCATGTATTCAGTTATTGTCTTTATTGTGTCGTGTTGCAAAACCACATTTCTTTAAAATGCATCTTCTCATTTTTATTTTTACAGTTATATGAAATTAAACCGTGCAAAGGGACAACAAAAAAATGTTATTCAATTATAAATGATTGTAAATTAGGTGTAATATTAGATGCAATTAGTTTATCACAATAGAAACGATGAAGGAGAAAGGGCATGATAGACACTTCTCTAATAATTATATATTGTCATATTGCCCAGCCCTATGCTACGTGTGGGTTGCACTTTTATCAATATTGCAAGACATAGCAACTACAAACAGAACACCAATAATTAAGATAGCAGAGCGACTCACCGATTCCTGGGGACACCACCCGTTCATAGTGGTAGGGGTTGACACACACGTTGTCTGTCTTCAGGTCGAAGGCGTACTGGCAGTACTTCACGTGCTTCAACTCGTTCTTGTGGAGATCGGGCCAGCGCCAGAGGCGTGCGTAAATCACATGGGGGAAACCTTTTCGCCCAGCTACCTGTGAGTGACATGGAAAAAAACAGATCAGAGAGGGTAAAGGCTTTGGAGTCAGTGCTGCACCAAAATTCCCATGCCCAGATCATTCAACTGTAGACTTAAAACAGTTAGCCTGCACAAGCCATCTTGGCAGAAATTATGTTTTAAAAAAGCAACTTTGTGTAGCAGACCTAAAACCAAATGATTTGACCCAACTTGCTCTATAATGATACAAAAAAAGCTATTTTGTTTGAAAACAAAAAATAAATAAATCCACAATACATCTCGGAGAAGATTTGCCTGCATTCATCATAACATTATAGCAGATACAGCAGACTTTCAAACGATGTACAATGCCTCCATGCAACCAGAGAACCTCTCAAAACAAACGCACCTTAGTGGACCCTAGCCTATGACTTTTGCCCTTACCTGAAGTCGGCCATCCAGGGTGCGCTGGATGGTGACACACTTGGTGGGGTGCGCTCCGTTGGTGGTGATGGCGGTGATGAGGGAGTCCAGTTCATCCTTCTTCTCCTTTAGCTTCTTGACCAGGCTCTCGATGGCCCTCTTGGAGAACGCCTCGCTTTCGCCGCCCTGCCTGTGGCACATCAAACTGTGCACGATACTGAGACAGGCGTCGTTGCTCGTCGGTGTGTTTGTGATGGACATTTCTTCACTTTTTTTTTTTTTACTCCGGATCACTGCTGCTCCTCGCTGACGTTTCTAGGGCTAGTATTAAGGCGTGTCTGTTCCAGTCGTAGGAGATGATAGAGAGAGATAGAAAGATAGAGTTCCGGTGACAGTCTTGAATTGGATCAAGGTCTGCTTAACTCCCTTATGCATTTCAACACACACCACACAACAGCTCCACGCTACATTGTACATCAGATACTACTCTAACAAAACAATCATAAAGCATGCTGATAACCTAACTGGAGAGGCGTTGCCTTTCAGGTTAACCACGCATGACAAACATCGATCTGGGTAAGATAGTTGACATGTGCAGCGGTAGGTTGTTTACGCAGAACTTCGTAGCCCAAGCCTGCGGGGACTAGTCGACTAGCAAGTGAATGTGGAGCAGATGGCTTGGTCGCTACCGTGTGAAACTACAACCGAGATTTACTTGTTAATCTACCTTTGCCAGTGCGTGTGCAGTCAACAGAACGTGCAACTCTATTGGCAACCCAGTCAAATTACTATAATACACACCACACGCCTCAAAACAAAGTAGATGGGACAGGGAATCCTTGTTGTGGGTGGATAAATCAGCTAGCTTGCTAGGTAGCCAGCCATCACATCCTTCACCCAATGGAACGAAAACAAACTCGTTTGCAAAGGGATATCGATACTTTCCCAGGTCGCTCAAGGCGAAAAATCACACTTGCAAGCCCAAAGTGCACAAAAGAAATAGAGGTGAAATAAATCAAGGACTCTACCTTCAAGTATGTGGTGTTATGAAAAACTTCTTCTTGTGAATAATATAGCTAGCTTCTCAGCTAGCTAAGCTAATCCTACGGAGTACTCCGCTGTCAGCGCGCGCTCCTTTCATTCGTGTGCCATTCACATTAGTGTTCGATTTCCATTGAATGAAAGACATTCTTCACCATACGGCGACATAATTATCTGCAAATACAAACATTCAATTTGTACCGGTTCAGGAAAAACAGCCGTAACTCTTCTTCATGCAAGTCTGCAGAAAAATAAACAACTGGAGCCCAGCTTGAAAGAAGGGATGAACCATGTCAGGCCCAGGCAGCTACCTACTTTGATTCTGCGAGAACATGGCGACTTGCGCATGCGCCAGCAATTACCTCCTCCTTCTCTGAGTGTGAATGGCTGATTCCAGCAACATCTGGGGCCTACAAAGCTGGTTCAAGATAAGTTCAGGTTCAGTTAAAAGGTAAACCACCTAATATAATAATAGAAGAGCTTTTCTTAAGAAAATGAGGACCCCAGGCTCTTCTAGTAGATGATTTACCTCTGAACGTAACCTTAACTTATTCTGAATCAACGAGTAATAGGCCCCTGCCGTGAACATCAGAAAACATCTGGTGGTGCGTCATGTAGGCCTAAACTCAATTGAATTAATAATTTGTCAATTTTCTGCTGCTAACCCAGCTGAGTTGCCAGCTGCCCTACATAAACAAATACGTTTGCTCAGGTTGAGAGGCATCGCATTGCAATCGCCATAATGCATATCAAGTTGCTGCATGCCATACATCGCCAGGAGATTGAGAGTGAATCTCATTGAGAGGAAAAGTCTAATCAAAAAGCAGAAGCTTAAAGGTGCACTGTGTAATATTTTTAGTATTTTATTTCCAGAATTCATGCTGCCCATTCATAAATTACCTTTTTCATGAATGCTTGCCATGACCTTCCAATTCCAGGTACTGAGAAAATGGCATTTTTATACATGAAAAGGATATTCTCCATTGTCCGCCATTTTGGATTTCTAGAAAAGGATTAGATTTCCAGACATTTTTAGCTGAAAAACTTAATGTACTCTGGTCATACTAATAAGTATTAGTTTATTACTTTGTAAATATTCATGAAAAGATCAAATTTGGCAATAGGCAGCAGTTTCAATGAGTAGCATGCAATACCTACTCTGGCCACAGTTATACACAGTGCACTCTCGATTGCTTCCACACAATTTCTGGTACTTCACACAGAATTCTCAGAACATCTCACCCATTTCCCAACTCCCCAATGTCACTGAACACGAAACACAATTCCTTCTTTACACTTATATTTCAGTTTTAAAACACTCTTTTCAAAACACTACACACAATTATCTGGATTACACACAATTTTCATGAAGAAAATCCCTGGTTGTCGCATTGAACACTGTCATTCAAAATACTAAAATCAACTGCCATATAATGTTCACTTCCTCATCGCATGCAAACTCTCTTCATACCGGTTTACAATCTGAAATCATTACCCCATAAGTAGGCTACAGGCATTGCATGTGATATTGATGAAAACATGAGTGGATGCCGTGAGAAAACACATTTGCTTAGTTTTTGAGCTCCAAAATACGTTATATAAGAGTTCACTTTCATGTGGTTACCCAATATTTTTCAAAAAATGAGTGCAATTTTTTAATGTCAGAAAAGTATGTAAAATATATTTTTTGCCACACATCTGTGTACTCCGAGTTTACAGTTTTTCTCGATTGCTTCCACACAATTTCTGGTACTTCACACACAATTCTCGGAACATCTCACCCATTTCCCAACTCGCCTAACCAATGTCACTGAACACTAAACACAATTCCTTCTTTACACTCATATTTCAGTTTCAAAACACACTCTTTTCAAACCACTACACACAATTATCTGGATTACACACAATTTTCATGAAGGAAATCCCTGGTTGTCACATTGAACACACTGTCATTCAAAATACTAAAATCAACCGCCATACTATCTTCACTTCCTCATCACATAGGCAGACTCTCTTCACACCGGTTTACAATCTGAAATCATCTCCCCATAAGGACACACATTGAATGTGATATTGATGAAAACATGAGTGGATGCAGTGAGAAAACACATTTGTTTAGTTTTTGAACTTCAAAATATGTTATACAGGAGATCACTTTCATGTGGTTACCCAATATTTTACAATAAATTAGTGCAATTTTTCAAATGTCAGAAAAATATGTAAAATATACACACATCTGTGTACTCCAAGTCTAAAAATAATATTTCAGAATTTTACTGCAAAAAAATACCCTCTTTAGTACAGTCTATCGAGTCTCCTATTTTAATATTTCCCACTCTCGTCACTCTCTGTGAGTATTTTCCTTCCAGTTGGGGAAATAGCGCCCCACCCCCTACCATTGGGTAACCATCTGGTGAAACAAAGTACTACACGTCTCTCGATGTTAAAAAAAAATCTGGTGCCAACGCGAGTTGGCAGCCATAAAATTCTGGAGTTTTGAAAAAAACGAATGCTTGACCAATCATATTGCTCAAAATTGGTCACGAGATAAATCATCTCGCCCGTCTATGATTTGCCAAGGAGGGAAACGGATGATACTTCAGGATCGGCAGCCACTTTATCTGCCTGTAGAAACTACATTGAACAGACTACGGGCAAAATAGTCACAGTTAAAGCGCGTGATTATGGTGATTATTAGATGGCATAATGTGCCACCAGGTCCAAAATATATGCATCATGCCACTTCTCTGTGCTCTGCTGTGCTCTGTTTCAACCATGTGCATCAGGGTTATTTTTCAATGGGTTTTGGTTTAGCACGTTTGCGCTGGAAATCGCCATACATCTGGCAACCATAGAGAGGTCGCACACACAACATTTGACATTCGATACAAGACGTTCACGACTCAGAGCAGCCGGTTGAACCTAGTCATCAGTAGAATAACTGTCAAGTAGTCAGTCAGTGCATGGTATCCGGTGTCTGTCTGTGTTATTGCATTCTGTTCTGTGGGGCATTTGAACTGGCGCTTAAGGATGAGACTGAATTGTGTTTAGGGGGCTTGTGGAGCATCTGGTGTTGTGCGTAAAGTGCAAATTCTTGCGGTGTTGCTTGTCACTACTCCAACTCTGAACAGACATAGTATTTTTCTTGTTATTTATTTCTTAACAAAAGTAGTCGCACTGCATGATCAAGAGCTGTAGCTGCGCTCGTGGTGTGCTGTCCAAAACCCTTCCCGTGCTTCGCCGGAGTTCTGGGCAGTTATATGCCTTCCTGGTTCGCAAACATGCAATGCATCTCATAAATTATACCTTATTGATTTTATTCTCATGGCCAAACTTTCTGCCTTGCTTGTTGTCCCAGCCAGCCGCCGCTACTGGTTAATAATTATATTATATTATATTATATTATATTATATTATATTATATTATATTACATTACATTATATTATATTATTTTTTTTGTTCTCCCTGGCTTCCTCGGAAAAATAACGCACGCCACGCCACTGTGTCATCGTCTCTCTCCTGACTCCTGGTGACTAGCACTTAGTGCTTTCAATTATCCCACTTGCTTACTCTCCTGTGCCTAATTACTACACCTGTGCTCACTCTGCTCTGCTCCATTGATACACCTGTTCTCACTCTGCCTCCTCATTAGCCAGCCACCTGCACTGCATTCACTCTGCCATTAACCCCTGTATATAAAGCTCTTGTTCTCAGTTCCTCTTTGTCAGACCGTCTGCTAACTTGTACCTGAAACCTGTTCGCTGGCCTCCTATCTCTGACTCCTGAAGACTAACCTGGACCAACCTGATTCCCTGCTTGATCTTCTGCCCTGGAAAACCCGACCTGCCTTCTGTTCAACGACCACCCTGATCTCCAACCCCGGTAAACCGACCAGCCATTCTATCTTCTGACCAACGATTACTGCCTGCCCCTGTCTGTACATCTGCCCTGTGTAATTTGCCTTGTTTTGTGTGTGTTCCCCCCCAGGACTCCCGGACCCTCCACCACCAGTTCCATTGGACGCATCTCTGTCTCTGGGGGGACACACACAAACAGGCTCCCGGACCCCTGCACTCTCCTAACTCCCTTTACCCTGAACTCTTCAATAAACTGTGAGAAAACGTGACGCATTTGTGGTCCTCCTCTGTCTGGTCCTGACAGTACGGTCTGACCAGCATGGACCCAGCGCACGGTACATCCAACATGGAGACCTCCGACCCTGAGCCACCGACTGCCATGGAGCGACTGGAGCATGCAGAGGGAGAAGTGCAACGAATGACTGGAGACATTAAATCACTGATTCAGCTTGGTCACCAGCAGCGCCAGCAGTTTGATCTGCATCGACAGGAGTTTCAACAGCAGCGACAGGAGTTTCAACAGCAGCAAGAACAGCTAGCCCAGGTATTGCAAATACTTTCCAACCTGACCTCTCCGCCCGTCCATGCTCCTGCTCCAGCTCATGCTCCCACTCCAGCTATGCCGGCCTCCGTACCTGCTCCGTCTGCACCACCTTTCCTTCTTGCTCCAGCACCTCTTCAGCACCCCATTGCCCCAGTCCACAACGTTCCAGTTCCAGTGGCCCCTCTTCAGGCTCCCGGTGCCCCAGAGCCGAAGATTGGCAACCCAGAACGCTTCGACGATGACCATCGCCAAGTGAGGGCATTCTTAACCAGCTGCCGGCTCCAATTTTCACTACAGCCTAGAACCTTCGCCACAGAGGGTGCCAGAGTGGGGTACACCATCACACACCTGACAGGCCGGGCTCGGCTGTGGGGAACCGCTGAGTTTGACAGACAGACACCAGCCTGTGCTTCTTTCGATGCCTTTTCTGAGGAGATGTTGAAAGTTTTCGACCTGGGCTCATCAACCTCGGAGGCATCCAGGGCCCTGATGACCATCCGCCAGGGGAACAGCACAGCGGCGGACTATTCCATTGACTTTCGCACCCTGGCGAGGCGCAGCTCCTGGAACGAAGCAGCACAGGTGAATGCTTTCCTCCAAGGCCTAGCAGACTACGTGAAGGATGAACTCGTTTCACACGACCAACCTCCCACACTCGATGAGGCCATCAGCCTTGCTGTTCGGATCGACCGTCGGATCCAGACCCGCCGACGGGAGAAGGGACGCTTCACCCAGCCCTCTGTCCGCACTCGGAGTGATTCCGCTGCTCTGCCCCCCGTCTCAGCTGCCCCCCAGAACCAGCTAAACCAGCCCGAACCCATGGAGATAGGCCGTGCCTCTCTCACTCCAGCAGAGCGTCAGCGCCGCTTCACGTCAAACCTCTGTCTTGCGGGGGTGAGAACCATCGTGTCGCCACCTGCCCAGCAAAAGCCGCAGCTCACCGGATGTAGGAGGGTTCCGGCTGAGCTCAATGAACACCCATTCCTCCACCGGCTGTAAGCCTCTTTTTCAAGTCCGTCTTCTCTTCTCCCATACCACCCACACTTTGCCCGCCCTGATGGACTCTGGTGCTGAAGCCAACATTATGGACCCTGAACTGGCTCGTCGTTTGGGTCTGGAGACCCATCGTCTGCCCTCTCCCATCCCAGTCTGTGCTCTCGATGGCCATCTCCTCGGTACAGTCACCAGCATCACCGCCCCGGTCTCAATGACCTTGTCAGGTAACCACCAGGAGATGATCTGCTTTCACCTGCTTCGATCCCCAAACCAACCACTTATTCTGGGCTACCCATGGCTCCGCCGCCATAACCCTCACCTCGACTGGATGACCGGGACAAAAAGGATGGAACCCTCCGCCCCTGCATCGACTACCGGGGTCTTAATGACATCACTGTCAAGAATCGCTACCCTCTTCCTCTGCTCACCTCCGCTTTTGAGTTGCTCCAGGGAGCCACGATCTTCACAAAATTGGATCTTAGGAATGCTTACCATCTGGTCAGGGTGAGGGAGGGAGATGAATGGAAGACGGCATTTAACACCCCAACTGGCCACTACGAGTACCTGGTCATGCCCTTTGGTCTCACCAACGCCCCAGCAGTGTTCCAGGCTCTAGTAAATGATGTCTTGCGGGATATGCTGAACAAGTTTGCCTTTGTGTACCTTGACGACATTTTAATATTCTCCCAGAACCTGACCGAACACACCCGCCACGTCCAACTAGTCCTCAGTCGTCTCCTGGAGAACTCCCTGTATGTTAAAGCAGAAAAGTGTGAGTTCCATGCTCGATCCATGGCCTTCCTGGGCTACATTGTGGCAGAGGGGAACATACAAATGGATCCAGCTAAAGTTTCAGCGGTGACTTCATGGCCCATACCAGAGAACAGGAAAAAGCTCCAGCAATTCCTTGGATTTTCCAACTTCTATCGCAAATTCATCCGCAACTACAGCACAGTAGCCTATGCCCTCACTGCTCTGACCAGCTCCAAACAACCATTCGTCTGGACCTCAGCAGCCAATGAAGCCTTTGGTGTCCTAAAATCACGGTTCACCTCTGCCCCCATTCTCCAGATGCCCGATCCAGACCAGCAATTCGTTGTGGAGGTGGACGCCTCTGATGTGGGAGTTGGAGCAGTTCTCTCTCAACGAGCAGCTTCCGATGGCAAACTCCACCCCTGTGCATTCTATTCTCGCAGACTGTCACCATCAGAACGCAACTATGATATCGGCAACCGTGAGCTGTTGGCTGTCAAGCTTACCATGGAAGAGTGGCGCCACTGGCTGGAGGGTTCAGTGGTTCCATTCCTTGTCTGGACTGACCACAAAAATCTGGAATACATACGCACCGCTAAACGACTGAACTCCAGACAGGCACGCTGGGCTCTGTTCTTTACCAGATTCAACTTTACCCTCTCATACCGTCCCGGAACGCAAAACACTAAGCCTGATGCCCTTTCCCGCCAGTTCCAGAAAGACGACATGCCCACAAACAACAAAGCACCCATCCTGCCCAGTCCCTGTGTCATTGCCGCTCTGACTTGGAATGTTGAGGAACAAGTACAGAACGCTCTTCTTGATCAACCTGGCCCCAGTACATGTCCTGATGGCTGCCTCTATGTCCATGAAAACCTGAGGTCTCAAGTCATACAGTGGGGTCACAGCTCCAATCTCGCATGCCATCCTGGGTCCGATCGCACCTATGACCTTCTCAGCCAGCGGTTCTGGTGGCCATCTCTGAAGGAAGATGTGAAAGACTTTGTCCGTGCTTGTGTCATCTGTAGCCAGAATAAGACATCCAATCAGCCCCCTGCCGGCCTACTCCAGCCTCTGCCCGTGCCCATGCGACCCTGGTCCCACATCTCTTTGGATTTTGTCACGGGTCTACCCTTATCTGATGGAATGACTGCTGTGCTCACAGTAGTAGACCGTTTCAGCAAGATGGCACACTTCCTTCCCCTCCCAAAATTGCCATCCGCCAAGGAAACCGCCCAGGTGGTCTTGGATCATGTCTTTCGCATACACGGACTGCCAAAGGATATTGTCTCAGACCGGGGTCCGCAGTTCACGTCCACCTTCTGGAAGGAATTCTGCCACCTTCTAGGAGCTACGGTCAGCCTCACCTCTGGTTTCCACCCCCAATCCAATGGGCAGTCAGAACGGATGAATCAGGAGCTGGAGAAGGCGCTCCGATGCATGGCATCTGGCAACCCCCGAGCCTGGGCGAAGCAATTGTTATGGGTAGAGTACGCCCACAATTCCCTCACCTGTTCAGCCACTGGCATGTCTCCCTTTCAATGTGTGTATGGATACCAGCCGCCACTCTTCACAAGCCAGGAGAGAGAGGTCACCTGTCCATCAGCCCTCGCTTATGCTCGACAATGCCGCCGCACCTGGTCTCGGGCCCGTGCCACACTTCTCAAGTCTGTCACCAGCTACTCTCGTGGGGCCAACCGTCGGAGGGTTCCGGCGCCGGCCTACCATGTGGGCCAGAAAGTGTGGCTTTCGACCAAGGACCTGCCACTCAGGGTTGAGTCACGGAAGCTTGCTCCCCGGTTCCTTGGACCATTCCCGGTCGACAAGATTATCAGCCCAGCTGCCTTCCGACTCAAACTGCCCAAATCCATGAGGGTGCATCCCACTTTTCATGTCTCCAAGATAAAGCCTACTCACGAAAGCCCGCTGGTTCCAGCCGCACCCCCTCCACCTCCACCACGTCTCGTTGGCGGAGGCCTGGTCTACTCCGTCCGTCGTCTGCTCCGGTCCAGGCTGAGGGGCAGGGGAATCCAGTACCTAGTCGACTGGGAAGGGTATGGCCCGGAAGAGAGGTCTTGGGTGCCCGCCAGACGAATTGTAGATCGGACACTCATCGCTGATTTTCATCGTCTGCATCCTGACCAGCCCTCTGTCCGCCGTGGCCGCCCTAGGGGGCCCCGACGTGCTGCCCGTTCAACGCCTGACCCTGTGACGGATCCGGCACCTGACATGGGTTCTGACGCGCTCCCTGCTGATGGTGATGGGGGGGCGAGGCCCCTCGGTGATGTGGGTTCGCCGGTCCCCTCTGAGGACGAAGCGATGGAGTCCGATCGGTCTGAGGAATTCTGACCCTCCGCCGGCTCCCCCCTCCGCCCGCCCTTCTTGGTGTTGCTTGGGGACTTCTGGGGCCGTCCCTTGGGGGGGGGGGGTTCTGTCATCGTCTCTCTCCTGACTCCTGGTGACTAGCACTTAGTGCTTTCAATTATCCCACTTGCTTACTCTCCTGTGCCTAATTACTACACCTGTGCTCACTCTGCTCTGCTCCATTGATACACCTGTTCTCACTCTGCCTCCTCATTAGCCAGCCACCTGCACTGCATTCACTCTGCCATTAACCCCTGTATATAAAGCTCTTGTTCTCAGTTCCTCTTTGTCAGACCGTCTGCTAACTTGTACCTGAAACCTGTTCGCTGGCCTCCTATCTCTGACTCCTGAAGACTAACCTGGACCAACCTGATTCCCTGCTTGATCTTCTGCCCTGGAAAACCCGACCTGCCTTCTGTTCAACGACCACCCTGATCTCCAACCCCGGTAAACCGACCAGCCATTCTATCTTCTGACCAACGATTACTGCCTGCCCCTGTCTGTACATCTGCCCTGTGTAATTTGCCTTGTTTTGTGTGTGTTCCCCCCCAGGACTCCCGGACCCTCCACCACCAGTTCCATTGGACGCATCTCTGTCTCTGGGGGGACACACACAAACAGGCTCCCGGACCCCTGCACTCTCCTAACTCCCTTTACCCTGAACTCTTCAATAAACTGTGAGAAAACGTGACGCATTTGTGGTCCTCCTCTGTCTGGTCCTGACACACTGCTTTAGTAAGTAGAACACTGAAGAAAATAAGTTTCTACTGTGTGTCAAGTTGAGTATTGAGTTTTACCTTGTGCATATTACTGTTCAATGGTTCACATAAGAGTGTATTACAGTTTTTCTCGATTGCTTACACACAATTTCTGGTACTTCACACACAATTCTCGGAACTTCTCACCCATTTCCCAACTCCCCTAACCAATGTCACTGAACACTAAACACAATTCCTTCTTTACACTCACATTTCAGTTTTAAAACACACTCTTTTCATACCACTACACACAATTCTCTGGATTACACACAATTTTCATGAAGAAAAACCCTGGTTGTCGCATTGAACACACTGTCATTCAAAATACTAAAATCAACTGCCATACTAAGTTCACTTCCTCATCACATGGGCAAACTCTCTTCATACCGGTTTACAATCTGAAATCATCACCCCATAAGGACACACATTGCAATAATATTTCAGTATTTTACTGCAAAAAAATACCTTCTTTAGTAAGTAGAACACTGAAGAAAATAAGTTTCTACTGCGTTTCAAGTTGAGTATAGAGTTTTACCTTGTGCATATTAGTGTTCAATGGTTCACATAAGAGTGTATTAAAATTACAGCTTGTGTGTGTAATTTGAGAACAAAATGACCTTTTTAGAAGAGAGTACATTGTTTTGAGACAAGACGTGCATTTTTCAGAGGTAGTGAGGAGTTTTGCCTGTTGTGTGTGAGGTTTGGAGATTTTTGTGTATAGGGTTTTGAGAATTCGAGAACTGATTCCGAAGATTGTGTGTAAGCAATCGAGAAAAACTGTAAAAACAATATTTCAGTATTTTACTACAGAAAAATACCCTCTTTAGTAAGTGGAACACTGAAGAAAAGAGTTTCTACTGTGTGTCAATTTGAGTATAGAGTTTTACCTTGTGCATATTTGTGTTCAATAGTTCACGTAAGAGTGTATTAAAATGACTGCTTGTGTGTGTCATTTAAGAACAAAATGACCTTTTTAGAAGAGAGTACATTGTTTTGAGACAAGACGTGCATTTTTCAGAGGTAGTGAGGACTTTTGGCCGTTGTGTGTGAGGTTTGGAGATTTGTGTGTAGAGTTTTGAGAATTCAAGAACTGATTCCGAAAATTGTGTGTAAGCAATCAAGAAAAACTGGAACTAGAAATGCACTCAGAGAGTACAGACCGACCAACAGACAGACAAACAGACAAACCAACACGACCGAAAACATATCCTCCTTGGTGGAGGTAATAATTACAGAGATGCTGAAATCCTAATCTATTTTAAATGCCTAGTCCAAGAGCATCGGCTCAAAATTGAGTCAAACCAGAAGAAATTATTACAAAGCCGTTTTTTAAATAATTGTTCAATTGTTATTATCTCCGCCAAGGAGGTTATGTTTTCGGTCACATTGATTTGTCTGTTTGTCTGTCTGTTTGTAAGTTTGTTTGTCAGCCAGATAACTCAAAAGGTTATAAACAAATTTGGTTTTCTGGAAATGACAAAAGGAACAAGTGATCAAATTTTGGTGATAATCCGGATCACGATCTGGATCCAGGATTTTTTTTTAAAAAGATTCTTCACCATTGCAGGTGGATAGTACGTCTTCGGAACATCACAAGTCTACAGGTCCATGTCTTTCGTTTCTTTTTTCCCAACACCACCAATTACTTTACATTAGCTTATCCAAGAGCGTAACGCACATGACATACGTCACGCCGTTTACACATATAGTCAAATGCTCTATCAAACAGCTTCCTTCTGAGTGCATTTCTAGTTTTTTAGTAATGTGTTCAGAAAACCTTGAGGAACATACTAAAAGTCCAAGGAGTCCACTTTAGGCTCTCAAATTCAAGACGGCGTCCAAAGTTGATGATATTCGGTGTATAACCCTTATGCTCCTGGACTATTATAATAGTCAAAGTATCAAAAATCCTATAACTTCCTTACAAAAAACAATTCATAACCTATTGCCAATATCCTTCAGAGTGTTCCTACAGGATGTTCCTACAATGAGGTCCCAGGTCACCATCAAGGCATTTTGTAATTGGGCCTAATTTATTTTAGTCTTTGTATGCCTTAATTTTAGAACTCTGGTCCCAGGGTATATTGGGCAGTCATGAGTAAGCGGTTAGGGCGTCAGACTTGTAGGCCAAAGGTTGCCGGTTCGACTTCCGACCCGCCAGGTTGGTGGGGGGAGTAATCAACCAGTGCTCTCCCCCATCCTCCTCCATGACTAAGGTACCCTGAGCATGGTACCGTCCCGCCGCACTGCTCCCTTGGGGCGCCATTGGGGGCTGCCCCCTTGCACGGGTGAGGCATAAATGCAATTTCGTTGTGTACAGTGTGCAGTGGAGTGCTGTGTCCCAAATTGCAATGGGAGTTGGAGTTTCCCAGTTGGGCTTTCACTTCACTTCACTTCCACATACTGTTCTTGCCATTCCAGCCTGGAGATAGAGATACGATCATAATTTGAATACATCTGCTCATCATGAGAGGATTGCCTCGCTATCTCCATAATGCACGTCAAGTTCTTGGTTGCTGGAGGATACCCATAGTCTGGAGAATCTTATCATCAAAGACCAGCTCTTTGGGAAGGCATTCCAGCCTGTAAAAGTGATTTGATCTTCTCTCTCCATCTATGCAATCTTCATCTTCTGACATAGTCAAAGGTTGAAACATCCTCTGCCAATCTACATTGTAGGCTATGTGAACCAGCAGCACTACAGTAGACTATAAGTGAACTGACAAGTAGCCGACAGAACCGGCTATGAAAATAGTGCACAATTATTCAGCTTGTCTCTACAGTAAATAAAAAATAATGCAAAAGTATGCAAATGGACTGAGTAGCATAAAACAGCCTGGTAAAATTACCCACTGTCCTTACAACCATTGTTTAATGGTACCAGCTACATTCCCTTGGAAGGAGAAGTGCATTATTTTGAACATTCACATGCAATGTTTTAAGGCCCGTTTTTACTCATACAACACCGACTTTCCAGGATATGACGCACTGTCAGTGGGGAGTGGCGGCAGGTTACAGACAATTCAGCCTATTAGGGCATACCACATTCAGCACTGCAAGGGGTTGTTTCAGCTCTGCAGAGGGGGGCATGGTGGCTGGTTTGTGTAAATAAGCAGGACGAGTCTAAACCAGGCTTTACAGTCCCCCTCACTGATTATTTGTTTGCTGTTGTCTCTGTTATTTGGCTATTTAGGATTTTGTCTTGGCTGGCTTTGGAATGGCCGTCTATGGGCATGCCCATATGCAGTATGTTCTAAAATCACACAAAATTTGTTTTCAAAATGCATTTCACCAAGTAGTTAGGGGTGTTCACTGGCATTCTCAAGTTGGAAAATGAAATACATTTTCTGTCTGTTTTATTTGTCATTTTGTGAATGAAAGAAAAATGTAATTTACAAAATTACATAAAACATGACACAAGCCATGTCTTGATACCAACATTGTTGTGAAATGCTGCAACTACCCCTTAACACTTGGTGAGTTGCAGTTCTTGAAAACAAACATTTAGGGTGGTTTTAAGAATAAAAGCTGATTGTACGTCATGAGTGCATGCATGCAGAAAGTTTTAACCAAAGCTTAATTAGATTTGTTCAATGTCTGAGAGGATTCTTTCATTATTAATTATCTTAATATTATAGATATTCTTCTTTTGAAGGTATTTATAAATAATCTCCTTGGCAAGACAAAACGGCTAAAGGTGAGTATTTCAAGATCATCAAAAAGAGAAGTAGACACAGAATTAAAGACAAAAAGATGGAAAAAAACAACAGAAGGCCAACAAATATCCCCTGAAGTTCACATTGTCATCCGTTGTCCAAGGACTGTGGCCCCAAAATATTTCTAAAGGTGTGAGGTATTTGCTTGGCCACATATTGTCCTCACTGTTTTCCACACTCCATGGAAAATAAACAAACCGCAACATGGAGCTGTTTGGACAAGAGGCTGGAACCCGGGGTGGGGGTGGGGGTAGGGGGTAGGGGGTGGTGGTCAAACAGGAGAGGACAGGCTGCCCGCAAGTGTCGTACCACCGCGGACCACTGTGGCTGGAGTGGCCCATGAATTCTGACAGCAATCTCTCTCAGCTTCTACCCACTTGGACAGGAGGTCTTGTCCTGAGTGATGGTTCGCGAGGCTCCAGGGTCCAACACCTCCTTATCACTGTGCCACCAAAGGACTTGGAGACAGAGGACCGTGCGGCATGTGGCCCCCACTCATGTTGCGGGTTGGGTAAAGGGGGCCTTGCTGACGTTCTTCACTTGCACACTGGAAAAATGTTGTGTACATTTATTTTTCTATAGACTTCAATTTGCAGTGCACTGCTAGAAGATCTATAGAAGCTGATTTGATGCAATGAGTCCTTGTGATTCTTTGGATGTAATTGAGAACCAGCCCTTACTACCACAGCATTTTCTTTCATTTATTAAGAAACGATAATACATTAACAGCATTGTGGTCTGCACCATTTAAGCATTTGTTACATATAATACAAAAAATCAACATACAATTTACAAATATACATTAAATAAGAAGCTAAACCCATAATGTCCATTCCTTTATAGCTTCCGTACAGCCTCACATGCCACTGCTCATTGCAACTGTGCTCAGAGCATGTCATATATCCTGCCCTCAAAACCATGTGCGAATAAGGCGACTGTGCAGATGAACCTAATATTTGCAGAAACTCTAATGTCTACCAATCATTATTGCTTTTATATCCCATATTGACAATCAAAATTGGCTGTGCTGACTTCTTGCTGCATGTTGAGTCCTTGTTTGATTGTTCGGTTTGGGCACTTCAGGTGTTACATCATCTCTTGTTGCTTTGAGAGGTGTGAGGGGGGAAAAGTCTGAACTTGGTTGCATATGTGTGCTGCCTGTTGCTCAGGATCTGTCTTTGTTTCCAGTTACATGGTTGACTCTGGTGGAGTCTTCACACCGACCAGTCAACAAACAGAGGGAGCGATTGTGCGGTTATACCAACTTTGTGTGCTACAGTACTTTCCGGGCCTCTGGTTGCACAAAAGGTCAACGTGATCCCTCTATTTGCCGAGTTGTCCAGTGAAGATGCTACCAAAGCCAAGCATGCTGGTACCGTGTGCAATGGGCATTTTCCATGTGACGTCAGACACCTATGAGTCGATGCATACATAGTAGGTTTAAAGTGATACCGTCCCATTTTTGGAAATGAGCTGATATTACACCTCCCCTTGAGTTAAATTATTGAGTTTTACCTTTTTCCTGTAAGTTCAACCATTCTCTGAGTATGACAGTGAAAATTTTACCTCCATGCTAGCAGTTAACATTGAGTCCTATGAGACCAGCTGGCGGCTAGCTGGTCTCATAGAACTCAATATTAACTGCTAGCTTGGGGGTAAAATTTGCACTGCCATACTCAGAGAACGGCAGGAAGTACAGGAGAAAGCTAAAACTCAATAATTTAATATCAGCTTATTTCCAAACATGTAACAGTATCACTTTGATTTGCATCCAGTGGCATGGACATTTACTTACATACATGCCACGGTTTTCTACCTGCAACCAGTAGTAGCTTTGCTTCAAAATAGCACTTGTTTGGCGTCACGGTGAAAAAGGCTAACACCAGGCTTCCGTTTCCAGACTATCTGCAGCCACACTCCGCCACCACCATATTCTCGTATCGATGCTTCAGGGTGACCACACCTTTCTGGTCTTTGTACAGTAGGGAGATTGGGTCCAGTTTTGTGGGAACGCAGCAGGCCGCCGACGCTCTCTTGGGGAACTTCATGCTCACCAGGGTCTGGATGGTGGCGTGCTGGGTGGGCGACACATCGGGGCCCAGAGGAAACCTGCATAGGCCTCGGCAGGCGTTGGCCTGATAACCATCTGGGGCCACAATCCAGCTGTCCCAGCCAATCTCCTTGAACTCCACATAGAGCGGAGTCTTCTTGCAGTAATCGTCGGCTGCGCTGCGGCGCACTCGAGACGACCCATCATAGATCATGTTGGAGCTGATCTGCATCAGAGTCTCTGCGTCCGGCATGTCGTCGTCGTCATCCTCCTCCATACTCTCTCTGCCTGCTGCTTCCCACAGCTCGTTCCCGCTCAGCAGTTCAAACTCGTGCTCAATCATCTCGTCCACCTCCTGTTTCTCCTCCTCTTTCTGATCCTTGCTCTGGTCATCGGAGAAGACGATCAACACGGGGTTGTGTTTTCCAGTTACGTCGGAGTCAACGTCCAACTCAATCATGCCTGAGTCCACTGACTCATCATCACCCTGGAAGCGATTCTCCTGACCTTGTAAGCTTTCGATGTGCACCTCCAAATAGTGAGTCGAGTGCTCGGATTCTCTCCAGCGCTGAATGACATCCGTCAGCTCAAACACCTCCCATCGGCTCTCTTCAATGCTGATAAGGTTGGAGGCCAGTTCCTCCCTCTTTGCTGGAGGCTTCTCGTGTCTTCCCTTGGCAGAGGCCCCTTCCGCTGTCTTCCACTGTGGCTGGGCCACCCACTCCTGAATCTCAAATATGGTCATCTTGTGGTGCTGGTGTTGTTGGTGGTGGTTCTGTGACACAAGTGCGTAGAGCCTCAGTTCGGCGTTAATGACTTTCTCGTTGGATGGGATGGAAACGTTAAACATCAAAGTGCTCTTCTTCACACCATTGGACGTCACTGAAGAAGGGGAGGAGTCTGAAAGGCAAACAGACAGTTTAGATAATATCGGGTTATGATTAGGGAACAAAGGTTATGATACCCTTTTTGAGCAATGTTGCCATGCAACAACATGCTTAGATAATAATATTCTGATGGAATGATTAACAAAAGCTGATCCAAGGTGTCATTAGGCCCAGTGATAAATAGTCCAAATAGCATCTTATTGTACCATTACCCCCAAACAGTTGCTTGGTGCGTCATCCTATGAAAAGGTCTTAAGGTTTTTGGAAGGCTTGTTCAAGGTTGAATTGAACACACTGTGGAATAACACCAAAGTATACAGTAAAATGGGGGTATTTTGGTGAATTTTTAAATTAGCACAAATTGAAAATATGAGTAGGATTAAGATACTATTATATTGAAGAGAGTGAACAGAAGACATATTGTGTTAGAAAAATATATTACATCTCAACCAATGCCCCAAGTAATCGAGATGCATTATAATCATGCCCTATGAAATGCACGATAATCCATGTTATCACGTTAATACCTTTAAAAAACCTGCATGATAAACTAGACATATTTGAGAATATCATCCACGTCAACAGAATTTGAGGGTATTTTTGGCAAAGACAGTGCTTTTGCTTCCACCTGGTCAGTCAACCATGCATAAGACACAAGGCAGGCACATTGTGAACAAATACCTTCATTCTTGAAACTGCGCACAGTGTTAGCCGCGGGCCTGGCCGAGTGGTCGTTGGCATAGCGGTTGTACAGCTCCATCATGTACTCTGGGGGCTCCACGCGGGCGGCAGGGGGCCGTGGAGGGGGCCCCGAGTAGGGGGCCCAGGGCGACTCTCGATCCGTGAGGTTCAGCATGGACAGAAAGCTCCCCAGGAACGCCTGCATGTCCACGTCGTCGTCCTCGTTCTGCTCCAGCAGGGAAGGGTCCAGCATGTCTTTGGCCTGAGGGTGGTCTTCAGGGGGCAGGATGGGACTCGCCAGACCCACGCAGGGGAAGAGCAACAAGCACCACAAGCACAGCACACAAATACAACTCATGCTGGAGACTCCTGCGCTGACCATGGCTTAGATGGTGAAGAAGAGCTGTGCTACCAAATGAAAAGTTCAACACAAATGTTTCTTTCTCTTATTTTCTCTCTTGTTCTCTCTTTCTCGTCCCTCCGCTTGTGATATTGAATTGTATTTAATTTTCTTCAGTGTGTCGGATACCTCCTCAGCTCGTCTGCCGACTTACCCTTCAATTTCACTGCCTTTCTTTCAGTCCTGATAGGGTCGATGGTCGGGGGGTGGAGACAAGCCGGAGGAGGCTTCGACTTGTTGATCTTGTGATCGCGCGAGCGCACCAAACTACACCACAGAGTGCAAGGGGGCAAGAGTGAGAGTGAGTCAGCCAGCCGTGCGTACGTACGTCCACCTCCGTGGTGTTGACAGCTTTGGATATGTGGCCACCGCATCGCTGTGCCCTGTCCTCTCGACACGACGGGTGACAAGCAGCAAGTCTTGTCTCCGCACATGTCCTTCCTGTGGTGGCTTGCTGTATACTATATCTGCTTTCCATGCCTGCCTGCAGGACCGCTGTCAGCCGTGGCCAGGCCCAGGCAAAGTCATCTGAAAGGGACGCCCTCTCAATACATACAATGTGATGGGGACCCAATTCTGGGCCCCTCCCTTGCCCTGGGCCCGTGACAACATACAAATACCTGTTTATCGCCCCCTGTCACCAGACCTGCCAGCCTGCTTCTCTTGGGTGGTGCAGTGGGCGTCTGCCACCACTTAAGGTTCCAGCAAAGAGCTTAACCACTGTGATTGTTGAAAGCTCCGCTTGATTCATAAAAAAGCGTACCAATTTTGGTCTTTCCTTGAAAGGTGTAATGTTTGTGTAAAGTTGATTTCCCAAATTGGAGCTTTCTCATATCGATGGATGCAGGCTATAAACTAATATTTTTTTGGTATGACCAGAGTAGGTTTTGTAGGATGTCTGACTGGTCATTCAAAATGGTGGATTTACACAGGGATCCACGGATTCATGTATGGGGGTAGCAATAATAATGGATGCATAAAAAGGATTGTAAAGACAAAACATAACAAATGTTTTTATTATTCACTAAGTTTGATTAATGCTTTATAAAATATCTACAAATAATATATTCAAGATATTACAAACCTTTCACCAAAGAATTTTTAATTCTTTTTTTAAGTATGTTTTTGGGGCGTTATGGGGCTTTATTATGATATGACAGGACAGTGTGAGAGGAGACATGGGGTAGGGCTAGGAAATGACCTCGCCCAGACTCGAACCGGGGTCCCCATGGGCATGCAAGCCCAAATGTGGGGGGCTTAGCGCGCTGCATCACAGCGCCCCCGAAGATTTTTAAATTAATTTACAAAAAATATAAATGTTTGTGTTGGAGCCATATTCCTGATTTCTATCCATTTGCTATAGGTTTTATTGTAAACTATAAATGAGAGACTTTTCAGTTGGTTAAATACTTACCTGCTACCTGTTTGTGTTATATTCTTGCCTTTTTATGTTTATCTGCTTGTGTCACATACTTACCTCTTGTGTTATGTGTACTTACCTAGACCTAATCACCCTCTGTCTTTCCAACGCACCTGTGATGTGAGTTTGGTACTGTGAACCCCTCCCTCCGACGTGCATTGGTGGCGCGACCCACAGATTGATGGTTAATTAGGACACTCACAGGTGCCTGGCAGACAGATCGTGGAGAGGAAATAGTTTTGGACCGCATAGCGTGTACTCTAAGTTTATAGCCTTTGTTTGTTTATTTACTTGAATTAATGGAAAGTCAACCGGACTGTTGAAAATAAATACCAAGAACATCTAATTTTATTTCACTCTTCTTGCGTGCTTAATATGGAATGCGCGTCAAAGCAACTTCACACTCTGCCTCAAATGGCCAGAAAAGTTTGGTAGGAAAATGGCCTTTACAGTTTGATTCATAGGCCTATAAAAGATTAACATAACATTTCCCACTGATTTACAAAAACATGTTAAGTGGTGGGGGACAGGAGAATGATGTCAAAATTGTCATCAATCCTGGACAACACCAACCACCCCCTGCACGGAACAGTAGCAGCCCTGCTGAGCCCACTGAGCAGTAGACTTCTCCACCCAAACTGCAGAACAGAGAGGTATCGCAGGGCCCTTCTTCCCTCTGCAGCAGTGAGACTATATAACAGCACCAAGTCCCTGCGGTAGCTATGATGATGATGGGGTGGTGGTAGGGATGGTGTTGATGATGATTATGACTGATGACTAAGCTGCTGTGACTCTCTCTTTTTAACTTTTTAACCTCTTAACCTATTTATTATTTTCTAGCCCCCCTCCTCCTTTTATGATGCTGTTAATGCACCTTTTTTATCAATGCACTTTTTACTAATGTACTTGTTTTTAACAGAAATATCTCCTTTTTCTATAACATTTTAAAAATCTACTTTATATACTTTTTAATCCTCCTGGTCCCATGTCTGTATGTGTCCCGTTTGCTTTTTGCACATCTGTATGTAGGGTGGATTGCCCTAATGTGGGCCATTTTTGGGTTTTCGGGCTTCTGAAGACTATTACAATGTCAAGACAACACATTAAATCCACATCCAACACATTTTTGGAATCCTCCAGGGGTGCCCTCATAAGTGGTCACACAGTGGCCCACATTAGGGCAATCCACCCTATATTACTGCTGCAACGAATGAATTTCCCCATTGTGGGATAATAAAGAGCATACTTATCTTACTTATCTAATTGTTTTTTTCATCATTAGTTAATTATGTACCACGTCTTTGTAGGGCTTTTTATACATCCATTAGTGTTGCCGTTGCCTAATAGTGTACAGTAGGCCTACATATCCCAGCCCTAATGACTACTTAGAAATTGATGATGGTAGAGTATTTTCATGGAAAAGGTGACATTTTTTCATAAATTATCAGAAACATTACACACTGAATCTTCAAATGTGCAATGCACAATTTTACCATAACATTGTTTTGTATTGTGCTCCTATTCATCACGGTCAATCTGAAACTCTGCTATCTTTGAGCAAACTGTTGTTTAACTGCTAATGACTGTGAAGTCCATTTGTTTGGAAGTAAAAGAAAACTTAACGGATTTAGCAGTTTGATTTTGAACAACTGTTTCTTTAGAGCAGAGCTTGTAATTGTATGTTTGAAAACAAACAGCAAATATCATATATCTGATATATCTGAATATCTGATTTGTGGGATACTTGCATAGTATGTGGGTGCTTTCAGTCTGTATTATGTAGCCTATTATTTCTTGGCAAGCAGCACTAAATCCCTATCTACCATTTCTGTAATACTTAGGCCATTACATGTACAGTGCAAAGCATCAAATGTTATGGGAAAAATATGTTTTTGCCTGTATGTGTTGTACATACACACAACAGTATTTGAAGAGTTCAGATGCAAAAGTGCCTTTTCAAAATTGCACATTTTTTATTTTATTTATGTAATTTACATATTTATATGTATTATACAAATATGAATACTTTATTATTCACAGAGTGGAAATTTGTCTTCAGTTTCGCCACAGACATACAAACATTTAAAGACAATAATCCCACAAATACACAATCAAGCATTAAGACACTGCACCTGTACAAAGAGGAGGGCAGGTTATTATAAAAGTACATTTAAATATTAAGTGAATATAAAAATGTAGGGCCTACATTAGCACTCAGTAGAGTGTTTAAAAGATTAAAATAGCTGAGCTGAGTAATAAATATAGCCTAATGAGTAGGCCACAATAAATAGAATACATAACAAGAACAATTAAAGAGCAGGGGAGAGGTTGATTAAGTGTAAAAACCTGTATTATTAATCACCCTTATTACTGTAGGGACAAAAGAATTCTTAAAAATGTTTTTAACAGCGTTGGGAACCCTTAAACGCCTCCCAGAGGGTAGGAGCTCAAATTCACAGTGGAGAGGATGGGAGGGGACATTTATCATTTTCCTTGTTTTGTTTAAAATCTGTTCATCATACATCACATTTAAATGCTTTTGCTGCTTTCCTATGATCTTTGAGGCCATATTCACTATTCTCGTTAATTAATTTTTCCACTGCATGTTCAGGTTGCCATACCACCATGGGCGTAGTTTTAGGGGGGGGGATGGTGGGGACATGTCCATACCACTTCTGCGATAAATCTAGCTTGTCCCCACCACTTTTTCCACAAATATAATGCAAAACCAGCATAACCAGACAATTTGCCATTGAAATGTCCCCATCACTTTTCGATCCAAACCTACACCTTTGCATACCACGTTATCATATTAAATGATAAAACGCTTTGAATGAATGTAAACCAAAACAACAACTCGGTTCCCTAAAAATATAGAAGTGCAGGTCTTCAGAAATGGAGTTAGGGGTTTTTGCATCTGAACTCTTAATTTCTAGCTGTGCTAGATTCCTGGTAGCCAGTATACTGACACCACATTGTTTATCATAGCCTACAAGACACTGTTAATTTTAATAAGTAGATATGGTGGTGAGAAACAACAGGGCTTGCAGTCAGCTGGCCGCATCTTATTAGTGATTTATTCACTAATTAATTTAGCAATGTGCAGTGCAGTGAATGTCTGTAACCACAGTGGGGCAGTGTGTCTATTGTAACTTACACAGTGTCAATAACAGCAGGAAGGGTTTGGATATTGTTGATGCATTTAGCAATGCCAGTTTCTTGATTTCTTTATGTTTTTAATTGAGTGTGTGTGTGTGTGTGTGTGTGTGTGTGTGTGTGTGTGTGTGTGTGTGTGTGTGTGTGTGTGTGTGTGTGTGTGTGTGTGTGTGTGTCTGTGTCTGTGTGTGTGTGTGTGTGTTTTATTTCTCTCACCCAGGGACTGCAGATTGGTTATAAGCATCTAGTATCATCTCTTTACGCTGCTTAACTGATGAACCATGAACATCTGTCCATATTCCAAGTAAACTATGGTAGTCCTTACACCGTGTGTCTAGGAAGTAGGCTAGCTAGAGTCAGACCTCAGGAAATACTGGGTAAACAACTTGGTCTGTTTAGTAGACTCGGCTATGCGGTCACACCTGTGTGTATCACCTGGAGGATGATACCAGGGGTGTGTTTCTCGACAACATCGTTGTTAGCAACTTCATTGGTTGCAATGCAATTTCCCATTGGACACCTACGGTAGTAAGTTGCTAACTGGTTAGCATGTAGCGACAATGCTTTCGAGAAACTGGGTCCAGTTTGCTAGCCTGGTCCTGACCATCCCATAATACTATCATTTCATTTCGTATTAATGGTCTGGCATTTGTTTGCTCTGAAGCGATTGTAGGAAGCAGGAAGTTTGCACTCAGTTATGGTTTGAAATTATTGGACACCTCTCACCCAATCGTTGGCAGTTACTCAACAACAACATAGCGCTGACCAATGGCTCTGGCGCAGATGTGTACGTCATTGTCACGAGCGCCCTCCCCCTTTCGCCCCCACGTGGGGGGCTTATTCGCTTATTGGCTGTTTTCTGGGGGGGCGTTGCGATCAAAATTCTACTGCTCCAAGCACTCCACAGAGAAGCACGGCCAGACTACAGTAGTGGAGCCAATCCTTTGGCGGAAGTACGTAGGATGGCTCGCGAGGCTACCAGTTTGCTACATGAATTATGTTTTCCTACTCTCCGTTTCCACTCTCCAGACAACAGCATGAAAATAAAAATTGGTGGGCTCTTTATAAGCTGTCAAAAGGCTGTGTGTGTGTGTGTGTACGTGTGTGTGTACGTGTGTGTGTGTGTGTGTGTGTGTGTGTGTGTGTGTGTGTGTGTGTGTGTGTGTGTGTGTGTGTGTGTGTGTGTGAAAACGTCTCTAAATTTAGGGGCCTGATGTCTAAACATGATCTGGAGAAGCTAATACATGCCTTCATTTCTAGTAAAGTTGATTACTGTAACAGTCTTTTTACTGGCCTCCCCAATAAGACCATTAAACGGCTTCAACTTGTACAAAATGCAGCTGCAAGGGTTCTTACAAAGACAATGAAGTTCGACCACATTACTCCAATTTTAAGATCGCTGCATTGGCTCCCAGTAAGCTACAGAATTGCTTTTAAGGCAATGCTACTTGTGTTTAAATCATTAAATGGAATGGGACCCACATATCTACTGGATATGTTTCAGCTGTATGCACCAACCAGGTCACTAAGGTCAACGGAGAAGAATTTGCTGGTGATTCCAGAAGTCAAAACAAAGTGTGGAGAGGCAGCCTTTAGCTTCTATGCTTCAAAGCTTTGGAACCAGCTTCCAGATGACGTAAAAAATGCACCCACTATTGATAGCTTTAAATCTAGACTCAAGACAAAGCTGTTCTCAGATGCTTTCCCCTAGCTTAAATTACATATCATTCTTTTTTATTATTATTTTTATTTTTATGTTTATTTAATTTTTATTTTTATGTTTATTTAATTTGTTTTATTTTATTTTATTATTATTTTTACCTTATGTTTTATCTTAATGTTTTAAATATTTTTTGACTCTAATTCATTTCCTTCTTTCTTCCCTGTTTCCTTTCATTTACATTTGTTAACTTTGTGAAGCACATTGAGTTGCACCTGTGTATGAAATGCGCGATATAAATAAACTTGCCTTGCCTTGCGTGTGTGCGTGTGTGTGTGTGCGCGCGTGCGTGCGTGCACGCGTGTGTGCGCGCGAGTATCAAAAGTATCATGGGGTGCGTAAGCATCTCACTGCGAGATTGACATCTTCAATGTGGCTCCTGGCTCTCAGTTGTCCGCCCTCCTGCTGTTCCCTGCAATACGCCTTGGTGAGTGACGCTGCGCCCCATGATTAAGAAAGCATGCCACAGGAGGGCCACGTTGACTAGCCAGCCGTTCCAAACATAGCCACCCCTCCAGGTATTGAGGAGAGAGAACAGGGACTCGCTGGATGGAAGATGATGGAAACAGTGTTGCCAGATTGGGCTACTTGGGATGAGCGTCTGCGGGTAAAGACGGGAAAAATTGGCCATTTGGCGTTTGTTTTTTTCCAGCCGTTTTGGGCCCATAGAAGTCATGCCATTTGTTGAATTTGGGAGGAATTTTGCGCATCTTGGTGTTTTTTGAGAACCTCTTGGGCGGGATTTGATCAGACACATCTGGCAACACTGGATGGAAAATAAGAAGTGGTATGCTGTGCTGTCTCTTCATGCCAGCATGAGATGAAGTGACAAAAAATATGATCAAATTCACTGCTTTGCTTTCCCTGAATTGCCCCTAGCAGGAATGTTTGTGTTTTGGTTAAAGATTTTGACCGTATGGTTTCAAGATCCCTTAAGTCGGCATGACCGGAACTGCCGAAGGACAGGTAGTGCAGAGCTTGAATTGACTTGTGCTAATTCACTGTTTTGCTTTTCCCAATCTGGAGTGTACTAAGTCCTAAGTACTAACTTTTAAATGTACTTTTTGAGTATATAAGTACAAGTAGGCCTTCTCTCGCAATGACTGTCTTTCAGTAATGAAGTAAAAATACTTAGTTACGTTCCACCTCTGGTTTTGACATTATTCCTTCATGATTCCACAAGTCAGCAGCTGAACTGCTGTAGAGTAAGCAGTGCATAGTATTACATTGAGCAAATTCACTGCTTTGCTTTTCTTCCAGTTGGTGTGTTGTTGTTGTTTTTTTTGGCTGTATGGTTTCAAGATTCCACAAGTCGGCATGAGCTGAGCTGCCAAAGAGCAGTTACCCCCAGTTGTTGTGATGAGTTATTTTGGTAAAGATATTTGTGACAGGGGTCCGTATCTCGAAAGCGTCTTTGCTAACGACGGTAGCAACGTCCTTCGTAAGAGCGACTCAACTCTCTCTCGACAGTGACGCTTACCACTAAATCCAAGGGAATGGTGTTACGTCTTGAGACGGTTAGCATCGACAAGAATCGATAAATGGACCCCAGGACAGTTAGAGAGGCAACAGGAAACGAGTGGAGAGAGACAGGGAAGGCTCGGCACATGACCTCAGGCCAGAATGAAACCTGGGTCGCCAGTGTAGCAGTGCAATTCATTCGTTTATTCGTCCATTCAGGATGATCCCCTAACAATGGCGGAAGAATGCAGTGCTTGAATGATGAACACTGCACGCACTAAACGGCTGCCATGTTGACAATGACATGGAGGAAATGTTGCATTCAGTTCAATAGAAGAGTTTGGTCAACAATCTCCTAATTCTGTAAGTAATGTTGATGGGACACCAACCTTTTCATGCCAACCAAAGTATTGTGTGTGATTGTTGTCCTTTGGGGTGAAGGACATGGAAATACAAGCACCAGACGCTGTGCATTGTAAACAGTAGCCGACTCATATTTTGGCGAGCTAATGCCATGCTCAGCCGTCACTCCCAGCGAGAGCACAGTGCATAGTGCTCACATTTTTCCACAACACTATGCACTTAAGACCTCAGTGCACTATGTGCACTGTCTGTCAGTGCACTGACAAAAGTGTGTCATTTGAGACATAGTCACATGCTTTCACACTGCATACTTCCTTAACGGTCATATGTCCTGCCCCGCCCATCGTTTGTCATGCCTCTCCCAATTATCCCTGTTTTAGTTAATAGGTGCATTCGATTTTGATGCCGTCGATCAATGTACTGGTAGACAAAGCATGTGAGCGAGAACTTGTCACGATGGTATTTGACACTGCACATTTAAAGTCAGCCACAAATGTGCAGGAGACAATGAGCTCCCACCAGTTTGAGCTACTCATGGAGGTAGTAGGCCTATAAGAACTGGAGAGAGTGAATAAGTCCCGCCTTTAGTCATTTCAATGGGAAATGCTAGGCTAGTGAATTCAGCCAAAATTGAACGAATTTTTCAGCTTCAAAGATGGAGTGGTTTCCGCCTCCAGTTTACTCAGCCAATTACGTGCCACGTTCATGACCGACTTACGATTGACCAGAAAGATATATGGAAGACGGGCATTGGATGCATGGAGGTGCCCAACCACACACCTGTATAGGTATGTGTTCCCAACACTAAACTCGCGCACCCACCAATCGCATCCACCCTCTTTGAGCGAAGTGACATTGGAAATGAGCAAATTTGTGAGAATTGCGAAGAGGAAGTGCCTTGCTAATCGGCGAAGCTAATCAACCAAATCCTGACCCCCGGGATCTACTAACACACCACTTGTGAGGGGACGGCTGGGGAGGAGGAGTTGAAGTGGGTTGCAGTGAAAACAGGCACGTGACCTCGGAGGCGGTGTGCAGACCCTTGCAGACGAGCATCAACGGGGATAAGCAACTGGGGGAGTTACAAGGTCCGTCTGCAGTCGCATTCATCCCATGATAGTTTGACACAATGTGACATGTCACCTCATCGACGCAACACGACTGAAATTTGGTAAATTGGACAAGAAATCTAACGATCATGGAACATTTTCATCCAGAATTCATTGCTGGCTGCATGCCAGTGGTGTAGTCTACTTTTTATGGTGGGTATACTGTATATTTGAGCATTTGTTGAAGTAGGTATACTGTATTTGTGCTATTCAAAATAATGGATCAATCAATTTTAAGTGGCTATACTGAAATCCCTGACATTTAGAAGTGGGTATACTCCGTATACCTGCGTTCTACGTAGACTACACCACTGCTGCATGCGGATGTAGATGTTGTGTAAAAACAAACGCACTCATGGGTCGTTTCCACTACACGTTTTTTCACGGTACAGCTCAACTCAGCCTTAAACATTTTGCTTTTCGACTACGCCCCATTCCGCACTACTCAGATCAAAAAGCCAGGTTGCCGGCTGAAGCGAGTTAAATAGTATGTTGACACCCAGCTCACTGATTGGTCCAGAGGCGTGACTCCACGCACTACGTCTTCACGCCGGAAACGTCAAAAAGGCACTGTAACAAACACATGCGGATGCAGGAAGGTGGAAAATGGCCAGCGCAGGAAAAACAAAAGGTAAACCAAAACAGTGGAGTAACACTGAATTACAGGCCTTTTTATGCATCGTCGCGGACGAGAACGTGCAGAGAGATCTAGATGGGGCAACTAGGAATGAAGCTGTTTATAGAGATATCGTTAAACAATTGAAAGCCCACGGCTTCCAGAGGACTATTGCCCAGTGTCGCGACAAGCTAAAAAAAATGAAGACCGAATATAGACAGGTAAAAGACAACAACGGCAGAACTGGGGCAGGGAGGAAATCGTGGAAGTGGTACCATCAGATGGATGCCATCTACGGCCACCGTCCGGGGAGCAAAAGTAGCTCCCTGGATTCAGCGGCATTATTAATGTCCATATTGGAAGGTAAGTCACTTTTCTGTTATTCTGAGTAGTCCCCTTTAGGCTACGAGCCTATGGTCACTGTCACACGTTTCCCTCCCCCTACAGACTCGGATTCTGCTACACCCGATGCGGCAGCCTCAGACATAGATCACTCGCTGCCTTCGGTGTCTGAGTCAGCAACAGCACCAACAACACCTGTCACCTGTTTTGCCCCGTCAGACTGGGAAGTAGCCTAGATCTAGTCTACTCAGCGCATGGTTCCAGTTAACCACACAAAGTAGACCTACCCAATAGGCCCGTAGGCTAGGCCTACACCGTTTGTAGGTTAAATAAATAAAATATAAAAAAAATAAAACAAAACGAAACAAAACAAAAAATCAGGTGATCAAGTGATGGGTTTTGATTTATTTATTCCTGCAGCAACACAGTCCACCCCTACTGTAGGTTTTGTCACTTGTAGGCTACTTCTACTTTTGATGTTAATATTAGGCCCTAGGCTATTCCTTGGAGCTACACTGGCTACGTTTAGGCTACATGACGGTAGGCTTATTAGCCTAATTAGTCATTCAGAATTAAGTAGGGGCCTAGGCTAGGCTACATCCGTCGATTTTCCTTTGATCTTTCATTTAATGCTGAACATGATGTTTTACATGAGACCTTTAATTCGGAATTAACTGACTTTAAATCTGAATTCATCTCAATGATGAAGCCCAACAAACCCTAAAACAGCGAAATAGCGCATTGGGCAAGGTCGCTGACCATGGTGCTGACATTGCTGCTGGCCATGGTGCTGAAATTAATCGATGTTGGTTATGTTAAAAAAACGATTCTTCGCCTCAGGATAGGCTTTAGGCTACGGGGCAACTGAGAGCTCGGACAATACCCTCGGATTCCGCCCTCGCGCCTCGCGACTGTTGCCGTGTTGCCGACGTTGTTGCTGGTTTGCTAGGTTCAGAACCGAGGAGGCGCGAGGGCGGAATCCGAGGGTATTGTCCGAGCTCTCAGTTGCCCCGTAGCCTAAAGCCTATCCTGAGGCGAAGAAACGTTTTTTTTAACATAACCAACATCGGGTAATTTCAGCACCATGGCCAGCAGCAATGTCAGCACCATGGTCAGCGACCTTGCCCAATGCGCTATTTCGCTATTTGTTTTAGGGTTTGTTGGGCTTAGACAACGCTACGCTCCTTCAGTGCAGTGGTCCAGCGACCCAATAAAGCTCGTTCATGACCGGTTCACCGCGTGGTTCTTCTGCGATAAATCCACGACCACGAGAAGCCCGTTCTCCTGCGAGAACGAAGGTGTATGCATTGGCCTACATAGGCTACTGGATTCTAATTTCAGATAGCGCAATAGCCTAATGATTCTCCGTTCCGAGAGAGAGCAACATATTCGTGAGAGAGAGAGAGAGATATTTTGGACTCATGTGTCAATGTCATTATTTTGTAATGATATTCTCTCCTCACCTCACTCACTGTAGGCTAATGCTGTACTTACTGTACTTTGTTCACTACACAAGTTTTGATGGTGGTGAAAACAAAATTCCCCTTTGGGGACAATAAAGACCATCAATCAATCAATTACACAAATGTGTACCAACCCAAACAGAAAATGTAATGAAAGGTTCCATGTAAATTACATAGTAGCCTATATCTAAAATCTCAGTATACTTTGTATACTGACAATAAAGGCTTTCTATTTTCTATTTTCTATATGTTTCATTGTAGGAAACAGGAGAAGGGCCCTGTCTCAGGAGCAGGAGAATGTCCTTCGTGACATACAAGCATCCGAAGAGGCCCATCGAGATCGCATTGAGACCCAGCGAGAGGCGCAGCGTGAACGCCACGTCATGCTGATGATGGAGGAGGCACGGCAGGCAAGGCAGGAGGAGGCGTCCTTAAGGGCCAAAACATACCAAGGCGGAACGGAACGGTCGCAGGACGGACGCTGTCTTTCTGCTTAGTTTTGACCGGCGTGCTTTTCTTTGCCTTGCACACTGACAGCGTCGGCGTGCGCGGCCAGTCCTGTTCAAAACCCTCCCCACAGCTAAAGCTAGCGTGCTACTTTGCCATTCATTTGAATGAGACACCGCCGGTTGCCGGCGTGAAAAATACGCTGGAGTTCTATTTTCCAAATGCAGCGCGGCGCGGAGCCGGCTCCCGCGCCGCTGACGCCTGACTACCGCCGGTTGGTGTGTAAGGACAGATAGGTTTCCATGTATTTTCACCGACGCCGGTAAAACACGCGGCCGTTCCGCGACGCTTTACCGCCTTGGTGTGTAAGACCCCTAAGAAGGGTGGAGATGACTGAAAACTCTATCTTCAATCAAGCCCTTCTTTCTGTGCTAGGCCGGATGGCGCGGGCGATGGAGGGCATGAGTGGGGCACCACAGTAGCCTAGTCTTATAGGTGCATATGTTTTTGTGTTGTTATTAGTTAATAACTGGACCAATGTGTTTTGTATTGCCATTAGTTCAAAAATGCCTTACGTTAGATATGACATTGTGATGTCTGTCCATATATCTTTTTGTTTTTTTTAATTTAAAACAAACTTATTTTAGAGATGGCTGATCATGACGACAAGAACTGAGCATATGTATATCTTTTCTTTTTTGGTAGGCCTATTAAAAAAACCCTTCGTTTAGAGATTTATGAGCATGCCCTATGACTTTTCTGATGTATTTCTTTGTGGATTAAATGAAAGCCCCACCATTTCTGTGGTTTGCCTGATTGATTATACCTCCCTATATATTGAGTGCTTAGAACACTTTCTGTTGTGAATATTGTCATGGCTCTTGTGCAGGTGAGCATCGATGATAGGCTACCTGGCTACCTCATACTATGGTGATAGAAGATGACAGCCCCATTCGCATCGGAGAAATATTACCCTGTCCTGGTAATTCGCAATTAGCCTGCCCCGGACCTCCGTGATTCCTCATCCCGTCCGAATGCGCTCCGAGAAAAGTTTGTTTCTCAATTCAGACTTGAGTAAAGGGGGTGCAGATGGCGCGTCTATGTGAAATTGGCCTACCCCAGGACGTCTGTGTTTCGTTGAAATATGGGTAGGCCTGATTCGCGGCGGAATTATACTTCACAAATCACGGACCTGGCCCATTCGCACAGAACTCAGACATTCTCATCATGCAGAATTACCGGGGTAATAAAAGTCGTCCCGTCCGAATGGGGCATTACACATAGTCGAATTTTACTCTTTTTCCTGCTGCATTTGTATAGGTAGTGGTCAACGACATTGGTGTTCACACAGCGGTAGGCCTACAGAAAACGACGGCTGTTTAATGGGTTGGTAGCCTATTTGCACGAGTTGTAGCAGGTAGTCCTAACATCACCAGAACAATATGCACTGACATAATCAGGGCTTCGAACCGGTTCAAGGAACGAAAACGAAAACCAGGAACTTTGTGTATTTTACAGGGAACAGAAACGAAACCGGAAACGTTATTATTTTTTATGTTCTGGAACGGGAACACTTATTTAAAAATAATGGTAACCGGTTAATACCGGTTAATACCGTTCCTCAAACTAAAAAAAAAAGTCATTATTTTCCTGCGCACGTTACCATGACGGCTGAGGTTCACGTCCTATGTGACATCAGACATTCTCTGACTGAATGGAGAGAGAGCTGTAGATTACAAAGTCTTCACTCCACATCTTAATTAAGAGAAACCACTGTCATACAAAAGGACAGAGTTTGCATTGCATCATTGTAAGACATTGCAGGGAAGCGCATGTGAAGTGCACCCAGAATGTTCGGCGTTATTGGGCATCCATGGCCGCTTCAAATATGCACAAACTCACAATGTCCATCATAGTGCTCCCCGTGACCCGAGTCAGCGTTGAGCGCACATTTTCATCATTGAGGTTTATTCTCTGCTTCTCCGCTTAGGTCGTCCCTGAATGACAAAATTCTGGAGTATATTCTTTTCATCCGCTTGAATAAACAGTTTTGAATGTAGGCTGACTCATTTGCACTTCCGTCTTTCTTGGTTAACGTCAGTTAGGCCTATGGGGAGTAATCAGCTGACAGGAACGAAATTAACCGTTCCGGGAACAATATTTTTTGGTTCTAACCGGTTCGGGAACGTCAATTTATTGGTGGAACTCAGAACCGGAAACGTTATAATTCCGTTTCTGTTCGGAACGGAACGTTTGGAAAAAAATAACGGTTCAAAGCCCTGGACATAATACTGTATTGTCTTACTGTTGTCTTCCTCTTTACACCATTGTTCTTACATTATATTAATGATATAATGGCAAAATACATTGCGTCTGCATTGTAACAAATAATACCAGAGAAGAACGACAGTAGCCTACCAGATAGGTTACTAAAGGTCGGGGGCACCGCATTTAGTAAGACCAGTCAGCTAATCATAAGACATAGGCTAGGACTATAGGCCTACACAGGTGATTGACCTATAAGACAAATGTGTGTCTATGTTTTTGTTTTTTTGTTTGTTTGATTTCACTTCTGTTACCACCTCTGTAGGCTTAGCCTATGATGTAGTTCAGAGAACAGGCCTAGCACAAAAACCTTTTTAAAGCAGACCAGACAAAAACCTTTTTAAAGCAGACCAGAAATACATGATTGACCTAGGCCTACATTGTGAGGGGTTATGGTGTTATGTTATGGGGTAAGTGTGTTGACAAAAAAAAATCGGAACGGCAGTGTTTAACTGAAGAGACACATTTATTGGTTTAAGTAACGCATTATCGCTTCTCGTACACGTATCCCATCTTCTTCTTCATTATCCTCTTCTTCTGGCTCAGTTGGTAGAGGCAATGGTGCTTCACCGTCCCATGCTGTGTAGTAACTCTCACCATGAACTTCACAAAGGTTGTGAAGAGCACAGCAACCACACCATTGACTTGACGAAAGACAGGTCGCAGTCGTTCCTCTTCATGAGACACCGCCACCTCCCCTTCAGTCTGCCAAAGGCATTTTCTACCACGACGCGTCCCCTGCCGAGTTTGCGGTTGTAATTCTGCTGTTCTGCAGTGAGTTTGCCGGTGTCTGGGAATGGCTTCATGAGCCAATTCTTCAAGGGGTACGCTGAGTCTCCAACAATGTAGTAGCCTACATCCACCCCACTGATGTCCCTCGAGTGGCACGAGAAATGGTTTCTCGAGTTGGCGAGCTCCCAAACAGTCGAAAGCCTCAGCACCCTAGAGTCGCGCAAGCTCCCCGGCCTTCCAGCATTGACGTTCCAGAATCTACCCTTACAATCAATGATGGCTTGTAAAATAATGGAGTGGAACTGTTTACGATTAAAATAATCACCGGAGTAGTCTTGTGGGGCAATGATGGGAATGTGTGTCCCGTCAACAGCACAAACACACTGCGCTCATAGTCCGTGGTCAATTCAGCAAATCTATCGGCAATGGGAAATTGTATAAAACGAGGGACCAGCAGCACCTGTGCAGACGCACAAAAATCCTGCACACAACGACACGCCGTTGTAATACTCACTCCAAATAGATGGGATACCTGAAAGGCACAAACACATGTCAGTGAAATTTAAAATGAAATTACATGAGGTGTGCGTGTGTAGGCCTATTGTGTGTGGTCTCGTTAAAAAGAAAATAGGCCTAATTTTAAAATAAAAAATCTACCCTTTTTTGCATCAGCACTTGTTGTTCTGTAGGCTATATCTCCTGTGCACTTTGTAGACTAGGCTATTTGCAAGTTATGTTGGCAATGATTATGTCCTCGTTTGAAAGTCGCTTTGGTCATAAAGCGTCTGCCAAATGCATATGTCTGCCAAATGCAATGTAATGTTACCGTTCTATATTCCGAGTTCGTCGCAAGCTTCCACAGCGCAATAGCCACTCTTTTCCTTAAGGGTACACATGCACGAAAGCATGTGGATTGGAGCTCCATTGCCGAACGCAGTTGAGAACATAGGTAATTGAACGTCTCCTCTGACATTCGGAAATTGGCAAGCCACTGTTGACTGTTGAATGTTGGAACAATTTTATCCCAACACTCTGATGTTAGAGTGAAGGACCAAACCCGCGGGCTGCAACGGAATCCCATTTCCACCTGAAAGGCACAAACACTTGTCAGTGGAAAATGAAATTACATGTCATCATTTATCATATTTTCCGTGTAAAAGTAGCCTTAACATAATTTCTCATCTGTTCAGTGTTGTTGGTGCGCAATACGCATCATTATTGACTTACAGTGATACGTCGTCTCTTAGCAAGAGTTGAGTAGTCCTCCTCGTTGGTTCGATCTTGGTGAATATACTGATGAATTTCCCACATTTTCTTAAGACGCTTACGTCTTGCCAGGGCTATTTGTCCCTGGAGACGCCTTTTCCTTTGCCGCCTCTGGGCGAGTAGGAGCCTCAGAGATAAAAGTAGCACTACTATCATCGCTTCCATTTTCTCCAACTTCACTTTCCACTTGCAACTAGAAGTGCTGATAATGTCAGCTGGTGCCTTATGTGCTTCTGGCCTGGCACTGCCCACTTGCTTTGGCGCCACCCCTTGGCAAGAAGCACGCTTTGCTAATGGAAAAACAAACCAGGCCGGTTTGAAAGCCGCGCTCAGATCAACACGGCCTGCCATAACACGACACGGCACAGCCCGGGTCAGGTGGAAAACCGGTATCAGTGTTCCCCTGCTGTCTTTAGGCCCTTTCCCACTTCCCGTTTTCTACCCGGTACTACTCGAAACACGGCACGACTTGGCTGCCGTTTATTTTGTTTCGATTAGTCAAGTATGGCATGGCACAGCTCGATAACCAGCCCTCGTTTTTTTCTGCCAGCTGAACCGAGCCGAGCGGATATGTCACTGCCTAGCAGAGACGTGCGGTGCCTACCCTGGGATAAATGTCTTAAAAATAAAAACTAACACGTGTTTTAGAAAATATTCTTCAGAGTTCACATACACAACAATAACATTGATTCAGCATAAATTATGAGCTGTTTAAAGTACAGTATACGCAGGACAACGATCAAAAACCTAAGTAATCGCACGAAGCAAAGCGCTCAGGCTTGGGCAGGTTGCCGTGGCAACGCGCAGTCCCGGCTGGTAGCAGAGACAGGCTGCTGGTAGCCTGTCAAAGCAGAGCTTTCGAATGCCAGCCAGGCTGCCCGGTAAGGCTCGCTTTTCCTCTGCCTACCCTGCCTTCAGTGCTGTCAATGTAGAAGTTTGCGCATGCGTATTAAGTTGTCACATAGCTTGTCAATGGGACTAAAAGCAGAGCCTTTAGACTGTGGCGGGAGTATGTGAGCCAATCACAGCTGCCAACATGAAAAATTGTTACAATTCAGGAAGCCTTCCTGTATGATAGCAACAACAGCTAGCAAGGTACGGCTTGTTCAAACTCTAGCCGTACAGAAAACATGGCAGTCTTTGGCGTTTTAGATTACAAAAAAAAAAAAAAAATCAGAGAAGGAGCAAGAAAGATGGTTCAGATGACAGGCAGTAGCTGAGCCGTTTGCAATCGCTGCATTGTGGAAATTTTCAACATCAGATGGGTAGCAGCTTCAAGTAGTTTGAACACACTGGGACAAAATATCTTCAGCATGTCAACCACCCCGGGCTTTTAATGGAACTAACTTGCATGGAAAACATACTCGTGATTCTGCTTTAAGGTAAGATTCATCTAATTATTAAGCTGTGGGTAGCCAAATTTTAACATGAACATGCTCAAGTTTGTCGTGGTGCCTTTTGTTGATGGGCCAGGGAGGTGTTGACATTGAAGATTGGTTGTGCTGTAGACACGAATAGACTGTGTGTGTGTTATTATGGACGCGAGATTGTTTTTTGAGCGTACGACATGACTTCATTTTCCTAATTTATTATGATGATGACTTAATACGCGATGCGTGAGGTGTGAGGAGCCTGTTAGCAAGTTGACGTGCAGCTGTGTTCTTTTGAAGTGCGCGGTGTACGAGATCAACGTTGGGCTCGCTCGAGGGATGGGTGCTCACCTCACTCAGAAATTGACTTGATTTGAAACACCGTGCACAACCGTTGCTGAAGTGTTTGAGACAATCACGCACAAGAATGAGTCTCAGAAGTGTTTTCGTTGGTTTACTCGATGGAGGCCTACCAGTATTTACTGTCTGAATGCACCGCTCATGTTTGTTGAGTTCGCAAGCAACCCGCCCCCTTGCCAACTTTCCTTCTTGTCTGAGTGTTTGATTAGCAGCACAAAATGCGTCAATGAAGCCGGAGCTGTTACCTAGGTTGGTTTATTGCTAAATGTAAATCGTTTCCCCTCACATGCCATGGTGTGATTCACTTTGGTGAACTAGACATTTTATCTTCTAAACAAAGTAGGCTACACTGCCACCCTGCATCCTCCATGTGAAACACCCTGGCATTTGCAACAGAATAAACAGAAGAGGAGCAAAGTCAACTGCTAAAGCCAAAAGTTAAAGCTTTCCCCCAAAAATGCTGTGATGTTGTAGCTTTCTAAATTATTGTAAAATGTAGGCAGAGTGTACAGAGTAGGCTATGGGTCCTTGAGCTACCAATTTGGCAATTTGACAAAAAAAAGTCTAGCTGGCCTTTTCAACAAATTGAAATTATGCATTTCACTTATTGTTTCAGATGTAAGGTCTACTGACAATGTCCATATGTCTAATAGTTTAGCCTATTTACTTATTTAGTTATTAGAGCTGTGGTGGCTAAGCACTGATGGCATTTTATCTTATAGCCTACTTTATATTTACAGTATTTAGAGAAACATAGGCCTACTAATTTGTTGCACATTAAAGACCTTATCAGCATACTAGGTGAATAGGCCTAGTTGCCGATCGAAGGTTGTGGCATAAGGCATGAAAGGGGGCTATTTGTTCAAAGTTTTTAGTCTTTTATAAAAGTTTCTAGCTGATAGTGACTCTCCAGATTTGGTTAAAATGCAGGAAATTGCATCTAAGAAATACATTTTTTTCTGGTGGAGGACCCCAAGACCCCGCGCTAAAAAATACACAAAAAATATGTATTTTCTATATTTACTGCCTACCCTACCATACCCCTCACTGCACGTCACTGCTGCCTAGGCTACCCTATTAGCCAGGGCCTCGTTTCCCGATAACGATGGTTCTTAGCCTTTCGTGTGTCGTTAACCTACGAATGTTCTTAGATTTCCTACGACTGTTTCCCAAAGACACTCGTACATGAACGCGCGTGCACAGCCTCTAAGATCATTCGTAGCGTCGCTCTTAAGGATCGCTGTCCACATATGTGGTGCTGAAGTGTCCTCGGAGTGAACTGCGCCGTCATGCTGCTAAACCATTTACAAAATGTAAGGCGTGTGTCAGTATCAAAAGTTGTTTTCTATAAGGATGGGACTACATTTGTAGCAGTTTGCAACTATCGACAGGAGTTACTGTTGGCAAATGAAATAAAATGCACACACACAATGAAATCATGCGAAACCATGAGCTACGCAGTTGGCTACCGTGCTTAAAATTTAAGAAGACAAGTAGGCCTAGGAGTTCCAAATTGGGATGCGCATTTGGGGAGCGGCGCGCAAAGTACCGCGCACTCAAGGCTTTAACAACTGTGAGGAACATTTTGCACGGCAGTCTGCTGTTATTAAAACAAAAAATCTACACGAATCCCCATCGCTGCCTTTTTTATGACATAGTTTACCCTTATCCTACAACTATCGTGTCTTTTCTGGGTCGCCTTCCCTTTCTTAGGGTAGCCTACTTGAAAATGAAAGAGGGCGCAACGACACGCTGACCGTTTTTCTTTTTTTTAATGTTTCGGTAGTGGCCTTCCGACATCACCACTCTTGTCTCTGGTCGCCGAAGCACCCTATTTATTTTGTGTGTGGATGCCTTGTTCTTGTTCACGAAGCACCCACACAAATTATGATTGATCACAGTTTAATAATGCCCTGATTTATCAAACACAGCTGAACTATTTTACTGCCTGTAAAATATTTTCCAAACACATTGCTTTTATTTGATACACTTACACAATTAATGTTACCTTCTTATTTTCGTTACAGTGTCAACTGTGGTGCCATGATATTTACACTATTACAGTATTTACACAATTAATGTTACCTTCTTATTTTCGTTACAGTGTCAACTGTGGTGCAATGATATTTACACTATTACACTATTTACACAATTAATGTTACCTTCTTATTTTCGTTACAGTGTCAACTGTGGTACCATGATATTTACACTCCCGTCTTAAAACATCAACTTGAAGCGCAAGTTTCCTCTTTTCCTGTGGGTGTCTCCACTGTGCCATGCCACTCGCATCTTAAAACAGCAATCTTATGCGCAAGTTTCTTCTTTTCCCTTCATATCCTGTGGGTGTCTCCACTGTGCCATGCCGTTACGATCAATCTTAGCGTGTTAAGACTACTCCAGACCAGTCGTGGATTTCTCTTAGAGTTACGTGTCAACCTGCGATGGTTCTTTGCTAAGTTGGCTTTGGGAAACGCTCCGTGAGCTCTACGATGGTGTTACGTGTGAACTTAAGTAGCACGTAGCGTTAACTAGTACTTAAGGCCCTTTCGGAAACGAGGCCCAGAATGCTGTGCGTCAGCTCGTCCTCACTAGTGAATCATAAAACAATCATCATAATAACAATAATAAAATAATAATAATAATAATAATACATTTTATTTTAAGCGCCTTTCAATATACTCAAGGACACTTTACAATCAAAACAGATAGATAACAGTAGAGAGAGTAGCAAAGCTTCAATGAACTAACAATAGGAGAATAGTTAAAATGCAAAATAAAATAGAAATAAAAAATGAAAAATAATTAAAATAAGAAAAAAGAACAATACATTTGAAAATAAAATAAAAATAAACTAATGATTAAAGTGGAAGTGCCTGTCACTCACCCCATGGCGGCCACCTGATCAGAACTCCCTTGGAATGGTCTTAAGTTTGACACTTTATTACTTTTAAATTAAAATTGAAGGCAGAAGTAAACTTTCCTGGTGAACCAGAAGCTGGGCTACACAAGGGGGCTGGGCTACACAAACCTTCTGGTACACCAGTGATTCACTCTCCTCCTCCGTTTTCGAAATAACCGGGGCAGCACGACGAATCAGGATCGTAGGGAGGGATTTCAGTGGGTATGACGTTTATCGCGACACCCTCCCCCAGGGTAGTTCGGCTGTGCCCGCCCCCTCCCTGAATCACAACAGTAATGGCGGCGTGCGAGGAGTTATCATGCGTCGGGATGGAAGCAGCAATTTCAGCGGTGTTATCCAAAATACCTCAAGTTGATTTTCTAAGGGACGAGCAGAGAATGGTTTTGGAAGAATTTCTTAGTGGTAAAGATGTTATTGCTCTTCTCCCAACCGGGTTTGGCAAAAGCTGTTCTGTTTTGGTTCCCGACCTGGCGGCGCTTACGTGACGACACGTCCTACGTCACAAAGCTTCAACTTGAGTGGTCGAATTGTCATGTCATTCATATGAGGTTGCTCCAATCACGTGCAAGCATCTTTTGACTAAACCACGCCTGCGGAGAGGCGTGAAAGGGCAGTGTGCCAGTAGCCTGTTACTTACGGCTGAAAGGCCGTTGCCGATCCACTGCCGCTCCACCACGCTCTGGTGTGAATCTGGCCTTACGTTAGTCAACTAGTCCAGGTTAAGTCCAACCATACTCCAGGCAACATGGTTTGTAATGGAAACACAAACCAGACTGGTTAAACAGCACTACTCAGCTCGACACAACACAGCACAGCCGAGTTGTATGTGGAAAAGAACCTTTTGTTTCCCAGTTTTTGTCTGTTCATGTGTTTGTTAGTTTCCCGTTACTCTATCATTGTATCCACACCTTAGGGTGACCAGATCGATTTTTACGACCTGTTTTACGACGTCTGTGTGTCCCAATTTTTGTGTTTCCTACCGTCCTCGGCTTGCGCTTATGGCCTCGAAATGCAAAGCAACGTCATTGACACAAACTAGAGTGACAGTCGCTCGTGTTTCCGCTCGTGTTTACATCAAACTGTATCGCTGTAGACTAGGCTGCTGTAGTCATGTCGGGGAAATATACATGCAATTTGTGTTTGTGTTGCATGCATACGTGAAGCACATTAAGTGACTATATGGAAGTTAAATAACGTAGCTATGATATTGTCTACTAGGCCTACAGTCTGCCATTTTTTTTCCTGCACTGGCACCGTGCAAGTAAATTTGTCCACCAAATACATTTATGACGAGGGCTCTCATAACTTTGCATGCAGGGCAAAGAAAGTGTCTTTCTGCACGAGCGCTGCCTGTCTGTATTCTGAGCTCGTGTTGTTTCTAGTTACTCAAGCGTCTGCAGGAGAAGCGGTTGCATCTCGTTTTAAAACACAGCTGATATAAACACACTCCTGACTTTGAGTAAAGTAAGGCAAAGAAATTGAACATATTATACACATGCATGGCTATCCAATATACATGTGAAAATGTCCATAAAATGATAGACTACAACGGGAGGATTCTCTATCGTAACCTCTAGCTACCGTCTCTACAACGTTTGGTTAGTGGTACGTCTACTGACTCCTTTATCTGAGTGACAGAGGATGTAGGTGTAATGAAATGTACATATCCCTCTCAAAACATCTTGACTAAAACCGTTGTTGGCAGCTGAGTTAGTCTGAGGTCAGATGGAAGCGCTATGTCCTGATCTCCTCCTACTGTTTAGTACCGACTTGATTGTTTTCTCCTCGGAGGCGGAGAGTTAAGCCGTGGGTACGGCGCGAGGACGCGAGGTTGGAAAGTTAAGGGGCGGGGCTGTCCGGATAAATCCGGACAATATGGTCACCCTACCACACCTGTATCTTGTTCTGTTGTCTGCCCTGCTCCTGTGGCATGTAATTGGGTTTGCTGTGCCCCATTTGGTTCCTTGTTAGCTTGTCTGCCCTTAGCGATCTCTGTCATTGTCTACTCGTCTGCTTGCTGTCTGGCCACCTGTGCCCTATTGTGTACTGACCTATCATGTGTTCTCCTGTAATTATCCCTGTGTAGTTAGCTCTTTGATTTTCTTGTCCTGTGTCGACTGCTGAGTCATTTTTTTTTTTTAATTGTCAACCCCTGTTGCCTGCTGAATGTGAAGGCCAATCACAAAGAGTCACATTTAAGTATAATTGGTCACCATGGAAACAGCAGAAGAGAAAAAGACTAATGGAGAGTTAGAAACGGCAGGTAAGTCTTTTCAGAGGGAGATGCCACAGCTGGATATTTACCACATCGGGAGCAGGACCGGTTCTAGGCCTATTTACATGCGTACAGTATGAGTGCTCATGAATAATCATTCTCGATGTTTAATCGAGAAGTTTAATGCTTTATTGTTATTGGCGTTCTAATTCTGTTGGATTTTGGGCCCCACCAAGACATTTGGTGCCCTACGCGAACGCCTTATCTTGCTCACCTTTTGCTCAGACAGTAACAGGGGAACCGAGATGAACCTACAGTATAGAGAGAAGAATGAAAAGAAGCAGAAAAAACAGGCATGAAAGGAGAAATGCGTGGGGTTAGTGAGATGTTGTCAGCTGTCATATACTTGTACAAAGCCTGCTATCATTCTTTGGGCAAGATCAAATCAGGGGTGCATTTCTGGAAAGTGTAGTTGTTAACTATGTTAGCTACTTTGTTGGTTGCAATGCAATTTCCCATTGGCAACTACCGAAGTTGCTAACTGCTAACAACTACGCTTTTCAGAAATGCACCCCAGAATATTTTGTATTCGATGCTCGGTATGCGGAATAAGTATCGAATTCTTACAGTATTTGATACCCAGTTTTCTGGGTCTGGTATTGTTAACACATCAAAGTCAAAGTCAAAGTTCTTTATTAGCCATCTGTGCATGGACTAATATCCCAGGCACATAAAAACTCTTGTGCAGGCCCTCTGAGTCAATAAATAGAGCTAAATAGAAAAAGGCCTTGTCTGGAGGCAACGGTCCCCACTGAGGTGGCTGTGACACAACAGCAGTGTCATGAATCAGTGGAGTCATGGTGCAGCAATTAACCTTTTGAAAAGCATTGATGTAGCTATGGGTATTTGTGTAGTGTGGGTGTGTTGGTGAATCATGAGCATCACTGTGACCCTTGCCATTATGCATTCAGTGCTTTAGGTGAGGTCAGAGACCTGCTCGATTTATTCAAAGGTCTTAGATACCTCGACCCCCTGAGCACATTGTTGTCTTTGCAGGGAAGCTAACAGGGGGTGGGGGTGGGAACAAACAGGTCTCATTTCACTTCTCTCTTTTAATACATTGAGATTTTGGCCCACTGTAAATTTGAGTTGCTTTGAGTGAAATCAAAGCCATGTCAACCCCCAGACTTGAGAAGAGAGGAAGAGACACAATAACACGGAAAGGAGGAAAGGGCGATTCGCAACCGACATTCAGAAGAAGGGAGAGACAAAGATCTGCTCAGGCTTTTTCCTTTTCCTACATTTGTGTTTTTTTCCTACTTGTGCTTATCAACAGCATGGGTCGGGGTGCAAGGAACACATCATGCTGTGATCCACACTTGTGGAAATAATTGGCTTTGGTGAAACTGTGAGTCATCTTTAACAAGGACTGCGAGCAGTTGTTCATCTCCCCTTGAAATACATGTCCCACAGCAGCAAAGAAAGTTGATGCAGGCTGTGGGTGGCATCAGGGCCACTGACAGCTTTGGGGCCAGGATAAAAGGGTTTTTGAACATTCTATAAAAAGAATGCTCTATAACAATGCAAGATTCTAAAATTCCAATTGTATTGTATGGCGCCCAGAATTCCCTAGAACTTTCACTGCCCGAACATTCCCGTCACACCAGTGTGACAATACACTCTTAAAAGTTAACCCGATACAAACAATGTAACAGAAAGGAGGACCCAATCCTGGGGCCCCTCTCCCCCTGGGCCTGGGAGAAGTGACCTGTTTGTCCCAACCTGTAGGTTTGTGGGCCATTGCTGCAGCTGCCTGCCTGCCTAAAGCCATGCTCAAACTACACGACTAGCAATTGTGTGTGCGATTTTGGGGTCGGGGTGCACCGCACACTAGAAGAGAATCGCAACTGTCAATCTTGTCGCTGCTCGCAGCCACCGAGACAATGCCCGACATTCTATTTCCAGTCGCAAATATCAAACAGTGTTTGATTTCTACAATTTGCGATCGGCGACTCTTTGAGCAGCCAAAGTTCTATCTTAGAACGTCGCTCACAACGAGGAAATCATTCCCGACAATCGCTTGCGATGGTCCTGGGGGGGTAACGTTCCAGCGATTGTCGTAAGGGGGGTTTTCAGCCGAGAATCGGGTCGACAATCGTGTAGTTTGAGCCAGGCTGTGCTGTTTCCACGTAGCTGGATATTTTTATATGTGGATATTTTTTTCTCCTGGTTGCATTGGTTTTGCATTGGTTTTGGCCTTCCGTTTCCACATAGCAGATATTTAAAATCCAGGTATAAAAAGAAGGAGGAAAAAATGTCCTATTTAGGGGGCTGAAACGCATTTGTTACAATGGAGGATTTATCTTTATTCACATGTTGCGTTTACACCTAAACAGGAGGGAAAAAAAACCCTGCTAAAAAAATATCCTGCAACGTGGAAACAGCACCTTAGATGAGGAGAAGCCTGGAATGTTCCATGCAGCTGTACCTGAAGGGGAGGAGAGATAAAGTGTGTGTGTGTGTGTGTGTGTGTGTGTGTGTGTGTGTGTGTGTGTGTTTCAACTATGCTGCTCATTGAAACTGTGCTGCCTATTGCCAGATTTTATATTTTTTTTTACTAATATTTACTCAGTGATTAATTAATATTTACTAAGTGCGATTTCACCCTGTCTGGATTTGACCCTGGGCACAAACACTTGAGGAGACTCCAAAGATTTAAGACATCTTTTAGGATTATATTGCTAGCATACGTGTATCTACCATGTAATATATTTAGGTCCTAGGCCATTTAGTTACTTAAAGACTATTATAGGAGTTTTAAACTCTTCTAAATCTCACTGGTAGCCATAACACAAGCACTCTACACAAGTTTGCGCAGGTCCCCCCTTCAGTTCCTCCTCACTGCCTGTCCCCCCACTCCTCACACGTGGTGTGTTAGTAGAGCAAACTGGTGCGAGCTCATCCTCTCGTTCATATTTGTGGCCGACTTTAAATGCGCTGTATTTAATATCCTTCCATCCTTGCCAACTCCTAGCTGCCAAGGCGTCATAGTGTCCCAGCTGCCGCAGCGCCCTTACTGCTCACAACCAGCCCTGGCAGGAGGCTCCCCTAGGTGGCCGCTGGTCTCTGCCTGAGGTTTCTTCCTGACTATAGGTTTTTTTTTCTCAGACCTCACTGAGCTTTTTTCCCCCCTTACAAACTATGATTCAAGCGAAAGGGAGTTTTTCCTCACCCCTGATGCCACCAGGGGCCGCACCTGAGCGCCCAATCTCTGTGTGACTATCTATGACTTATGATAGGCCCAGCCACTATGGACCTTACGCATCTAAGAATCCTGGTCCTAACCTACGTTGACCTTATGACTCTACAATCTCTGTCTATCTCTTCTTCCTCTGCCTTCCTGCTATTTCTGCCTCTCCTCTATACCTCTGCTTTTAAATCCATCTCTAACAATGATGTTTTTTTCCCATTTGTTAAGCACTTTGAGTTACATGCCTTGTATGACACAGTGCTATACAAATACAATTATTATTAATAACACCCACATCGTGACAACAAGTTCTCGCTCACGTGCTTCGTCAATGTTGGTCGACAGCAACAGAAGTCGTATGGGGCTAATGATTGTGAATCCTGCTGTAGTCTGCAGCAAGCCCATGCTCACTGCGAAATCACTATGCACTCGTTAGAAATGGTGTCCACAGCACTGTTGATGTCAGTAATCTGCCCTGACTGGCACTCATCTAGCTGACGTGAATTTTGTGTGCAGTCCACATGTTTGGGAGGAAGGTTACTGTTTTTTACTCTTTGGAAGTCGAGACATTTCCGTCCACGTTGGTTTTCGAGCATTCATCCCCACCTATCTAAGACCAAGCAGATCTCATTGATCGAGCAAATAGATGCATGGTAGCAAACGCATGTGACAATGGAAAGCTTTTAAAACACTTGTCGCAACATATGCTTGTCTTGGATATCAACACAATTGACCGACAAAAAATCTTTAAACCAAGCTATATTTTTGTTTAAACTTCATAAATGTATTTGAAGTGTGAAAATCGTCCATGTCCATGTGATTTTCATACTGCCGGAGACGGAGGCTGAATTACAAATGGAGGGCAGTGGGTTGACGACTTCGTCCCTACATAAACAGGTCACTGATCAGATAGGCGAAGTTAGCTGATGAGGCAGCCGTTACGAACGGCACTAACGAGTGCGCTGCCTTGCGCCTTTGATGTTACGGCGATTCTATGGCGGGAGTTACCTTCATCACGTTAGCGCTTAGCTTACGCATGCTATTTGAACGGTGAATGATCGTCAGACGGCGGAATCGTAAAATAGGCTATAAATAGATCTAGCGACAGCATATTTAGATACTACAATGTTGATTTATCCATTCGATTTTCAATATCATAAGTGTCAGAATAAAGAGTATGATAAGGTAGTAGCTTGGGTAGTAGCCATGTTTGTTTTTCAGGTTTCCGGTTGAGAGAGAGGTGGCGCACAGCATGTTGGGTACCAAGGCAGCGAAGTCAGCATCTGATGCTGACCTCAAATATCCCCGTTACGCCCACAAATGCTGTCAACTGCCGAGGGAGGAAATAAAGCAATTTTTCGTTTCGATCCACACTTCATGACTCGATGTCCAGTTAGCTCACTGGAAGGACAGCTGCCTTCCCTGTTTCGAATTGAGCCATAGATTAAGCTATAGATTTTCTCTGAAATGTGGAAATGACTGTAGACCTATATGGAGTGCACATTATTTTCTTGTGCAATTTATTTCATAATTCTGCACCCGAAGAATATCTGAATTCTCATTTAAAAACATTAATTTTAAATTCTGCACAAGCACCAAACAGTGCAATGTATTTACAAAAAAATATCCATGTGTAAACAGGGTCTAAATATTACCTAAAATACTCAGACTACATAGTCCAACTTTTTCTTCAGTTACTACTTCAAAGATCACAAGATGTCTCCAAGTTTAGGGGTCCATCCAGTTTCCCACATTAATGGACAAAACTTGTTGATATTCTTTTAACTTCATCAGAAAGCGACACTGCTTCTTCACGGTTCACCACTTTTTATTTTTTTCTTGGTGCTGACGTTTCGGCACTTAGGCCTTCGTCAGAGTACCCTGAAAAGCTGCACCTGCTGAAAAAGAAACCTTCGAGGTGTGCAGGCTCTCACAAAACTTACTTCAGAAAGAACATTGTGAGTATAAAGAAAATAGAAAGGAATGCACAAGGCCGCATTGAAACACTGTCAGATGCAGAGCACAAAAGCTTGAGTCGGTCATAAAAGCAGAGTAAATGACAAATATTGATTTGGTTATTCCTCCACAGACAGCATTGGACAATGCTTCAACAGTGTATATTTGCTCCCAAAATTACACTCTAGTTGTTAAATTAACTACCTACAGATATTACACATGGGTACACTGACACAGGACTAATGTTTTTACGACGGCTGAGATACAACGTCACTTTACAAAGGACGACTCACAGACTAGCCATCACCCTGAAGTGGTTATGAAAATAGAATACAGTATTGTTTTTGAGGAAGGTCATTAGTATAAAAGCAGACAGAAGCATTGACAGCAGCATAATAGAAACACTGATAAAATGTTGCATCAAAACAAAAACTCATAATTCAAGCATCACACTGCTGTTACTGAAACGTGTTATGAAGCTTTTTGATCATTGGACCATAACTGCCATTGCTGATTAACAGCTCCCAGTTCAGATATAATACAACACAACGTATAAATATAATTTAATCATAAATAAAAGCCATTTCCAACAGTGTTGCTAGATTGAGCTGCTTGGAATGGCCGTCTGCAGGTAAAAACGTGAAAAATTGGCCATTTGGCATTTTTTTCTGCAGTTTTATGGCCATAGATGTCAAAGCAATTTGTTGAAATCTGGCGGAATTAAGCGCATTTTGGCGTTTTTTTAGAACCTTTTGGGCGGGATTTGATCAGACACATCTGGCAACACTGATTTCCAATCTCTGTACCATCTCAACTGTGTATCGCCTGCATTTGACCACCACACCACCATGCACACAAACCCTTGTAATTTCAAGAAGATGCCACTAGCCTACCATTTAGTGAGTAGTAATGTCGATCCAAAAAAATTACATGCTGCCAGCATGCAAAAAGGCCAGCCGTGGCGACTTCATCCATAAGCCTTGCACCGATCCACCACGAAAAAAGAATGAAGTCTGTCTCGGACTTTGCAGAGAACATTAGTAGCATCCACCAACCAGGCCATTTCATCTCTTCAGATGCTTGAGTGAATGGGACCGGGGGGCAACCGACATTCCGACATTCCAACATTGATGTTCAATTGTCGGAATGGCGGTATCTTTTTTTCCATGAAACGTCCCACCATTCCGACACCCTTCCCTTGGAGCACGATTTACGCAGATTTCAGCACCACATATGTGGAGAGCTCCGGACATGCCGAAGGTGTATGCTCACTCCCCTAAAAGCAACTTGGTCTTGGTATGGCGGTATGTAAAAAGTGTCGGAATGGCGGTATGTCGGAATAGCGGTACGTCTGAATGGCGGTATGTAACCAATGGGACCGTATGTGAGCCTGTGTTGCACACAGACAACCAATTGAAATTGTTCAAAGTTAAACAAAAAGACAGAAACAAAAGTGGTGAATGCATGGTGAGGGGGTTTGTGATGTGCCACCATTATCGATGAATACAGGAACTGGAAACTGCTGAGATAGGTGGGGGGACATGTCTGCATGTAACCGCATGCGACCGAGTGCACATACTTGCTTCAAGACAACCAGAGCACTTTACACGATGCTGGAGGTATAATCTAGGGCAGTGGTTCTTAACCTGGGGTGCGGGCACCCCCTGGGGGTGCGCCAGAGATTTCAGGGGGTGCACGGAATTTTGTTTGTGTTGAGGCTGTGACCAAAATTCTGCTTGCAAACATAATTACACCAAATTAAGGGCAAATTAAAACACATTTCGGTCCCCATTTTAAAGTCATTGCGGTATTGATTAATGGCTCAAGCAAGAATCATTGTAATTAGTCACTTAAACATTTTTTTAGTGTGAATACACGTGTAGAAGTTTGGGTAGGGGGTGCGCGGCTTGTCTTCGGCACAGAGAAGGGGGTGCGTTAAGAAAAAAAGGTTAAGAACCACTGATCTAGGGGGCAGATAGCCAATGGAGCTCTCGTTAATGTTTTCCACCATCCATTGACTACTACGACCTGAACATGGAAGTTTGCAAGATTTCAATAGGGAATCAATAGCCTAAAACAGTGTGCACATTTCAGGCATGCAGTGGAGCTGTGCCAGTTTGCATGTTGAACCTAGTTGAACCAGGGGAGCGTGTAGGCTTGGTGTTTTTTTTAGAGACCCCTGGAAATTTTGAGAACAACATCTCATCTCGTGTGAGATGCTTGTAAACATCTAGCCTGTCTATTTTGGAGACCAGATGGAAATTAGCCTTTGTGCTATAATCTGGCACATTAACATATATATTTGTATATGGGTCATTCTACGATTTGCCTGCGCTTTTAAGTCCATGGATTTTATTTGCCAATTCCACTGACTATTAACTGCATCCAATGATGTTTTGGACATTAGCACACATTTGTCTTTCATATAATAATGAATATGTAATACTGTCTTCAGTCTTCATATTAGCATGTAAAGAAACTTGTTTTGCCGACAATTACAAATGTTGATTCACAGTAATCATCACAATATGACAAAACTGTCAGAAAGACCACTGTGCTTTCCATTATACATGAAATTTGCCATTTTGCGTGTGTCCACAAAAACTGTGTTAACCGTGTCACAGTCCGAAACCCCCTCCATAAATCAGTAATGGTTTGGTCTTAGGTCATACGAATATCATCACGGGATGTCATAACCTCTTTGACAGGATATGGGAAGACTTTTTGGTAAGTTTTGAGCTCCATCCTTCCATAATTTAATGCATTCTTTTTCATGTTCTCATAGCGGGAAAATTGCCTGTCAACTGTGTTATCAACATATTCATAAGAATCTGAATTAGAAATCACATGTAGAAAAACACAGATAAAGTAAACAAATACATGAATTGATTGAGGTGTTGTGGTGGAACTTCTGAGGTCCGAAGTTAGCACAACACCATAAAAAAGGCTGAAATGTCAAGCCGTGTTACCGTCAATGGTGTTACGCCTCAGCTATAACAGTTGAGGAGGAGTATGTTTTTGCCAATTTATCTCCATATTGACAGACAAACAAACAAAATAATTTGTGTTCTAGGGAAATGGGTTTGTCTGGTCTGTTTTTTCTCCTAAAAAAGTGCTGACTTGTTCCCCTGCACTGTTGACCGTTACACAGTTGAGTAACACGGTTGACTGTTTTGAAAGTGTTTTTGTGCTGACTAAATTCATATCAGACGTTACAGGGATTTATAATGAAAAATGTGTCCGTCTGTATCACAGTGAATCATAAAATCCTACTTATGAAGCTCAACAATCACATTTTCTATATCAGTTGCACAGATTAATGACAACATTATTGATAAGGGACATAAGCACTCTCAAACGTATGTTGTTTCAACTCTGTAGTATTTTTATATATGTTTGAAATGACATAGTATTTGTCCATAACACTGTTGACAAAATAATCAAGCAAATGTTCGCTTTCATTAGAGTATTTACCAAATGATTTAAGATTAAGCTTGGCGATTTGTTTGTTTGGAAACTTAAATACATACACTATGTAAACATCTACTGTAAGTCATTTATTTGAAAATAAATACTGATAATTGACATTTTGCGTTTGTCAAAAATGGACTGGAAACGTAGAATGACCCATATATATATATGTTCATTAATGTGCAATGTCCTGAAAAATAAAAGTGAGTAAAGTAAAGTAAGAGCTACAGGAAAACGAGTTTCTGTTGCAAGGACTAAGCAAACTGCAGCTCGATGGTAAGTTTTGAAATGTTATTACTAAAAAAAGGTAATCAGACTTAATGCAGTTATGGCATTCTTTAAGTTTTATTAAAAGAGGACACGAGTATTGTGTGTGGCAGTTACCATGGGTTACCATGGACACGGTCAGTGACATTTGATACAAATGTCGCTTGTGTAGTCTGCCAGTTTAACCGCTTTAGCATCTTGATAGCAACATGGTATTTGCCATTTGACACCAAATGTCATCCCTACAGTCTATTTTTAATATCCTCCATAGAATGTGGGGGTTTGCTACTCGCGTGTTTTCACTCACACGTTATTTGAGACTGGTCCACAAAGCACCAGTCATTCTTCCATAGAGAACTGGACTTGGGAACCATCATGGTCTTAAATGGTCACAAGAAAAACTACATGCTTTAAAGTGACATACTAACTCTATTCCCCAACCCTACCTCATCTCTATCTCGCCCACTCACTTCCTATTCCATTCTTCACTACATCTATTCGGCCTCATCTCAAAGAATTCCATGAATTGAATGCAGACCCAATCTATAGTTTCATGACTTTTGCCAAAATTCCGTTCTGGGATCACGGAAATGTATTCTGTGATGGACTCTCAGAAGTTCTCTCTCCATGTTCCCACAGCACTATGTTAAGTCTATCATTTAGAGAGGTGAAATAGCCTATCTTTTCCCAAATTCCCTCACACCATTCCTATACCAAATGATGTTACTAAACAAAACAATGCTATACCAATTTAAGTTGTGCTCAGACCAAAACAATCATTAAAGACAGTAAAGAAATGTTTTAAATATCTTTTCCACTTGGTTTATAGACTACCAATTCTTGTACTAAACAAAAAATGCTAACGGTATAATCTGTATAACCTGTACAAGACCTTTAACAATCCCTAATTCTAACTTTTCATTAGGCAATGATTTTTCAGACAAAAAAATCTTTGAAATTAGAAAAATCCTGAGAGAACACAAGTTGGAAAGTAAGACTGTGAAAACATAGAGCAGTAGGAATATAGAGAGAGCACTTCTGTGGGCCCATCATGGAAAAGATCTCTGTGACCCCATCACATAATTTTGGCAAAATCCATGAAACTGCCACAGATTTGTGCCTCAAATATCTGAGTTCACTTCACGGAATTATGTGAGATTAAGTTGGTCTATCGTAATTAGAGGCCAAAAAAAAGCCCCAGTGCAGTGGAAACACCTCAGAGCTCCCATGCCTTGTAGCACACAGCCGGCTTTGGAGAAACCTCCTCCACATCATTCATGAGATGCTCCGTGCTCACCAGCACATGGCAGCTGCCCCCTTCTTTCCCCGAGTTCCCCACGTCCACCATCAGCCCCCTGTCCGCCCTGACCTCCATCTCCAGATGCACGCACCCCGTCAGGTCGCTGTCTGTGTGCACCCGGTTGCGCACCCCCAAATTGGGCGCCAGGGTCATGTCCCTGGGACCCCTCTTTGCCCAGCTGTGCCTACGCCGTCTGTTGGCCACCACCACGTTGTTCCTGACCTCTCCAAGACAGCAGCAGGAGCGGTGAGGGTGCCAAGTGCTAGGCCTACAGGCCACCTGGAAGCCCTTCTTGAAGTTCTTATTGAAGTAGCCGTAGATGATTGGGTTGATGCTGGAGTTGGAAAATGCCAGCCAATGGGAGAAGGGGAAGATGTAGCCCGTGAGCAGCTGCAGCTTGTACCCCTCTGGCTGGGCGTAATCGGTCAACAGCAGCAGGGTCCAGAGCGGGAGCCAGGAGAGCATGAACAGCAGCGTGACCACCAGCAGCATCTTGATGACCCGCACGCGACGCTGTGTCTTGGGCGACTTGCCTGGCGCCGCCGGCACTGGTGGTGGGTTCAAATGCTGCTGCTGCTCGCCGGTGGTTGCATTGACAGCGCCACCAGCAGCATTGGTCAAGGCTTGCTTGTGGTAAAGCTTGGCCCCTATCCGTCCGTAGAGCAGGATGATGAGCGTGAGTGGCACCAGGTAGATGTGGGCGAACAGCACGGTGGTGTAGACCTTGCGGCTCTCCGGGTCGGGCCAGGTCTCGTAGCAGTTGTAGAGTGGGTACGTGCGTTTGTCGCGCCCGTCGTCCAGCACCACCAGGTGGTTCCTCTCCTGCTCCACCGTCAGCATGAGGGCCGTGGGAAACATGATGGCCAGCGCTAGCAGCCAGATCAAGCCGATGGTGGCCTTGGCAACCAGCAGGTTCAGCTTGGGCTTGAAGGGGTAGACGATGCAGCGGAAGCTTGGAACGGAAGGAGGGAGGGAAGGAGGGTAAGAGGTTAGACAAAGAGCAGGGAGGACAACAGGACACAATTGTACAGATTTTCTACTTTGCTTACATCTGCCAAACACTGAACACATACTCAGGGGTGATAGTGAAAAAAAATTCTGAGCTTGAGTTTTTTTCCCTGCTCTAACGACGACGACAAGATACTGCATAGTGACGCAACATAGGCCTATTTTGACACATTATTCAAACATTTAAAGGAGAAGTCCACTTTTTTGAACATTAAGGCCATTTTCTGAGTGGTCTGCAATGTTTTAGAGTCCCCCTCACCGTTTATTTCATGTTTGCTGCACTCTCTGTTATTTGGCTGATTTGGATTTTATCTCAACCAGCTTTAGAATGGCCGTCTATGGGCACCTGCAACTCTGTTCTTAAAATCAGGTCAAGTGAAGAGATGGGAGAAAAAGAAGACACAATTGTACTGATAATATGGGAACTAAATGGTCCATGATTGGGCTTAAAGGGATGATGCCGCAAAAGCTTGGAATGGAGAGAGAGAGGTAGAGTATGAGGTCAGATGAAAATAGGGGAGAGAAAGAAGACAATTGCACTATAATAATAATATGGGAATTGAAGAATATTGGAATTGAACATGGGCGAGGTATAGTAAGAGGTCGGATGAAGAGGTGGTCCAAAAAACAATTAACATACACCCATATTCTATCTTGTGTACATCTAGAAAAATACATCTACTGTATTATAAATATATCTAGTGTACACACTACGAAAACGTGCTGAAGGAAGGAATTGAACATGGTCCATGAAAAACAAGGAGATTCTGCTCGGCCTTGAAGGGATAGACGATGCAGCAAAAGCTTGGAGGCAAGAAAGGAAATGACGGAGGGAGGTAGAGGGGGAGGTAGAGTTGAGGTAAGATGAAGTGATACTGTAGGAGAAAAAGTAGCATTTGTACTAAATTATACCTTGCTTACATCTGGTAAATGGGGATAAAAACATGCTGAAGGTGGGAACCAGGGGCGCCGACAGGCGGGGAAAAGTGGTACTGATTCTAACGGCCCAGACCAACGCAACGGCCCGTCCGCGGATGGCAATTAATAGCCTAATAAAATATTAGGCCTAATATTCTTGCCTTTTTTTTAAAAAATGTCTATTTACAAAGAAATGGTAATTGGAAATGAACGTTGGCCCATTAAACACACAACTATCGATTTCCATAACGTTTTCGTCAGTTCTTTAGGACCCTTCCCCCCTTAGCTCTTGCGAAATGGTGCGGTCCAATCTGGCGGCGCACGAGGCGTTGAATCGCACAGCGTCCGAAATGCTGGCAGCAGGAGTAGGCCTACAGAGCGACTTGAGGTCTTCTTAACCCATAGAATGTTAGAATGTTAGTAATATAGGCTACAGTAGGATACAATCTATGTCTTAACCACATGATGGTGAGCTGGTGGTGACAGAGTAATGTAGTCAGGTTGGCAAAAACTCAAGAAAAAAGACGACGGCAGACAGAAGAGAGGGTCAGAAGCAGGCAACTGGTCACTCAATTTTTCTCCAAGAAAGAAGGTATGCTCACTCAATGACATTGCGTTTGCAAACGCAATCAAATGATAGGCCTAACTAACAAGCAGAATCCTTGGATAAACTTCCAAGAGAGCACGTTAGCATGGCTCCTATTTAAAAAATCCACCTTTATTGTCACCGCGAGCAAACGGCAAAAGTGATAAACTAGACTTAGCCTCCAAACATAATAGCCTACTGTCGGGACTATTACACCTAAAGTTTAATTCATTTCCCCTCATTTTACGAATGCCCGCCATTTTGTAAAATACTTTACAGAAGCCATTTTCTACTGTACCTGGTTCGAATTACATACGTGGCTCAGCCCCGCCCCTGTACCTATAAAATCCCAGGTCAAGGTATGAATCCCCAGAGACGGTCTGTCCCCCAAGAGAGCGGACAACCCGGTACAGTTGCGAGCGTGTGGAAAGGACCCACGTGCACCCCCTTTCTCACTTGGCCCCGCAGGCACGGCAAGGATCATCGGAGTACACAACGAAATACCACTTTCCTTTCCCTGTTCAACGAAGCAAGACTTTTGGACATATTGCAACCTCGCGGCCGGAACCGCGTGGTATCGCTCGGACCCACACACACAGGACCCGAGCATCTGGGAGAACAAAGGAACGCGTGCACGAAGACACACGCACCCACCTCGCCCGAGAGATCAAAGGATTTCTTTCTCTTCCTACCAAGGATAACGCAGTAAGCACTGAATTGGGCATAGATATGCAGTTAGGACTGTTACATAGCTTTGAGGAGTTGTGTTTAAATATCCACACTTGTAGAGTGTGATATATTTTATTTTGGGTTATTTTGTTCTATCTGTTCTTTCTTTTCTTTCTCTCTTTCTCCCCTCTCATCACCACAAATAGCCACACGCTATTCTTAGTTACATTAGTCGCAGTATTGCCATAGGCCTACATGCACCCACATGTAAATTATCCACTCACAGAGATACACGTACCAGTGTTTTAACCCATTGAGTTATCAAGTCGAGGACGTAAGCTATTGTTGGAAAGAGCGCCAAGCGCCCCTTTCCCCTCCCCCATACTGTAACCTTTACAGAAAGGACGGTATCCTCTGATTAGCTTGAATTCTTATCTCGAAGATAGTTTCCCGCTTCATCAGCCAAAAGCTTGATGCCCCTCCTTGTAACTCATATTTCAGTTCTGCGCGCCGAGCTGCGCAGAATCATTTGAGCCATAGTTCATAGAACATAGGCTACATCTCTCACTCTCTCTCTCTCCTCCCACTGCTCGGCACACGCGGTAACAGAGGTGCGCGGCGCTCACCGAGCGCGCGCCTCCTCCTTCCCTCTCTCTCTTTCTCTCTCTCGCATAGCGTACACACACACACACACACACACACACACATAGTGCATCCTCTCATACCCCGTGTATATATTGTATATTTTACCTAAGTTCTTATGTCCTGCAAGTCACATTGGCTGTATCAGTGTTATGACCGGATGATGCTTTTACAATAAATGTGCATTGTGGTGAACCGTGTTTGTCTTATTTGAACAACCAGAAAAGAATTCACACAAAAACCTACAGATTATTACTCAATAATGGTCATGATTTTATGAGACGGTCATGAAACGTGTTTTATGCAATCATTAATTAGACAATTGATTCAATTATTCCTCACATATAGTAATAACACATTACATATTTGGAACTGAATAAGTTATCCACACCCAATAATGTAATTCCGATTGCATAACTGCAATTGTACCTACATATTTTGGTGCCCCTGCGTGAGGAAGAATATTCCTCACGTCCAATAAATGTGGGATTACCCCTACACTACTTTCTTGACTACCATAGCCTACTGCTGAAGCGATTGCAGGGCTGACAGAATCGCTTGCTTCGTGGGTATTAAGTGCCAAAATAATATGTATGTTTATATATATATAAACATACATATCATATATATATATATATATATAGGCTATATAACTAAATGGTTATCCTGCATAGCAATGACACAACACTCATGATGGAGGGGTTGTTGTTTTGTCCATATCAAATTTGTAGATTGTATCCGCGTTTCGTGATGCATGTTGCACGTCTATCAACTGTCAATGTCAGCGCAGTGTGGACCAACAGCCCAAGGGGGAACACAACACTCGTTGACCTGCTTTTGTTTGTGTTCGGTTTTGAACCTCTCATCAGTAAAGTTTTGGTTATCTCTGGTCACCCAACAGCATCAGTTGAAACTTAAGCGAGGGGAATGAAGGCTGATTTGACAACAACTTGTAGCCTAAGTTTTGGATGTTCTCATCAGCCATTTAGTTATCATGTTTGCGCAGGAGAGCGGTGCCTTTGATAAGCGGTGGCTATTTTTATAATCATTCCTCACAACAATGTAACAACGCGGAGTAGGCTAACCTAATGGCTATGGCAAGAGATTTTCTTGTTCTCATGAAGTTACAAAGAGTTTTACCCTTGGCACGAAATAGGCTAAATCCCTGCAAACACATACAGTTGGGGCCCACATGGGTCTCACTTGGGCTAGGTGGGCTTCGGGTGGGCATGGGCTTTGAGTGGGCTTTTTTGTTGGGACCCACAGGGGCAATGGGTGGGCATTGAATGGGCTAAATTAACATGGGCAATAGGTGGGCTTTGTTGTTGGGCCCCACATGGGCTGTTGGTGGGCATTAAATGGGCTATTTAGCATGGGCAATAAGTGGGCTTTGTTGTTGGAGCCCATATGCACAATGGGTGGGCATTAAATGGGCTAAATTAACATGGGCAATAGGTGGGCTTTGTTGTTGGGCCCCACATGGGCTGTTGGTGGGCATTAAATGGGCTATTTAGCATGGGCAATAAGTGGGCTTTTTTGTTGGAGCCCATATGGGCAATGTGTGGGCATTAAATGGGCTAAATTAACATGGGCAATAGGTGGGCTTTGTTGTTGGGCCCCACATGGGCTGTTGGTGGGCATTAAATGGGCTAAATTAACATGGGCAATAGGTGGGCTTTGTTGTAGGAGCCCATATGGGCAATGGGTGGGCATTAAATGGGCTAAATTGAGCATGGACAGGAAGTGGGTTCCAGCAAGGCTCCAATTCAATTCAATTCAAAAACACGTTTTCCTCCCACCTACCAGTTGAGATGTAATAGCATAATAGCCTCTATATAAACAAAGCAACACATATTTCTTGCTTTACTTCCCAGTTGAGAGTTGTGTTTTTACACATACAGTAGCCTACTGTGAAAGTTACATTTGCTAATTTAGTTGATTTTAAACAGTGGCCCCATGTGGGCAAGCCCAGTTGTTGGGGCCCATGCAGGCCTAATTTTACAGTTCTTTAGACAAGCAATAGCAAAAAGACTATTAATACAATTAGGCCACTTAAATTGTACATTGTACAACAAATACATGTTTTGCATGGAAATATCTGAAAAGCTGAAATGTTATAGGGTTGTGCGATATGGAGAAAAAGTTTGTGCAACAGCTCAACTTTGATGAGTTAGTACATGACTTTGCAAGAAGGAAGAGAAAGGAAACTTTTCTAGAATTTTGTAAGGGGGCCTTTGCATTACCATATATAGTTGATATGCAATACTATTAGTCTTTTAAAAATAATAATAATTGAAATGTACAAATAAAAGTAATCAGATGAGCACAACGAAGTTTGCAATAACCTAAAAGAAAGCAGGCATATTCCAGTGCAACTCCTGCAGGATAGCAAAAGCAAGAAGCAATGCAAACTGCGTGGGAAATCTCCACCCCATGGAAATGGATACATTTCGCGCCGTTTCTGCTGCTTGCTGACTGACCGGCTTTTGTCTGCTGCCTCAGTGTAACTGACTGAAGAGAAGATATCGAGTGAGCTGGATTACTTAACAAAAGGTTGGTAAACATCTGATACGAGTGTACTTTGGCTATTGCTATTTCTGCAACTATGTTATTACTGCATCATGTTAACCAAAAGGACAGGATCCTGTAAATGAACGAGTTATCTGTCGTTAGCTAACTCTGGTTAGCTAACTTTGGTCGTTAGCGAACTTTGGTTGAAACTTTGGATATTGATTCCATCTTTAAGTGTTAATTTTGTCAGATGAGAAAAGTGTTTGTTTGCAACACCATACAGAGAACAGTAAGGCAGATGACCTGTGAAATTCGTGAAGGTTAGCAATATTTTCAAGGCCAGAGGATCTGGGCTCCCATTAGCAATGTTTGTGCCAGTCAGGAACACCTTGAGAAGCGCAAAGGTGAGGGGGGCTGGCGGGGGAAGACTTAACGGCTTCTAGTTCTAGCTGAGGGATCGCTTGTACTGTGCTTAGAACTAGGGTGACCGGACAGTCCCGAATTTTAAGCTGCTTTCCCGAATCGGCCCCCAAATGTCACAAAAAAACATACTGCAGCAGAATACCAATATGTTGTCTGGTAAAACCTTAAAAAGTATGCTTGGAGCTACTGAGTCCACTGCAATTGTTCTAAAAGAAGTCAGCGGACTGAGTGCTAATTAGAGGCTGCACGCGCAGCTCTCGTCAGTCTGTGGCTGATTTTACACTGTTCTGTCTGCCTGCACCCTTGCAATGTATTGTCTATTTTTTGACGTTCTAATATCAGGCGCGCGAGTGCACTGACAAGCTAACTTTTGCGCTGACAGCAAGCTAATTCATTCGACATGGACAGTGTACAAGTGTACAAGAGCCTTGCAGCCCAAAAGCCAAAGCATCTATGCAGGTAGGCGACAGAGGAATCATTAGAAAAAGTTTAGGAGAAAACAAGCGCGCAACGTGCAGTAGCCTCAAGGGTGACACGACAAAGCTGTGGGCAAATAAGTTTAAAAATGTAGGCTACTACGGTAATAGTCAATAGCCTACATTTACTAAGGCCTTTTCAATCATCCATGTCGACAGGGCTCGTTATTATGTGAAGCCATATCTTGAAAGGTCAGAATTGCATCGTTATAATGATCATTAATTGTCAACGATGACACCCCCGTTCTATTTTCCAAAAGCAGCGTGGGACGGAGCCGTCTCCCGCCCGACTACCGCCGAGTGGTTGTGTAAGGACAGATCTGTTTCCATGTATTTTCGCCACCGCCGGTGAAAATCGCTTCTGTCCCGCCACGCTTCCCCACTTTGATGAGTTTTGTAGCGTGCGCAGCTGTCATGTGTACAACCGTTTGAAATTCTGTTCTTTCCTTGAGTGCCAAGTTAACCACGTTCAGCTTAAAGTAACATTTATTATTATTATTTATTTATTTATTTTATTTTTTTAAGCATGTTACCTTTTGCTGTCGTGGAGTTCCCAAACGACGGACTGGCGGTAATATCCACAAAGTGGTTTACAGGACCCGACGAAGGCGAATGCTACTGGCCACCCCCGAAGACAAACTTCACCAGGGCAGCGATGAAAGAAAGAGATCCTTCCAGTGACTGGGTCAAGTTCAAAGTCACTGTGAGGAGAAAAGCCGGTAATGCGCCCATATGTGTTTTGGATTTTTAACAAATACTTACCACCACCATCTAATTCTATGTAGTCATCATTATGACTGGGAAAAGTGCACTTTTCATACATGAGGATGGGATCTTCATTGTTTGCCATTTTTTAATTTCCTGAAATGGGAATTTTTAGCTGGAAAACTTACTGTATTTTGGTCATACAAGCAAATATTAGTTTATTACTTAGTAAATATTTCTGAAAAGATCAAATGTGACATCACATTTTCAATGAACAGAGTAGTTTCAATACCTACTTTGGCCACAATCTTACACACTGCCCCTTTAAAATTGTATCTGAATGAAACTAATTGCTACTGATTTATCTGTCTCCCACAGCAACATATGACATTGCCCATGCAAAGTTACTGGAGGAGGAACACAGGAATTCTGATGTAGCAACTGACCCCGAGTGTTCAGACAATATGGGCCGGGGGAAGCGCAAAAGGAGGTGAGTCTATTTGAATTATATATATGGCTATTTGCAGTACATTGTAGATTTTCGTGGAGGGCATCAAATCTGTGTGTTCTATTACCGTATTTTCCGGACCATAAGACGCATATAAAATCATAAAATATTGTCAAAAACTGCCAGAGCGTCTAATAAGCCAGTGCGTCCAATGTGTGAAAAAAAATCATGGCCGCGAGACTCTGTCGATATTTTAGAACGACTTTGGGGGGAATCGGGTCTGCACGTTATGAAAAAATAGGCTTCTTCTGGGTAGCCTATACCAGTAGCCTAATCAAGAGCGTCGCGGGGCAGGCTGTGTACAGTAGCCAGGTTACAATGGCACCTGTTCAGAATGACGCCTCTCTCTCTCTCTCTCTCTCTCTCTCTCTCTCTCTCTCTCTCTCTCTCTCTCTCGTGCGCGCATTGCAAGCTGTTGCATATTATTTGCTCGATACAGAGTTATGATGGCGTACGCGCTCTCGTTGACATAGTTGTGTGCATGGTTGCATGCATTCGCAAGACGTTATTGCAGTAAAGCATGTGAAAAGCGTGGAAGGGCCGTTGACTGGTATTTCAGTGTCCTTGACTGAAACAAGTTGCAAGACTCTACACTTCAACATCCTTTGCGATCGGCACACCAGTGATTCTTATCAGAAAGCTACTGTGCCTACGCACAGACCCTATAGCTAAATTTCAAACATTAGCGAACATTGAAAAAAGATCAGACAACAACCGTCGGGTAGGTTTATGAAAGCGGAGTTCAGAAGTTCCGCGAAAATGCATCGTCACGTCAGAGAAAGATGTTTGCTATTGTGCGACAACACTACCACTAGGCCTATTTCATGACTGCCTAAGTGTCTTCGTCATGGATGAATGGGCAACAATGTTTTTTCCAGCCAGGATTGCACTGAAAAGTAGGCTACTCCTGTTAAAAAAGGGCACGGGTGGCCGACGCTGTGCCTGCGCGTGTGTGTGTGGGAGGGAGGGAGGGGAGGGAGAGACACGGAGCAGATCTCGAGGAGAGATGAGGGTCGCGACTCCTGAAATACCAGGCGATTCTTTTTCAATGTTCTATGAATCTTTTGCTGAATAGCCTACATTAAATGTGTTTAAACATTTGTTTTCTTTCAAAGAACATGCGTACAATTTAATGTTGGCTTCATGTCATACTTTAAACGCTAGTGATATTCGGCAACGTTTGATATTGCGTGTATTCGGCCACGCATGTTATTTTTTGTGCATTCCTAGCAACAACAGCATTAGTTATGAAATTATGACCTTAGTTATGAAGTGCGTCCTATAACGCAGTGCACCTTGTATGTGAAAAAAGTCACGTTCCTTGGTGGTGCGTCTTTTAACCCAGTGTGTCTTTTGGTCCGAAAAATACGGTATATTCTAGCAGTTTTCCAATAGTGATGTCAGCAGTCTATCCACCTAATGTCAACACAGCACAACTGATGGTTCCACGGATTTCAACAAGCTTATTTTTTTGTCTATTTTCAAGTAAAAATACCCAGCCAAACTTGTGTGTCCAAACTTTTGGCCTATACTGTATGTATATGGTGGTATATACACACAGTGTTTACTATATATTCACTAAGTCGGCGTGTCATCACTGTCGTGTTGAAAAAATACAGCTACAGTATATTGAAATTGGGGAGATATTTACATTAGGGCCTATGGGAGGAACATGATTAATTTAGTTTAATGTCATCAAACAGTTAGCAAATTTTAGTATTGCTGCCTCCCGCCAGTGGGGACATTACGGCACATGCTGTGATTTTGTAGGGGAATTTTTCAATGCCAATCACGTCCCAATTTTTGTAGATATAACTTCTTACCATGTCCCAACAACTTACCTTCATGTTCATTCATTACCACTTTACATAATGTAACATAACACTGTTCAAATTGCATTCAAATAAGACACCTAACCTACGATTCTCCTGTGGTTTCCCCCAACTGAGTATAGTGGGCACCTGATTTTGGTGCAAACATGAGAAATGCCCGGATGCCCGACTTAGTGAATTCCTTTATATGAGCTAATGCTTTAGTTGAAGTAGTTGCAGTTTAACCCCTTAATGCGTGCCGTACCTCCAGTGGCACGCTGTAGTCATTGAAATGTAACTACCATAGCACTACAATACTATGACACAACACAGGCCCTTTAGAAATGCACCACGACTTGGTCATTACCATACTGGTAACAACAAATGTATTAAGCCGCGTCTTAAGGGGTTAACTGAAATGCTTTAACTTATTGATTGTGCTTGATTATAATATATGTTTGATTATAATATATGTTTAGGGCAGTGGTCATGTCCAGCGAGGATGAGGATGATGATGACATCCATGAACAGGCATCTCCTTCACTTCCGAGGCTTCCATCTACTCTGCAATTCATGCAAATGCCTCCACCTCTTCATCCTCCACACGGGTCTCAGCAACCGCCTCCACTTCCAAGGCCTCCATCTACTCTGCAATTCATGCAAATGCCTCCACCTCTTCATCCTCCACACGGGTCTCAGCAAACGCCTCCACCCGGGTCTCAGCAAACGCCTCCACCTAGGTCTCTGCAAACGCCTCCATCTAGGTCTCTGCAAACGCCTCCACCCGGGTCTCTGCAAACGCCTCCACCCGGGTCTCTGCAAACGCCTCCACCTAGGTCTCTGCAAACGCCTCCACCCGGGTCTCTGCAAACGCCTCCACCCGGGGCTCCGCAAACGCCTCCACCTCTTCATCGCGCCACCGGGGCTCTGCAGGCTGCAGAAACGCCTACCACCCATGAGTCTTCAATCCCCAGACAAAACGTGCGGGATGGCATGTTTAGACGCATTTTGACCCTCCTTGAGAACATGAAAGACACTCAGCTGAACCATGGGAGGATTCTCCAAGCACTTCTCCAAAAGCAAGACAACGTGGCCGACCTAACTCGTACTCCTGAGGGTTTCCCGCTCAAGACAATTAATGATGTCATCTGCATGGAGGAAAAGCTGGCGAACCCTACCTTCATGTCAGAACTGGTATGTATTTTAAATGTATGTGTGAACTGAATCAATCTGTTGCTTCCTGTAGCCTATGAACGCCTGTTATTTAACATATAAAAGCCCATTTGTTTTATCCTCACAAGCGCGAGGGGAGGGGGTTGGGGGGTCAGGCACTTATCTGCACAGCGCAAAATTTGGAAAATTGAGATTAAATACTTTTTATATTTTTTCGTCGAGGAAAGTTTACTTATGGTGGTGTAAAAAGTGTTAAAATATTACACTTTGGCCTAGATTAAATGAAATAAATTAGATGAAGATACGAAATTGTATTCCAAAGTGTGCTCATATCAATATATATGGCAGTTCTTCCATGTTGAGAGGTTTACTCCAGTGACCAATATTAACCTGCCTCGTGCCTTGTATTGTCTTTGTTACCCCTCAGATTGCAGCTGTGGCGGACATTGGAGGGGCCACTGTTGACGGGGCCACCCGCCGTATGATGGCCTTCCTCCTGGAACAGAAATTGGCACAGGAGTACAATTTCTTGGGAAGAAATGGCAAGAGGAGCTTCAAGCCACTGAAGCTTTTTGAAGTCTTTTATGGTAGGTGTACAATACAGTAAAAGAAATATAGATAATACCAATCATGCAACTACAGGTGTGTAAGGGTGGGCATTGGTCATGGCTGGGGTAGTTAAAGCTGCAGTCTGCAGCTTTTTTTTTTTAAGCATAATGCCTGGAACTGTCCGGGGCTTCTTAAAGTAGTACATTAAATACCCCAATACGAAAAAAAAAACGACTTCTATAGGTCCCCTATGTCCCGCTAGCTCCCTCCAAAGCCAGCGGGTTTGTTTACAAAATTGAAGACCGGCCCTGTAAAAGGTAACCAATCAGGTTATGAGGTGGGCTCTGCTACCTGTCAATCACCGCTAAACATTGTGTATTGAGTATTTATTACATTTATTTTATTTTTACTTTATTATGGGCTATACTTACTGTGTACCGCTTGCGGCTTTAATTTATTTTTCTTTCACGCATACAGGCGTACACACAAAATTAAAGCCTGTTGTAACCACATTCTCAAGAGTCAGTGTTATGTTTCAGCTTTTCAGATATTGGTTTGCAAAACATGTATTTAGAGTTGTTAGCAATTAAAGTAAAAGTATTTTATCGCTGTTTGTGTAAAGAACTGGGCTGACTGTAATATACCCACACAATACCTGAACGGGTAAAATCAGGGACCCATAATGCGCCCCGCATGGGGCCACTAAGTGTGGGATCCAGATGGGAGAAACCTGGGCTGCCCAAGTAGGTTTTAGCTGGGGCCCACATGAAACCCATAAATAACCCATAAAGGGGCCACTTGGTGTGGGACCTAGATGGGGGAAACCTGGGTTGCCCGAGTAGGTTTTAGCTGGGGCCCATATGAGACCCATAAAGAACCCACAAAGGGGCCACTCTGTGTGGGACCTAGATGGGGGAAACCTGGGTTGCCCGAGTAGGTTTTAGCTGGGGCCCATATGAAACCCACCTTTAGCCCAACTGGGCTTGCCCACATGGGGCCACCGCTTAACCTGCGGCCAAAACCGACTTGAGCCCAGCTGGGCAGCCCACGTTCAACCCATATGGGACCCACAAGGGTGTGTTGGCAGGGATGCTTATCGAAGTCTAAATTAGACTAATGTCAGCGTGGTGATGGACAGCGCACCACTATTTCAAACTGGTCAATCTGTTATTGACGTTCAGTTTCAGTCCGACGGAAAACTTGGATGCAGAAAATGAGCAGCGATTTGACGAGACAGCTGCAGGTTAGATAGGCTATTGCCGTCAGTCACCAAATCATTTCGGATAATCTGCGCATTGCACAGCCTATGTCTAATACCAGACTGACGCGGACTACCAATAAGCTCTGTGAGTGTAACCCCATGGAATTGCGTCCCGTAGGCTACCCAGGCAAAATTAGAATCTTTCATAGGGCCCAAAATTCCTGGCGGCGCCCCTGGTGGGAACTGAATATGATGTAAATGTCAAGGGCACACAGGAGACTTGATATGAGGATTTTTCACAGAAACTGCCAGACTGACTTGTTCCTTTTAACGCCTGCTGAGGTGGTTGGTATCAAAGAAGATCTAAATGTGGATTCTTTCAAAAGGCACTGTGGGAGAACTTGGCCGTGAGCCAAAGGTTGAAGGCTAAACATGGCTCAGTTTTACAAATATGATTGTACATAACGTTACAGTGCAAGTCGTGTTTAGATAGGACTGATTAATGCCCAACAATTTGTTGCTGTCCAGCAGAAACCTTTTATCTCCACTACTTTTTTAAATTTTATTTTTTTGTACTTAATTCATTATAAAATATCAAATCAGTACTAGGGTAGACTGAGTACAGTTGGGTACACTTTTACTTTTGTCTCCTTCCACGCAGAAATTAGACTATTAAAAGGTCCTAAAAATAAAGTTGTTTTGGACAGAACATATTTTCAGGATGTGGACAAATATATAATCAAGGAATTAGATCTCTAGGATGTTTAATGTTTATGTAATTAATCAAACAAAAAAGGTGCACTTTTGTCCCAACTGTACTCTAGCTAAAAAACGGTGGGGTACAGTTGAGACATAGCAGAGTACAGTTGAGACACCATTCTACTCAATGGGAGGTAATAGCCATGGGAGCTAATAGCATGGCCGATAGCAAAATACTGTACTCAACTGTACCCGTTAGCATCTTTACATTGGTTTTACATAGTGAAATTAGCATTACAGGCTAGTGTCTAAACTGTCCCCTTCTGGCCAGATCCCACATTGATAAAGATTTTAAAATAGTTTTAACTGTTATGATGTCAGGAAATATATCTGCTTTTAGAGCACATACCATGGCTTGCAATCATGTAATTTATATCAAGAGGATAACTATTGGTCATTAGATATTCATTGTTGAAGGACCCTGGTGAAGTAAATCTGACCTGTCGAAAACAGCATTTTCTCAATATCTTTGGATCTGCGTTCTGTGCTGGTTTCAAATTTCCCATGATCTAAGAGGATATCGATGCGCATGTCCACAGCAAAAATTAGATCAGAGTTACGTTGTTACCCAGAGATATTTGGTTTGTCTCAACTGTACCCTGTACTCGACTGTACTCAGTCTACCCTACTAGTCAGTCTCTCAGTGTATGACGCCAAAGACCATTCCCGTAATTTCAAATTCTTCTCATTTAGCACACTTGTTTTGTATAGTATAGCATTATTCTTTTGAAGATAATTGTGTAGAAAATGGTCTTTCTAGTTCTTGGCTGTTGTCTCAGCAAAAAAAAATATATACAGTATATTATGTGTTGTATATATTCTTGTTGTATCCCTCTTTAGTTTTCTTTCATACCAAGCCTAGCTTTCACCGCATTAACCCTGTACCGGTTTGTAGTGCAAAGTGGTTTGCCTGACTCACTCCTCTGCTGATCGCAATTACTATGTTCCAGGGCTATCTTTCACATTGAGCAATTTTCTGGCACTTCAGATGTACGTATCTGTGGCCTTATTATAGACAGACCCCCCCCCCATTAATTTTCCATAGGCTTTGGTAGCGGGCCCCCCCAGGGACAAAAGACGCACACCCACTTGCTGGTGTTATTGCTCTATTATGGTTGCAATTGGCCATCGTCCACTGACAAAAAAGAATGTTTGATTCCTTGCAACCATATAACAAGACTAGAGATGCACCGGATCCGGGTCCGGCAGGATCTTAAGCAGTGGATCCGGTATCCAGCATGTTACCTAAAAACCAGGGTCTGGTGCATCTCTAGCCTAGGCTTTTCAGTCAGTCTTTCACAACCCCAATCACTGCATGGAGTGAAAGCCCTTTGGAAGCGGCCGTTGCAGTCAGTTGCTACGTGTACATGATGTTTTTGAATCGGATCTAATAGATCGGATTTAAGTAGATCGGATTAAGAGTTATTTTGCGACGTGTATACATGGCAATTTCACTTAAATGCGATTAAACGTCTGGGGAAAATAAAGCATTGCGATTGGACTGAGGACGCACGTGCTGAGTGAGCCAAATAAGGCGTGGGGGCGTGGTCGCCAAACCTCCGGGGAACTACTGGGACACAAGCTTATCTTCAGCCCGAAAATGAATTCCCTCAGTGGACTCAAGGCTGGTAAAATCCCCTTTGGGTCTGGTTCTTTCAAATGCTAGTTAGCACCCTCCTAGCTTAGAAAAACGAACTGGTGAAAGGGTGATGTGGAGTAACTTTGTTGTGCTTAATTACTTCGTGGGGCACTTTTACATCAATATATGGAAGCCACAACATTTATAGTCGCTTAGGGACTTTAAATTAAGCAAAACTTTCATGTGAAAATCAACAGGAAGTGCCGCCATCTTTTTCTCACTGACAAAGAGCACGGGCTCTTGGCGCCATCGTGTGGTCAACGAGCATGCGTGGAACGACCGGATTTATTGTAATTCTGATTAAAAGGTTACATGACAGAGGAACGTGTTTAATCGGATTTAAAAGAGGAATAAACCACCCACTTTAATCGGACTTAAGTTTAAATCGGAATAAACTTAAATCCTGTTCGGTAAGTGTTTACATGATGTTTTTAAAGTGGAATTAAGTTTTAATGAAATTTAAAGTGAGTTAAATCGGATTTAAATGCCTCATGTAAACGTACCAAGTGTGGCAATAAGCCAATGAGTCTAAAAAACAGTTTGAGCCAACGTAATAAAAAGAGCCCACGTGTGCGAGTAGACTATATGTTTCAACCCTTTTGTGGGATCCGGTGTCCGGTTCCGGATCCGGCAGGATCTTAAGCAGTGGATCCGGTATCTGGCAGGATCCTAAAAATCAGGATCTGGGGCATCTCTAAACAAGACATTGCTGAATGGAGTCACTTTTTCATCACTTTTATTTTCAAAGTTTTAAATGATGGATCGGCTGATTGTCTTGTCTGCCTTTTTTATGGAAATATTGGGTTTAATGTTTTTGTCAATGGTTTATGGTTCTTGTTTTGTACACATACCATTTGATTTCAATAGAAACAAATTGAAAAGTAACATCTGAACTAGACTATAATTCACAGTGACATGAGAATTTCGTCACCCTTTGGAAAATCATTACATTGGTTTATCTCTTACTGAGCTTTTGAAGTAGCAACTTCATCTCAACATGTGTTAAACCATAGGGAAAGAGAAACATTTCAGTTGTAATATTTTAGTGGGCCATTTCATATGGAAATGAAAACAAAAATAGGCATGTGTATAAATATGGAGAAAATAAGACATACCATTAATATTAAGTCAAGCTCACCCTTGCTGATCTAAAGGCCTGTGGATACGTGTGATATAGCCTACTGTAAGCAAACAAGTCCTGACAGTCTGGTACCCCTAAATTGTTGCCAATTATTCTATCCACAACACCTCCAATTTAGTTGCAAGGTGTGTCTGCATGTGCGTGCCTTGATCCCGCAATAGTTTGACATCATGACACACATCACGTCGTCATCGCAGCATGACTGACATTTGTAAGTCGGACAAGATTTCTAACCACCATGCAACATTTTCATCATGAACTGTCTGCATGTGCATGACATTGCAGGAAATCGGATGCATCTACTGCCTTGACTTGGATTTTGAAAAAAATCCTGAAGACGGTTTTCCATCTCACATGTTACCAGAGGGTCATTGACATTTGGGCTTGCATGCCCAATCCCGGGGACCCCGGTTCGAGTCCGGCCAGGGTCATTTCCTCCCCCATCTCTCTGTCCCATTCGCTTCCTGTCACCATCTTCGACTGTACTGTCAAATAAAGGCATGAAAGCCCCTAAAAATATGTTAAAAAAAAATAAAAAGAATAATAATTGAGCCAAACGGGAAATAGAAAGTGCCCCAGACCAAAGAGACATATGAGCTAAAAAGGCATCTCACCCTCATCCCCTGTAGGTAGTCTATGCAATTTGCATCTCATCCCAGCAAAGGCACACACATGGAAATTGCTGAATGACTAGCGATGACTTTTGAGTAATCTTGCCAGAGCAGAGAAAGAACAGTAAATCATAGCCCACCCCATACTAACGTTATATAAATACACACACATACAATGTGTGTCCTATGTATGGGAACACAGTCGCAACACTTACACTTTCTACAATGTTATTTTCATCATCATGTCAAGTGAAGGTGCAGATACTTCAAGCTACAGGTAAGTATAGGCCAATTCAAGATTCGTCACATTCAAGGCAAATTTCATACATGAGTGTGTGACCACTCATCCTGCCATCTGCACAAGACATGTATTATTTTCCATTAAGGAGGACAGCAATCTTCTTCATCATGTGATGCTAGTGGTATTGCATGTGATGCTAGTGTTATTGCATGTGATGCTAGTGTGTGCATGTGTGTAGCATGTGCTTCTCTTGGGAACACTTGGTATTAAATCTGTTGCATAGCAAGTAACCTTCAGCCTGCACTATTTGTATTCACTCTCTCTGTTAATTTGTGAAAGTGGTTATCAGCCACAACATGAAGCCCCCTTTGCTGGTAGTCATAAGACTCTGTGGGATTTATAAATGTCAGACAGGCACTTTTGATCCGATGAGTTTTCTGCAGAGTATTTTTTATTACTGCTTCGAATGGAACAGGAGACATTTCTGCAAGGGACACTGTTGTGTTCCTGAGATCCCTGGTAGAACAGCCTGCTAGGGTCTCTTTTGCCCTTGGTTAAGTAGCCTGCCCCAGCCAGGTGGCCCTTAACAGATGCTAATTAGCCCAGCCCCACCTCAGCTGACAGGCGGCCCCCCAGGCCTCACCCAAAACTCAGATTAAAATACTTAACACAACTGGAAAATATATATATAGACACATACATATACGGTACATCTATATTCCTACATACAGGGCCTTCTCAAATAATTAGCATATTGTGTTAAAGTTTATTTTCCCCATAATGTAATGATAACAAATACACTTTCATATGTTTTACATTCATTGCACACCAACTGAAATATTTCAATATTTAAACAAGCTATTAACCTGATCATCTGAATAAACCAATTAACTATAAACACTCGTAAAAGCTTCCTGAGGCTTTAAAAAGTCTCAGCCTTGTTCATTACTCAAAACCGCAATCGTGGGTTAGACTGCTGCTGACCTGACTGTGTTTAACATTGAAGTCAATGGCAGTGGCATTGCATGAGGGTTATGACTTTTTAAAGCCTCACGAAGCTTTTACCACTGTTTAGAGTTAATTGGTAAATTCAGATGATTAGGTTAATAGCTTGTTTAGACAACCTTTTCATGATATGCTAATTTTTTGAGATAGGAATTTTGGGGTTTCATGAGCTGTATGCCAAAATCATCAATATTAAAACAAAACAAGACCTGAAATATTTCAGTTGGTGTGCAATGAATGTAAAACATATGAAAGTGTATTTGTTATCATTACATTATGGGGAAAAAATGAACTTAAACACAATATGCTAATTATTTGAGAAGGACCTGTATACATGTGCATGTAAGAATCTACATAAGAATCATATAAGAATAAAAAATTAACCAAACTCTTATATTATTTGTTGTGTTACAGATAGGATACATGAGGAGGGGACTCAGTGATTTCCTTCAGCTTGTGTTCCACACCCTCACCAAATGCAAGACTACTAAATTGTTTTTGTTAGTTTGGGCTTTTTGTGACTTTGTCAACAGATTCAGCCTTGGGCAAGTTACCCTCAGGTGGGGAAACAGCACAGTCCAGCGAACTGAGCCTGATAGACAGCGAGACTGAAAAAAAGGATGACAACAAATCTAATGACACAGGTCACATGGACACTACAGTACTTTGACTGCACAGGAATTTCTGGTTGAAGGTCAGTGGCTATTAAATATAAAGTCTGCACATCAGGCTCCCATTTCTTTAATGAAGAGAAACGGGAGCCTGTTGTGTGGACTTTATTTTCAATTTTCATGTGATTTTGCTAGTCCTGCACCCAAAATATTTTTGAGACGGATGTGCGTTTTTTTTTCTTTACTGAAGGTCAGTGGCTAATCATTTCATTATTTCCTTAATTATGCCTTTTTGTTTCCCCCATGACCTTAATCAAGCTTGTTTGAGATATTACCACACATTTGTTGTTTTAATAGTGTTTCTCAATGGGGGCGCTACAGCCCACCAGCGGGCGTTGGACAGACTTTGGGGGGCATTGAGAAGGATGCAGCTGAGTGGGGGCGGGGCTTAGTTCCCATTGGGGGAAATTGGTCTATTTTGTTTTTCAATTCAAAGGGGGGCGTTGGCAGTCTTATGATTAGGTCAGGGGGGAATTTGTACAAAAAAGGTTGGTTCAAAACTATGTGTAACTTATCTTAACAGGTAGCATGCTGTGTTATTTCAACCTAGTTACTATAGGTTTAGTATGGGGTGATCAATGTCACAGTATGGTGTACATTCCTGTCATATTGTGGACTCCTATGAACTGGGACAGACTTGTCAGTTTTCATCAGTACCAGATGCTGTGACTGTGAGGCTATGGTTATCATGCCATTGCAGCCTCATGTGTAGCCATCTTAGGTTGCTCTAATGGTTGGTAGTGCAGGCAGATTTGCTAGAATTCCAGAGCAGAGTTCTCTGTATTACAGTTCTTGTGTATTTTGTATCTCATTTGTAACATTTTAGGGTTGTGTATTTTGTATTTGGAAATAAACTATCTACTACTAATAAATCTATCTACCTGTCTGTCTGTCTCTCTCTATCTGTGTGTGTGGGGGTGTGCGTGTGTGTGCGTGTGCGTGAATGACTCTTTTGCTGTGCTCCGTGCAGTGGATTCTTGCAGGTGAACCATGACAAGCGCTCTTTCTGGTCCAGCTCATCATCATCGTTTAATTAGGCCCTACTGTCCTGTGTCCACTCTCATTTTCATCAAAAACATTACCTAAAACCTGTGTGACTGTATATCTTCATATTTCCACCCTGGAAATGGGAGATGGGCACTGACAAAATATAGTCTTATTTGTATAGCTCTGAAAGTGAATCAGGCCTACTGTTTTCTCAAAATTAACTGTGAAGACTTTTCAACCCTCATCTGGATCCACACTAGCTTATGTGTTCTTACAATAACACACGCTAACAGTCAAAGTAATCCAATACAAGTTGGCTATTATTGCAAGTAAATAATGCTCAATATGTATGTATACAGAAAACTGAGACTGTTAGCCTATATCAAAGTCTGCTTCGAAATGTTTTCGAAAGCCTACAGCTCACAAAGTGGTTAGGGGTGTTCACTAGCAGTCCCTAACACGTTTCAAGGCAAAATATGGCTTCTGTCATTTTTTATTTGCCATTTTGTGAAAGAAAGTGAAAGTGAAACTTAATTTACAAATTGCTACATAAAACGCACATAAAACACCACAGATGCCATATTTCGCCACAAAAATTGTTAAGGAACACCAGTGAATACTGCTGAACACGTAGTGAGTTGCATATTCTTAAAACCAAATGTTAAAGGTGATTTTAAGAACAGAGTTGCAGGTGCCCATAGACGGCCATTCTAAAGCTGGTTGAGATAAAATCCAAATAAGCCAAATAACAGAGACTGCAGCAAACATGAAATAAACGGTGAGGGGGACTCTAAAACACTCCAGACCACTCAGAAAATGACCTTAATGTTCAAAAAAGTGGAGTTCTCCTTTAAAAGCAAGGAAAAGTTGTGCTTTACATACCGATCGACCGCAATGGCCACCAGTGTGAAAACTGAGGCACACACAGACATTCCTTGGACAAGGCCACTGATTTTACACACCACGTTGTTGAAGGGCCAACCTGCATAATAAACAGAATGTCAACTTCAGATATGGTAATAATTACTATAACATTTGTGCAATAAATGAAGAGTTCAGATGCAAAACCCCCTAACTCCATTTCTGAAGACCTGCACTTCTATATTTTTAGAGAACCCAGTTGTTGGTTTGGTTTACATTCATGTACTTGATAATACATATAAATAGTTATATTACATAAATAAAATACAAAATACACAATTTTGATAGCTTTTTAGTGAATAAAAATGAATTAAGATTATTTTCTGAAAAGGCACTTAGGGGGTTTTGCATCTGAACTCTTCAAATGTGAACCTTAAAAGGTTGAGAAAAATGTACCTCATCTTCATTAGTGTCCTATCCCATGTACAGTGGGATTTCTGTTTTTTTGTTTTGTTTTGTTTTTCTCACTGATGTAGTAGGTCTGGGGTGGGGCACTTCTGTCTCGAGGGCCGTTTACGGCCCTTGAGGCCATCTTATGCGGCCCCCTGGGTCCAGGGAGAGAGGGGTACCAGAATTGAGTGTTTCAAATTAGGCTTTCAAATGACTTTTTTACCAAGCCCCAGCCCAAGCTGTCAGTGGCCCTGAAGCATGGCATAGCTTACTATACAACAATGTTTATGCATCTACGGTAGATAAATGTCAAGCCTCACAGGTTTCTCCTGCAAAATGCATTAATATTAACACATTAACAGATGGGGACATGCAACACTGCCACACACATTCACCCTAGCTGTGGACATACCAGGTGGATTCAGGAAGTAACACAGTGCACAGAATGTGTCAGTACATGATAATTGGACAACACTTCAGAATAAGGGTCACTGAAAAGCATTACAAACACTTTGTAAATAAGGAGCTAATTATGAACAAAATGTTTACAAACGTTAACAAAGCATACACAGCATAGCCACCGCAGTCCTGAACGAGCAAAAGAGATGAAACCACTGGACATAGAAGTGTCTAACAGACAAACAAACAATACAATACAATCCAGCATGTGTTTATATATGAAGTTGTCTCGAAAGCACACACACACACACACACACACACACACACACACACACACACACACACACACACACACACACACACACACACACACACACACACACACACACACACACACATATTCCCACACCGCTCTGGAGGCTGGCATACGGCGCCAATGACAATTCACAAGAGAAAATGCGCACACACACACACACACACACACACACACACACACACACACACACACACACACACACACAGCAATAAAAGTCCTAAAAAAGATCATAACATCAAGACGAGACGACCTAGCCTACTAACACAGGGAAGACATAAAACTCCAAAAAAAATCCAGTAGGAACTGATTTCCACTCCCTTGTGCTGTCCTGGTTGGTTCTCATGACGTGATGGAAATTGGAAACCTTTGGCATTTTACATTGAGGCTTGGGCATAAAGATACCTTTGGCTGGCATTATGAAGTAGCCTACTGTATATTTAAGCACTGGGTGTGAGGCTGGGTTTTTCTGGGAGATGAAGCTTATGTAAACTCTTTCCTGAGCCATCCCAAGAATTCAAACCAGAGAGTGAATTTTTAAAACGGCCATGAATGGAATCCTTCTTTAGTCTTGTAACAAAACAGCAACACCACCCGATACCTGTTCCAACTACCTAACAAGTGGGATGTAGGCACCCTTTTCCTAGACAACTGAGCCGTTTGCACACACACACACACACACACACACACACACACACACACACACACACACACACACACACACACACACACACACACACACACACACACACACACACATTTCTGCATGGGCGTGACCTTGTTATGAACGGGTTTGCGTTGAAACATGGGCGGAGGGCTGGGCTTTTCACAGATGACACAGACTGTACACTCTAAGAAAATTTCCCTGCAAAATAACGGCAGTTACTGGCAATTATATTTACCTGTAATTCTACTGTTATTTCACACCAAAAATCAAATACAGCTCATTGCTGTTTAATGTATCACAGTATATAACATTTTTTCAGCAGCAATTGAACTGTTAAATAACAGTACTCTACAGAAAAATAACAGTACATTTCAGTTAAAAAGTTGAATTGTACTGTGTGAGGACAGGCAAATACTGGGTCATAGTTGTATTCATGAATATGGCCATGGCAACTTCCCACCCCACCCATCATTCTCCATAACTGTGGTACCCTGGCCATGTTACCACCCCACCCTCCCATCGTTCACCATGACTGGAGTGCCTTGAGCATGATACTATGGCGCAATGCTGTATTGAGAAAATGGTTTGCGGTGGTCCTTAGAAAGTGTGGGCATGAATAAAATTTCAGAGTACGCAGTGCTATGTTACAATGATAGTGTGCAAGGTGGGCTTTTTACTGTATCTCTTGATGAGCCAACGATGAATATAGCATTGGTCAGTCTTTAAAAAATTATTTTGCACCAAGTAGCACAGCAAACAAGCAGCACTACAAGCTAGCTCTCAAAGCAATGCCTAATTTGCAGCAGGCACATTATATGCAACAATGCCACAAATGATGCCACATACAGCAAGCTTTCACAAAGAGGAAAGTGTGCAAGCATGTAAGCAAGCTTGTAGGCAAGCTTGTAGGCAAACAAGTGCTATGCTGTGCCATGCAGGCCAGCCAGCAGACAGGCAAGCAACTGAAGTGTTGATAGTCCAGATTTATATACAGGTGCAAGAGTACCATGTGACCAGAGTCATCAGGCCCTTGGCAGGTGACGCCCGTAATTGAATAATGGCATAACAGCCCTACTCAGGTGAGGCCAGGCACTGATTAGCAGATTGGTTTAGATGGGGCTGCTTGTTGCAAGAGTGTTAGTCGTTCTTAAAATGTTTCAGCCATTCACACTTTCATCACTATCAAAATGCATGTGCTACTCACACTTTGCTGCATCAAGCACTTTTTAAGTATTGTAGTTTCCTTAGAAATTGTTTCATCATGCTTGATAGTATCAGATAATCTTTAACCAGTCAGAATGACTTCAGTTCTTCAGGTGGTATTGAAGTTTGATGGTGATCACGGACACGTGGAGGATGAATGGGTTTCAATGGTGCTGCCTAAAATAACTTGTTATTTTCTAGAGATGCACCGGATCCGGTTCCGGTTCCGGATCCGTCAGGATAATAGAGTTTTTCACAGGGTCCGGGTCCGGCAGGATCTTAAGCAGTGGATCCGGTATCCGGCATGTTACCTAAAAATCAGGGTCTGGTGCATGTCTAGCCTAGGCTTTTCAGTCTTTCACAACCCCAATCACTGCATGGAGTGAAATCCCTTTGGAAGCGGCTATTGCAGGCAGTGTGGCAATAAGCCAATGAGTCTAAAAAATAGTTTGCGCCAACGTAATAAAAAGGGCCCACGTGTGCGAGTAGACTATATGTTTCAACCCTTTTGTAGGATCCGGTATCCGGTTCCGGATCCGGCAGGATCTTATTCAGTGGATCTGGTATCCGGCAGGATCCTAAAAATCAGGATCCGGTGCATCTCTAGTTTTTTCCACAACGGCAAATACTGCTATTGTGCAGTACTTACTGTTTATGCTCAATATGTGACTCAAAGTAATATTTTCACAGTAGTTGTCTGTTTTTTCGAAAAACAGTAGAATGCTGTTGCAGAATTGCCGTAAATAAACAGCTATTTGTTACAGTGTACCGTGTGAAAAGGACAACTGAACACCTGAAGCTGCCTCTCATATATCAAGGTCCTGAAGAGCTGAGGTTGATTTTTCTCCAAAGGATATTTATAGAGTAAAACCCTGACATTTACATTTGGTTCAACCATTTACACACACACACACACTTGCATACATGCACCCATACACATGCACAAGCTCAAAGACGCTCACTCTCTATCACACACACAAGCTCAAAGACGCTCACTCTCTATCACACACACACACACACACACACACACACACACACACACACACACACACACACACACACACACACACACACACACACACGCACACACACACACACTAGCTGAAATGTTGTCAACATATCCCACTGATTGGAGCTCTGCTTTTCAGCTGTTACATATCACGAGTGGAGTACGGCTTCACTAGTGGGGCCAGCAATCAGCCAATAGTTGCAGGAGCCAAACACTTTAGTGCACAGGCAAGCCAAGCCAAGCCAAACAGCCAGCCTTTGGCAGGGTTAGGGGATGCGGACGGTCTTAACACCTCCTCCAACCTAATGTGAACTGAATTGCATGGCCGGGGAGAAAACAACCGCTATCTGATCTACAGTACATACGTAATCATGCAAATTCTATAGTCTCCCTGGAGATGAAATATAGTATGGGACCAGATCTGGCAAAGTGGATTTTGCATGATTACATGGGGTTGTTACATAGTGAAAATACAATGCCAATGGCCCACTTTTAACTAACCTGACTCTCGCTAGATGAATGGGTTCTGTCTTGCCCCATCATTCATCTGGAACTAGGTCAGATGCTTAGGTCTGGAAAGGTGTGGGTTTTATCAACAACAACAAAAAAACGGATCAGTTAAAGGGACACTGTGTGAGATTTTTAATTGTTTATTTCCAGAATTCATGCTGCCCATTCACTAATGTTACCTTTTTCATGAATACTTACCACCACCATCAAATTCTAAGTATTCATTATGACTGGAAAAATTGCACTTTTCATACATGAAAAGGGGGATCTTCTCCATGGTCCGCCATTTTGAATTTCCCAAAATAGCCATTTTTAGCTGCAAAAAGGACTGTACGTGGACCATACTAGAAAATATTTGTTTGTTACTTAGTAATAAACTTAATAACTTAGTACTTTCATGTAAAGATCAACTTTGGCAATAGGGAGCATAGTTTCAATGAGCAGCATAGTTGCAGTACCTTTTTTGAACATTTCCTGCACAGTGTCCCTTTAAGTTAAGAACACTTAAACTTAATAAACATATTCTGGGCCCAGGTTCAGAAGGGGTTCAGACTTGGTTCCCCATTATATTGTAAGCATAGAGAGGTGAGGCCCTTGAAGATGATTTTGTCCTGGGCTCGGTCAAAGCTGTCAGTGGCCCTGTCTATAGTATTTACGTACTTTGTCCACCAGGGTGGTGGGGATGCAGAATATGCCCACCTGTTGAGGATGAAGAGGTTGGTAGCACAATGGTGCACACTAGCCCATTGTATGTCTCCGGTGTTCTGTTGAGAAGGGCTGCTTCGTTAAGAAGGGCTACCATACACTTACAGGTAGAGACGGGAGCCGGATCTCAGTGGCTCGTTCCTTTCAAAGAGCCGTTCAAAAAACTGGCTCTTTTGGCTCTTTTTTAATTATTTATTCAGTGTTTAGAGTGTAATATTTTGACTCCACCTCAAGGTGATTTTGTTCAAACAACAACTGATTTTTCTCCTGATTTTAAAGACCGTTTTTGCCACTCTTTAAGGCCAACAATTGTGGTTTTTCCCCAAATTGAATTACTCTGGTCGAGGTCACGTGCTTAAAATGAATGAAAAATGAACGAAATAACAGTCGAGTGGCTCCCCCAGCTGTGATCCGGTTCCCATCGTTCACTTCAGGGAGCCGTTCAAAAGAACCGGCTCGTTCGTGAACGACACACTTCTACTTACAGGGCTCTACATTAACTTTTTTTCCATCACCAGCCAAAATGGCAAGTAGATGTTAATCTTTCTAGCCAAACACACACTGACCAATGGATCAAAGTGGCTAGAAAGTTTTATTTCCTATCAGCCAAACTGAAGCTGATTTGGCCAGTTAGTGGGTGTTAATTTAGAGCCCTGGTAGGCTGTAGGCCTAAGCATAGCCCAAACCCTAACCCTAACCGCTAGGGGTGCTGCTATAATGCTTGCAATGGCTTGGTGGCTCGGCTGCTCGAAAAGTAACTCATATTGACACAACAAACAGTGGGACCTTTGGGTGACCGCGATTTCCTCGGATTACTGTTGTTCCTGGACCGACATCGCAAAGTTGGCCCTGGATCAACATCTGGTTTATCTTACGTATGTAGGCCTAGTCTATGTCTGATTCCAAAAATTAGCGGCATGCTAAGTGCCGTCACAGTGGCTTCTACGATGTGGAACTGTGCCTAAACCAAAACTAATTCCTAAACATAACCTGTCAGTAAAAATGTGTGCACACCTAACAATATGCCAAACTATGCCTTTACCGAAACATATTCCTAAACTTAACCTGTCAGTGAATAATGTATTTTGTGACAGCATGCCACTTCTGCATGTAACTGATCTTAACCCATAGCCTACTGCAGAAGACACTACTGGCGCGAAATCTGACATAGATGACCACTCAAACCAGATGTTGATCCTTTGCGATGTCGTTCCAGGAACAAAAGTAACCCAAGGAAATCGCAGTCACCGGGACCTTTGCCAGTTGACACATTAAGATTTACATTTATCTGTGGCCTTGGCCATGGCGGAAATGGCTAAGGCACTTGACTGTACTATCATGCCTGCCACCCGGGTTCGATTCCGGCCCGAGGTCATTTGTCATTGTGTCACAGGAATATGAGTGGGTCCAGGCCAATGAAACAGCTCACACTCATATGCAACTCAATATGTGCTGGCACATTTGAACTACCTTATATTAAATGAAATGTAACTATGAGTATGATGTCCATGCACTCACATTTTTTAAAAATAAATATTGAGTTCAGCCCACAAATTTGGTCCAGATTTTGATTTTGGCCCTCAGTCAATTTGAGTTTGACACCCCTGTCCTAGGGGACCTTCTGCTATACTTCAACAACCTTTTCCAACTTGGGACCCCCTTAACATTTTCACAAATGCTCGGGACCCACTTCTAACCGAATAACCAATAAAGCTCAAAGAAATCGACAGCAACACACACAAAAAATAGGACTTTTGATATTTAAAAAAATATTTCGAGGCCGACTTGGAATGCATTTAGGGCCCACCAATGGGCCCTGGCCCACAGTTTGAGAATGGCTGCTATACATACTGTACCTGTGATGAGATTGTCGAGCAGGGTGGTGGGGATGCAGAATATTCCCACCAGCAGGTCGCTGATGGCCAGGTTGAGGATGAAGAGGTTGGTGACGGTGCGCATGTGGTGGTTCCGCAGCACGATGATGCACACCAGCCCGTTTCCCACCATGCACAGCAGGAAGATGAGCAGGTAGGCCAGCGTGTACACGGCCGCCACCGCCAGCGAGTGCTGGTAGTACGGAGACAGGGTGACGTTCGTCACCATCGGACTCGAGTCGCTGCCATTGCCATTGTCTCCATCACCGCCGCTGCCACTGTCACAGCAGGTCCAGTTGAGGGCAGTAGAGAGCTCATATCCTCCGGTTGTTGACACCTGCCATTCTCTCTCCATCACTGGGGTCTGTGTTCTATACTGCCCTACAAAACAAGAACGCAGTAACTCTGAAAACTGCAAACTGAGAAAAAAGGCTTCAAAGTTTCCTATATCGCGTGACAACTGTGTTGTCGGTAAAGTGGTGGTGACACTTCCTGGTAATGCTTTTTTAGGATAGAAATTAAATGCACACAAAAAACCCCAGAAAAAAACAACATTTATGTGTCTTTTTGCCACAAAAAAAAACAGAGTTACTGGGTTCTTGGCTGGTATTACTGCCACAAAATGGAGTTACTGCAGGAGTTACTGCGTTCTTGGCTAGTATTACTGTCTACTCCCAAACCAATTCCCATTGGAAAGTGCAGCAGTAACTCAACAACACCGCAGTAACTTTTTTGGGGTCATTTTTGCACTTTCAAAATGATTTTTCTCAAAAACGGGACGGTGTTGGACCACCATTTTTTGACACAAGACAAATTGGGTAGTTTAAAGCCCATTTCCGATATAATTTTTTTCCCCGACTATTTTGAGTTACTGCGTTCTTGTTTTGCACGGCAGTATAGGCGCAATGGGTTTTGCGTTCTATATAGGGGCTTGAGTAAACAGAGAGGGAAACGGAGAATGTGGAAAGGTTAGTGCAGAGAGAGAGGAAGCACACGTGAGGGACAGAGCAAGTGAAAGTAGGATTGACAGATGGGAATGAGAGAGAGAGAAGAAGAAGAAGAAGAAGAAGAGAAGCATTAGAGATCCACAGAAGACAAGAGCCTCAGAGACAAGCTGCTAATCAAGGCAAATAGGCTCTGATTGTCTGAGTTTGTGATGGCTCTATTGAGGCTGCCAATCGGGTGTGTGTAGGCTAGTTAATGAGGATCTGATAGTAGGCTGGAAGGCATGTGAATCAAGCTGACTGACACACATAGACAAAGATGGCATCCACGAAATAGTGCTTAAGTATTCATCAAGTCAGCCACCCTTTCAAGCAACATTTTTCAAGTGTTACCATCAATTCCTTGAAGTGTTGAGAAAAATCTGTCAGGAAAAATGAAGAGCTTCCTTGCTGTGTGATCTATTACGTAACAGTATTAAGTGAATACCGGCTACCATTTTGGATGGCCGGTGTCTTTTCTTTTTTTTGAGAGAGATCTGTGTCATTATAAATAAGCCTCATAACCACATTGAATCTAATTGTAGTTCCAACTTCCTAGTTAAAATTCCACAAGACTACACATCAGATGACATTAGATGGCCTGGCTAAAACAGTTAGCGACCCGGCATACCATATGGTGCAATCAGACCCTCTCCCTTTTCTAATAGTCTCTATCTCTGCACAGCATGGAGAAAACAAAAGGAGAAGAAACGTGTTTCAGATTGATTATTGCTGATTGCGATAGATCCAGGTAGCCTGTCGGTATGACTTTAAATAAAGAGTCAGCACAACCTTGGTTGGGAAAAGACTCAGACTTGATTGTCAAGACACGATTTGACAAAACACATTCAAACATTCACTGTGAGAAAGAGCATTTTCTTCAATACTGCATGTAGCACCTTGAAATGTCGTATGTATTACACTGTCTGTGTATTATTGCAGATGAAGGCCTTGCCTCCCCATATTTTACTTTGTCCATAAAATAGGGGTTTCCACAAACTTACAAGCTTACAACTACACTGCTCATTTGAAACTGTGCAGTCTACTCCCACATGTGATCTTTCCTGAATATGTACTAAATAATGAACTATTACTTACTTTGGTATTACCAAAGTACAATTCAAATTCAAAATGGCGGACAATGGTGAAGATCCCCTTTTTCTTGTATGCAAAGTGCAAATTGACTATTGCGTGTGCTCTCTTGTGTGACTAGTACTCTGTGTGCAGTGAACGTGTTACTTCTGGTTGCTGTGTAACGCATTTTCATGGTTTACTGTGCAATTGCATGCTGGTTGAGTTAAAACACTATAGCCCACTGTCCGTTTTATATAGATGTGTACAGGATCCAAGATCCGGTTCCGGATCCGGCAGGATAACAGGATTTTTCAGACTATCCGGATCCTGCAGGATCTTAAGCAGTGGATCCGGTATTTGGCAGTTACCTAAATATCAGGATCTGGGGCATCTTTTTACATAGCCTAGGCTTTCACAACCCCAATCGCTGCATGGAGTGAAAGCCCTTCAGAAGCGGCCATTGAAGGTAGTGTGGCTGTAAGCCAATGAGTCTTAAAAATAGTTTGCGCCAACGTAATAAAAAGGGCCCACGTGTGCGAGTTGGCTATGTGTTTCAACCCTTTCGTAGGATCCAGTATCCAGTTCCGGATCCGGCAGGATCTTAACCCCTTAAGACACGGCATTATAAATTAGCTGTTACCAGAATAGCAATGACCAAGTCGTAATGTATTATTAAAGGCCCTGTGCACTGTCATAGTAGTGTAGTACTATAGTAGTTAACTTTCAATGTCTATTACAGTGTGCCACAGGAGGTACGGCGTGCATTAAGGGGCTACGCAGTGGATCCGGTATCCGACAGGATCCTAAAAATCAGGATCCGGTGCATCTCTAGTTTTATAGGTAATTGACTATCAGATATCTGGAGCTGTACCAGCAGACACTGCTTGTCCCTATACTTGCAGTAGAAGTAAACATTTGAAAAGGGGTCCTCAGTAATGAAGATGACCTTGTACATGCCTGAATGTATTGTCTTTTGAAAGTATCTGACAGTGGTGACGAATGGAGTTTTTTATTTTGAAATGATGATGTTCGTCCCTAGGACAGCTGGTTTTACAGGGATGAGAAATAATACAATTTAAACTTTCAAACAACTGTACATTTGTGTGTCAGGCCCATTGATCATTCATAATTGATTTTCAACAAAATTAGCAGTTGTGGGACATGTTTTTGCCAAACTTTCAAGAATCAATAATGTTTTACCTGTACCATTACAATGTATTCGTAACAGATATGCACATCATCAAGAAAAAAAAGGAAGAACGAGTTTGCAGGTTTAAAGGCCAGGGACGTGCTGTACCAAATTAAATATCTGTCTTTACTCTTTACATTCACCAAAGATAATGATAATACTTGTAGATTACTTGAAATCTGACCATCACCCATAAGACAGTAAGATAAAGCTACAAACCAAAATGCAAGAAACCCTGGAAACCACATGGCTGGAGCTGGAGCTCCTTAACGCACACCGAAAAAACACTGCAATTGTCACTGAAAAAAAAAAACGTAACTACCATTTACGGCCTTTAGTAACATTATGTTTTCACAACACTGTAGAGATCAGCCTGCATTTGTGTACACAGATGTTTTCTTTTCTTCTTCTTACAACTCAGCTGACGGGTGCCTTGGAGATGACCCATGGGCCCCTGATTTAAAAAAAAAATCTATAAAACTCCCACATACTAGCCATTTCCCATTAAGTTTAGCCTTTACCAAAACATTGAAATGCTACCTTTGTGATCTCATCTGTCTGTGTTTTTTTGTTTTTTGCTTTTGTTTTTTTGTTGGGTTTTTTTTTTTTTGGGGGGGGGGGGATTTATTTGGACAGGACAGTGAAGATTAGGACAGGAAATGAGGGGGAGAGAGAGCTGGGGTTGGATTGGGAAATTACCTCAGGTCAGGAATCGAACCCGGGTCCCCGGCGTAACAGTGCAGTGCCCTACCATTTGAAGCACGGCAGGGCCCTGTCCGTGGTTTCTTAATAAGAGGAACCATTATGGGTGAATTAGTAACAATACAATAGCTCTGTCAGCCTTAAAGATGCCTGAGTGAGCACACTCACATGTAGATTTAATGGTGGTGTTGTTATAGTGACAAACACCCATGAGAGGTCACAGGTGGGTCATTATTAGTACTAGTAGTTGCAGGCGCTGTGTTTGTCTGTCAGAGAAAGGCATTCAGCACCATGGAGAGCGGTCAACACAACTCCACCACTACAGCAAACGGCTGCATTACTTTCAGCACCAAGGACAGTAACAAAATACGTTGTCGGTCTATGACAGTGAAGTGAAAGTCCAATTGGGAAACTCCAACTTCCATTGTCATTGTGACACAGCAATCCACAGCACACAAGTGAACACTGCGCACTGCACACAACGAAATGGCATTTATGCCTCACCCCTGCAAGGAGGCAGTCCCCAATGGCGCCCAAAAGGGAGCAACCTATGTGAAGTATGCCACAGCTGCCACTCCCATTTCTCGTATATTAGACCCATCTCCCAGACAACTCCCCAGTATGCTCCTAGTACAGTCTATGGGATTCTCCAATGCTGTATGAGCCCATCACAATGCTTGAGTAGGCTTTTACAGCTCTTTGTAATGTTAGAGCAAATGTGAAAACAAAAACTATCAGTGATGCAATCAGTAGTGTTTCATTCAACTCTTGTTAATGCAATAGGGGCTTGCTCTTCAGTAGCCTGTTTCTCACAGACGGTACGTGTGTGTAGCTTCGGAGCCCCCTGGTAGAGCCGAGCTACACACACTACCGTCTAGTAGCGCTGCCATTAACATGCTCTTCTCGAGTAGAAAATAAACAGAGCATTTATTGCTTAAATATCAATGGCATCTTGCATTGATGAGTCACAGGAGAGATCATATACTATATTCACTCTTTAGAGATTGACATAAAATGTTTTTTGAGGAATTTGTTGGTGGTGACTCGCAATAAATGCACCACTTATTTTCTGACTCGAGAAGACCATGTTAACGGCAGTGCTACCAGACAGTAGTTTGTGTACACACAGGCACCGTCGGTGAGAACCAGGCTAGCTTTTCAGTGGCTTTTAAGCTCAATTTATGCTGCCTGATTGACTGTTATGTAAAATCATTATTTTCCCCTATAGCAGTGGTTCCCAACCTATGGGTCGGGACCCACCTTATGGGTCGCCAAAGATCCACAGGGGGTCGCGGAGCCCTCTTGATTTTAAGGGGTTTCATTTTAAATATATATAGCCCATGTTGAATAAAAGACAAAGCATTTAACTAATAAATGCATAGAAGCAACAAATTGTAAGTGCTACATTAAACATTTACTCTATATTTGACCAAAGACGAATTGAGGAATAAAATAACTAAAATTAGTTTTCGCAGGAAACGGAGGGCATCTTGTGACTCCTTCTCGTACGGGCGCTCGCGTGGCTGGGTCACCAAAGCTTACAATAGTAAAAACATGGGTCCCTTAAGAAAAAGGTTGGGAACCACTGCCCTATAGCATGAATTGATATACATAATTCCTTCCTCCTTCCTCTTTTGAGAGGGGCTACTAAACTAATGCTTGAGCTGGCCTAGCCCCAGGGCAGACTCTTGACATGATGTTTAGTTTAGTTTAGTTCAGTTTGTGTGTGTGTGTGTGTGTGTGTGTGTGTGTGTGTGTGTGTGTGTGTGTGTGTGTGTGTGTGTGTGTGTGTGTGTGTGTGTGTGTGTGTGTGTGTGTGTGTGTACTCTTTATTAAAAAAAAAAAAACCTAACTGCAACTGCACTTGTTGTTCTGTATATTTCCTGTGCACTTTGTAGTTGCTTGTGATGTTGGCTTGATTATGTCCTCTTTTGAAAGTCGCTTTGGTTATAAAGCGTCTGCCAAATGCAATGCAATAATAATGTAATGTAATAACATAATTGTATATGGTATCAATACCAGGGGTTAATTCATTTGATTAGCACACTTCACAAAACTCAAGCACCCCAGAAGGCAGATCCTCAGTGTTTCACGTGTTTCGCCATTTTGTGCGATGTAAAACTAGCCTAGCATTGTGATGTCTTGAAAAACTTTGACTTGCTTTTCTCTAATTTCTCTGTTTCACTTCTCTGCACACTTGCAATTCATGTGTATGTCCAGACAGCTCTGCATCAACCAAGGCAGTCCTGAGTTTAATGGGAAGGTACAGGGCCGGTGACAGCTTTCGCCAGACCCAAGACAAAGTCATCTGAGAGGCCCCCCCAAAACATAGGCTATAAGTTAATGGAACCCCAATGTTGGGCCCCCCTCTATCTCTGGGCCTGGGACAACATGCCAATGTTTCCCCGTGGGTCCTCCGCTGCTTGGAGAAAGCAATAGGCCAACAACAACACGCCTGAAGAAACCTCAAGAGCTGCACACGGATAAAGGCATGAGTGGCTGCTGACATCATACTGCTGCTGCTCTGCTCTCAGCAGCCCTACACTGCACGGTGAGCCTCTGAATAGGTCATACCATAGGGATAAAAGAAAGAAATAAAGAAAGAAAGACAGAAAGAAAGAAAGACATAAAGAAAGAAAAAGAAAAAGAAAAGCTGGACTGCACAATGACAGACCCACCCCCGCTTACAGAAAAATGACACAGAGGGAATGAAAAGGCATACGTATAAATCCCCCCCAATATGATATTACAAATACTTGTATGACGTTTCTGCTCCCTACAGCAGTGATTTTCAACCTATGGGCCGGGGCCCACTGGTGGGCCCTGAAGGTATACCAGTGGGCCTTGAAATACTATTCTAAAAATTATAACCACATTTTGGTGTGTGTTGCTGCTGATTTATGTGAGTTTTATTCGCAATCGGGTCAGAGGTGGGCCCCGAACATTTGTGAAAATTTCGAGTGGGCCCCAAGTTGGAAAAGGTTGGGAACCCCTGCTCTACAGTATGTGGCACATCAGTACAGATCACATGCACGGTTGTCACCGGCAACAGCCTTAAACTTGGATTTGAAACGTACATAATAGGGCTGTAACGATACACTCAACTCACGATTCGGTTGGTATTACGATTTTTTACCTACGGTTCGATACACCCCACGATTTCTGAAATGTATCTCATTTGAAACTTGGAAGCACTATCGCATCGAATCATACGGTTGTTTTCTGGACTGAAGGATAACAAAACTTGGAAAGGGCGTATCACGATACTTCTTCCTTACATCACGATACAGTATCGTGACTCCGAGTATCTTTGACTCCGAGCAATTTCTCGGTTCAACCCAATATCGTTACAGCCCCAGTACATATTGAATCCAACTGATACGTCCACTTCAACTGAAGTATGGAGCATCAGGTATGGGCCAAGCTCATGAATAATGTATAGATCTATATTCAATTCATAGAGTGGGTATTAAAGTCCTGTTATCATCCACATAAAGACGGGTCTCTGAGAAGAATAAAAAATCAATTTGAATTCATGGATCTCCCTACCTCCCTGTCTATCTGTCTGTCTGTCTGTCTGTCTGTCTGTCTGTGTATCTCCCTGCAAAAACATTTCACGTTTTGGACATAGAGCATACACATAGCAAAAAGCTTTGCAGATGCACTGTATTTTCCAAATGGCTGAATGTCTTCTCTAATCATTGTGCTGTCAAGCAATTTTCTTGTCACACAGCAGGCACGACTCTCTGTCATCTTCCATGAGTTCTATTTTTTTTTTAAATGTCTTCAGACACTCAGATTCAAGGTCAAGTTTTTTTCTGATGACATCAAATCAGCCATATCACTTTTTCTACCTTGACTAAAACACAGCCAGGCTGATCAAGGTAATTGAAGGACTGTGCCTTTGTGACGTGATTGAGAGGCCTTCGTGTAGGACAGTGTTTCTCAAACATTTACAGACCGAGGACCACTTTGCCCCCCCCAAAAATGTTCAGAGACCACCTGTCAACTAAATCGACAGTTGATGGGTGGTAGGCCTAATTTGACACTGCTAAATTCGATGCAGATCACTTACTTTTTATTCACATTTACCAGCCTGTCTTATTGCACTGAAAATGAGACTTCAGCTAGTTTAGCTTTGCAATAATGTTATAAATATAGCCTACTGTTCGCTTGTCTTGGAAAAGTAGAAATCCCCTTGCGGACCACCTGAGCTCTGTCGCGGACCGCTAGTGGTCCCAGGACAGACCACACTTTCAGAATCATACTTTCAGAACCACTAACCAGTTTCTAAAAAGTATTCATTATGGCTCGGAAATGTTAACCTTTCATTCAGTTCCAGTGACAGTGCAAAGGCGGAGGAGCCTATGGAAAATCTTTAGGGGATCATATATCTGCCATTTTGAACTTCCAATCAGAGATATCTTTGACTGCAACATTTACTTACCCAGGCTCCACTCTCGCAGTGACTAAACACCTTCGGCTCTGCTGCACTAGCTCAGGAAAACTGCTTGTTCAGGCAGATTTGAGTTCCCTCTGGCAGGGGAACTCCACCCACTTTGTCAGGAACCAAACAATTTTGAGCACTTCCAACGGTCCTAGGTAGAGACGTGTTCGAGGCAGTGATGTGGTTTAAGAAGAGGCGTTCTATTGGGACTAAGAAAATGTTTGGTTTAAACCTTGGCTCAGCCTTTTCTGCCCTCGACCAGTAGCACACCAAGGGAGGTGGGTCAACCATGCCGTTTGAGAGCCATAGTTGTTATGGTCTTGGTCAGACCAAGTCTCCAAGAGATTTGAAAGTCATGGTAATCAGGCTAACTTTTACTGTAGTCTACTTTGTTTCAGACCAGTAGGCTAAATATTTGTTTATTTTATATAAGTTTAAATGATAACGTCTGCCAATTTCAATATGCTATTGTATTGCTCACGCTACCCTTGACTTGTCAGTATGTGATGCTGCATTTTTCCGACTCAGCTCTTTCCGAGATCTGAGCTATTCTAATGGGGGCAGACTTTGTTTACATTAAAAACCTTCTTAACATAGGTCTACTCCAAATATTATCCCATAAGGTATCGCTGTTTACTAGTTGTCTGTTGATGTTGCATAACCTTTTGGATGTCATTGGGAATAAATCAAGATGGGTTTTTTTTTATGTAAACTATGCCTGCCCCCATTACAATGATCAGGATCTTGGAAAAGGCTGAAGAAAAGAAAAAAATATTCTCAGGTGACAAGTCCAGGCAGGGTAGTGTGAGCATTACAACTGCATGTCGAAATTGGCAGAAGTAACCTTTAAGTTTTTTGAAGCCATGCATTTTCAAAATAAACAACTATAATTTGATGACATAAGATACTGGACCTTTAAGGAGAGGGAATGCAAATGCAATCACATGAAGTGCAAACAATAACAACACAACCAAAAAGCTGTCAAAAATCGTAGTCTACTATCAGTGTAACACTGTCCGATTTCTTCCCACACCACCACTAAAAGACAAATGATTTATGCATCACGGTGATGAGGTTACTATAGGCGTCCAAAATGTCGTGCCATTAAACGTTTGGATTGACCATTGTTGCGGACATTCTCTTCAGTTTTCGTCTCGCATTTTAGGTGGAGGAAGTTTGACAATTGCGTGAGATAGCCTACTGCTTGCCTGTTTTTAATTAGCACGACTCTCATAATAATGTATCCATGATGTACCACCATAAGCAGGCTAATTAGAACAAGTGACAGGCTGAGACAAATGGCATGCAAATAGATCCAGTCAATTGGCAAACTTGTTGAAGAACAACACGAACATTGGGCTTAAACAGAAAGAACGCAAGCAGAATTAGATAGGCCTACGTCTATTCCATGGCTTATTAATGTTTTCTTGTTTGCAAACTTGTTTTTGCAATACACTGCCAATTTAACACTTTTAAAAAGAATGACAACTAAGTGAGAAATGGCTTACCTTGGTTGTCCACTTGATGTAAAAGAAAAAATATTGAAACTATCTTTATGTTGAGTGCCAAGATTTTTTTTTTTAAATCAAGTTGTTATACTTTATCTTAGAATAATGTAGCCTAATGATTTTTCCTCCTGTTCCTGTCTCCCACTGCATTGAGGAAGTAGGCTATCTTGTGTCATTCCAGCAGGTTTCGATCCTGCCTGGTCTAGTCACGAACTGAGGGGGCTCGGTCTTGCGACTGAGCGATCAGCCTCAGAACGCTCTGAGCCCTGTCGTGAGCGCGCGACTGTACTCGCGCATGGAGTAGCAGGAATGTCAGGTCCCCGCGCACGGAAAATCGACACGCTGTTCTGGCCCAGCTCTTTAGCCTATTATTTTGTGCACAGTAAAGAAACATTTTGGAAATAATATAAAGTCTACTGGGCAAGCAAACTTGTGAGAGTTGGTGGGAGGTAGATAATTGTTCCCCAGGTGCCACAGGTTTTCAGAAGGAAGATAATTGTTCCACATGTGCCACCGGTTTACAGAAGGAACCACACTGATACACGCGAAAAGAAGCAATGTACAGAACTAGCCATCTCCCATCTGATTCATATTGCACGAAGCCGAGGTTGCTCGACTTGGAGATGTAATGGTCCATTTAATCACTGTTTACCTGAAGATTCCCGCGCAGCTGTTGCTCACAAGGCATGAGAGAGAGAGAGAGAGAGAGAGAGAGAGAGAGAGAGAGAGAGAGAGAGAGAGAGAGAGAGAGAGAGAGAGAGAGAGAGAGACCCAACAGTTCAGAAATATGGACCTGCTCAAACTACACAAACACTAATGTAGGGACGAATCCACTGGCACTGACTGAGCAAGGCAGACGAAAATACCCACTAATTAAAAGTGGATGGGGTGTAATTTCGCAACTGTCAAACCCGTGTAGCCTACTGGACAGAACATATTTATTTTTTTCCTAAATGATACAATCGACACTGTAAAAAAATGACATCTTGACATTGTTCAGTTTACTGGGATGTTTGAGCCCACCCATAAAGTGGTGTTGATGAAAAAAAAGCTGATCTTATAAGATAAAAATAAGATGTTGAGTTGTAATGCATACAAGGATAAAGTCATGCCATCTAGCTCAACTAGCTCAACTAACTCAACTAGCTCCAAAACCTAAAGTTATAAGTTGAAACATAGGCCTATAACTTAAAAAACACTGTGCAGTAAGTTGCCTAGAAAATTGGAGTTCAAGCCAGCTTTTATTTATTTTATTTTTTTACAGTGTTTGCACAAACTCACGAATTAACCTTTTACAAGTCCTGACTCCAATGCTGGTTCTCAAATGGCGCACTTGTGCACTTAAGGCACTATGTTTCAGTGCGCAACCAATATGCCATACACACTGAAATGTGAACACTGAAGTGCACAAGTGCACCGTTTGAGATTCATCACAAGACTACCATGACATCACAAGCAGTGAACACTGTTGGATATACGCACTGTATAAACTCACAGTTAGTCTATTGGCAATACAGTAGATGAAGGCAATGAAGGTCTCTTCACACCTAGGATTATGAAGTAAATTGATGATTGCAGGCCAATGCTTGCATGGTTACCACCAGACCTAATCACAAGTGAGATTGTCTTTCAGATTGAAACGATTGTGTAGAATCTAAGGCAGTATGGGAGTTCCCAGGCTAGGCCAATGTAGGGCCATTGATATAAATGAACAATTGGGATGCAACAGCAGCAGTAGGCCTACGGAAATGTTTGTGTCATGAAGTAAGCTCATAGCCTATACACCAGATTGCTATAGGGCAATGATTCCCAACCTGTGGACTGTGGCCCATTAGACCAATTTGGTGGGTTGCAAAGGTATTGCAAGTGGGCTGTGAATCACTTTCTAAAAATCAAAGTAATATTGGTTTTACTTTCACACACATGCGTGCATGCACACTCACACACAGACATAAACACACACACTCACACCTCTCCTCTCCTGAGATATTGGATATTGCTCAAAAGCAGAGAGGGATTTATGTTTGTGGTCAACCGTTTACCGTATTTCAGTTATATTGTTTATCGAGCCGGAGGTGGGCTGCGAACATTTGTGCGATGTTCAAGTGGGGCTCTCCGGTTTGTTTGTGACCCAGCACAGGATGTGTTTGTTTACTCTGCTTTATTGGAGTAAACAGGACCAAGCTGCTTGGCTGGTTACCACCAGACCTGAGATTTCTTTCAGATTGGAATGATTGTGCAGAACTAAAGGCAGTATGGGAGTTCCCAGGCTACCAAGCTGCTGCACCAACCATGTGTTCTACAGACTTCGATGAAGGAGTGTCCAGAATCCAGCCCTTATATGAAAAACAGAATCCACCAGCTGTTAGCTGACCTTTTTGCTTTTATGGAAGTGAAGGAAGACATTTTCAACGTGTAGTAGAGAAAGAGGGATAGCTGCTTCTGTGGGGTAAATAGCATACGAGTTCAGGGACTCATCTGTGTCCAATAGCAAATCTTGAGTGGAAGGGCCTCCGCACATCGGTTCTGTGTGGAGCACTTTTGCTTCCGGCAATTTCAATATGGACAGCTTCCAAAAGCCAATTATCATACAGTATGCTGGTACACGTGTAATTTAGCAGGGTTGTAAAGATAGGTATATTCACTTACTAGACCTGTAACTCCCTACTCACACCAGGAAATGAAATAATTAAAGAAAACAGGATTTCATCATTAGCATTTTCATTTACTCTTCTGACATTTTCTCAAAAGTCCTCAAGGTAAATGTAAGAATTTTACATATCAAAGATTGTTTATCGGTATAGTTTATCTTTAAAGCTAACACAATACTGCCACCATGTGGGCAATTGGCAGTGGTGCTGAAAATGTACAGTGGTGCTTGATAATATGTTTTGTTATAATGCTATAGTAATTATTATATAATGAGTACATATTTATCATGCGTACGTCCAATGTGTGAGACATAGGAATTATGGTGTTAAGTCCTCTGCAGCCATGGCAGGCCATCAGTTGTTTTTCTTCATGTTTTACCTCATATACACACAGACAGTAATTCTATAGATTTCCATCTTCTTTGTCGGGCATCTGAGTCAAATCAATTACAGCAGTCTGGTCTCTTTCATCTGTTATCCGCTGTGAATATTAAATAGAAATGTTACCATTATTTGTAATACTGTTCTGTCACAGTTGCAAACTAAAGAGCTTCCAATGTTTACATTGTAACCTGTGGTGTAAATTCAACACTTTGAGAGTACTCTGGGACTAAATACAATATAGAAGATGTCAAATCCACTCTCTAAGTGTTGAATTAAGATTGCATTATTTTACTGTGCACTGTAAACTACTGTCACATAAAATTAGATTAGTCAGTAACATTTTCTCACCTCAGTTGGGCGATGCGGTAGTGGTGGTGGTGGTGGTGGAGCACGTGGGGGTGGGGTTGATGAGAGTAGGCCCAAGTGTGGGGAAAACACCTGTGTCGGAGGGGGTCTGGATCCGGGGAGAAGGGCTTCGAGCCTGGGCCTGGGCGTGGGCGTGCGAGCATAACAGTAGATCTGAGATAGCGGTGTCTGTGTCTGGCTGGCGTGCCTGGTAGGCGTGGGGTGTTGGAGCAGTGCGGTCTGCTGTGTCGGCTGACGGTACTGATGGTACTGATGCTGGGGATGCGGATGCTGATGAAGATATGGATGTGGATATGGAGGATGCTGCTGTTGCAGGTACAGATACTGTTGCTGATGTGCATGCTGCTGATGCTGCTGCTGTGGTTGTTGGCATGGGGCAACGCTGGTGGCCGCGGGAGTGGGGATGGGGTTGGGTGAAGTCGTCCGCATGCCCAGTAGAGAGAAAACACCCTTTATCGTCTTCGTGACGATCAGGTTGCGCAGTGTGTCTGTGAGGACAGTGCGGGCATGGCAAGATGAGGGGTCGGGGATCTCAATGCCACGCCACGCCCCTGACAGAAGAAAGGAAGTTGATTGGGGGAGGGACAGGACAGGGAGTGCGTTTTAATATGCGACCTTGCCTCCTCCACTTGCCTCCTCCACTTGCTTCTCGTCATGATGACATCTCTGACAACAGCATTATATTTCAATATCTTGCAAAAGCTCAATTGTAAAATCTTTTTCTCATTTGCAATTGGGATGGTGAATGAAAAACAGTCCCTCAAAAGTTGTTGTGGCGAGGCTGACAGCTGGGAAACTTTATCGTTTTCTCCACGGAGGAGGGGCCAGGAGGCGGAACGAGGAGACAAGCACAAGTGGAGGAGGCAAGGTCACATATTGGGATGCACCCTAGATGTCATTAAAATGAGAAGACAAACACCTTAAGACACGATTGCAGGCATACACAACTGTACCCACATTTAATGTAATATATATCGTGTGTAAACAGGTGTACTTTTCCGCTGACTTGACTCACAACACATTCAGATGGAATGTGTTCCTCAGAGGGTACACCAAATCCACTGTGAAATTTCTGCAAGAGTTTGCAACTTGCCAGACCGCCACCTTTCAAATTCCATTCATTCACACTATAGAAGACCACAATAGAATTTCAAATTCCAAATAAATAATCAGACAGATTGAGCCTGTCGGATTCTAGCCATCGTCTTCACCACACACATGGACCATTGGCATTGCTCTCAAGCACAACTTAGTCACATACTGAGTGAAAAGTACATTACTTCTCTTTTCCTAGAGCCCTTTAGCTGTTACTTTCTACATGCACACACACCTACATACAGACCCACACATACCAGATACCATATCAACCTTGGGTGTTTTGAAAGGTGCTATATAACATCAAAGTGAATGAACAACACATAGCCTAACATAGTCACACGATAAACACTTAGGGTTTTCTTTTGCCTTAAGACATGTAAAAGTTTTTATCTCTTACCTGACATGTTTCGACGGTGTTACTTCCGTCTTCATCAGAGGGTCCATCTGAGGTTTTGGACCCTCTGATGAAGACGGAAGTAACACTGTCGAAACATGTCAGGTAAAAGATAAAAACTTTTACATGTCTTAAGGCAAAAGAAAACCCTAAGTGTTTAAGTTAAACAGTTAGACATAATGAACTTTATACATACACACACGATATACAGTACCTGGAACAAAAGCCATGCTGCATCCCGCTGTCTCGTTCCCTAGGTCTGGGTCTGGGGTCAGTGGAAGCTCCACAGGGGCTCCGTGTGAGCCACCAGAGGTACTCGGCAGAGCAGAGTCGCCCCTATCCCTCATCGTTTTCAGCAGTATCGCTATCGGCACACGTTTGTCAGTGCCACGGGCCATGGCATCACAACTAGATCCAGGGCCCCCTCCGGCGGCTCCATTCAAAGGCTGCTCAGTAGGGTTCAGAAGCTCCTCTGAGGTCCTCACTAATGTACCAGCAGAGGACGTGGAGCTTTGTGGGGGCGCTGATGTAGAGGGCTGGCAATATTCAGGCTCTTTTACCTCCCCATCCAGCTCAGCTACCATGGCGTTGGGTGGGTCAGACATCTTGCTTTGTGGGCTGCTGCTGCTCCAACTGCTGTTGGTAGTTGTTGAATGGGTGACACTGGGTGGGTGTGGTCTCTGGGGACTGCTCGAGTTACAGCTCTTTGGCTCTGTCTCTGACCCTTTGGTCAGTTCACCAGTGTCACAACTCTTCACATTCCCATTGGAGGCACCACAGCTCTCTCCAGGCTTGGCGGCCTGGTGGTTCAAGATGGAACTGGTAGAGGAAACTGCCTCGGTTTCACTAAGCGTAGAAGGACTCGGTTCAGGGCGTGACACAATTTGGATTTGGCAGGCAGTGGTGTCGCCTGAGGGGGCCGTGGATGTACCGTCGTCTGCATGAAGTGGGGGGAGCTCGGCCTCAGAAGTGATTTCCTGCGTAACGAGCTGGGCTGCTGAGCCTGTGCCGGGAGCCTGTGAAGGGCTTTGCTCTGCTGACATTGCCTCAGCCGTGGCAAGCTTCTCAAGCAGATACTTCTTTTTGCTCCAAGGCTCTTCCTTCTTCCTCCTCTTCTTTTCTGGCGCGTGGCCAACTCTTGGGGAGGGGGAGGAGGAGGAGGAAGATCCTCCCTGCTGAGCGGAGCTTGTGGAAACTCCGCCTGTGGCCTGTGACTCGTCCCCATTCGCCGCTAAATGTGTTTGCTCGACGTTTGACTTCCTCTCATCACTAGCAGCAGCCTGCATGACTCCGCACTCGAGCGCCGATTCACCTGAGGCCTTGCTTTTCCCACGTCCACCCTTAGAAGGGTTGTTTGCGGAAGAGGACTTAGGCTGCTTAACTCTGGGCTTCTTCGCTGAACCAGATCCCTCGGTGGAGGTATTTTTGAGGGCGCTGGGCAAACAGGTCTTTTCCTTCTCTTTTTTCTTTGCAGGAGTTTGTGTCTTTTCAGGATGACTGCTAGAGGAAACAGAGCGCGGGGTGGATGGTGATTCACAGACTTGAAGAGGAGGAACACGGCTCCTTGGGATCAGGGCTGAACTTTTGACCATCTTTGGTCTGGGAGTGTCAGGTAGGGGATTTTGTTTTGCCTTTGCCGATTTAGGTTTTGGCTCTGTTCGTGCCGTTCTTTTGATAGCGTTGTGCTGCTTTGCTCCCGCGCCCTGTGGCCTTTTTGTGTCGATCTCCAACTGATTTGAACCACTGCTGGTGCTGCTACAGGAGCTTTTAGGTTTTACAACAATGTTCCAAGCTGGAGCTTCTACATTGCTGGCCAACTTAGTCCCACCAATGGAGGAAGTGCATGGAGTGGAGGGGAGGAGAGCTTTCACAAGGGGTGAATTAACATGATTCCTTTCCGTCTTTACCACGGAACCCTTGGCTTTGTTGGCAGGGCTCTGAACTCTTTTGTTTTGCACGGGCTTGTATGGTGTGCCGCTTGTTAAGGCTTCTCCAAAATCCCCAACACATGCCGATTTCATAGAGCTGGGTGTGCCAGGGGACCGACTCTGGTCTTGAAAATGCACATGTTTACGTGGTGTGGTCTTCGCTGATGATGGTGAATCACTGACGTCTCCTTGAGCATTTCTGGCCTTCACCTCGTTTGGTCTAGCATGGCTGGAGGAGATGCCGGGAGTTTGACCTCCTCCTTCACCGTGTGTGCCCTTGCGTCGTACGGCCTTTGATCGTGGAGAACCGGTGTCTCCCAGAAACAGGTCTATGTCAAAGTTGTGTGAGGCTCCCAAGGACCCAGGTGTAGCAGAGGTCTGCAGGGGGTCTGGCACAGCTGTGGCTGTCGCAGCAGTGGTAGTGGCCATCGCAGTGGCAGTGGTTGTGATTGTAGTAGGCCCAGGGACAATGGTAGGACCAGGGGTGACCATCAAAGGTGCAGGAGAGGAGGACTCAGAGCTGCTTGTACTGTTGCTCTCTAGCTTTCGACTCCAGGATCGGCATGATGGTGTCTTACAAAGGACACCGCTATCTTTAGTAAGGGCTCGATCAGAACATTGACGCCATTTCCTCTTGACTGTCCGACATGTCGCACTCACTTCCTCAGGGCAGCCCTGCTGATTCCCTGAGGGTCCTGAAACATGACATGATAAAATAAATTAATTATGACAGTAAGTTATTCTAAGTTTAGGTTCATGACATTTGCCAGATATTTTTTTTCCATAGCTGTCTTTTTACACAGCTGAAAACACCACATTGTAAGCTAAACAAATATGATACCAGAGATTATTGATGAGGAGGAGACTCATTTAGAATAACTACCTGACGTGAGGGTCTAAGCTGCTATCATGTGGCTGTCATGTCCCTTTAAGAGGCTATTGGCCCTAGGACACTAGAATCGATCCCACTTTGTTGCTTAGTGACATATAATATGCTTTTCTTGGTTACCATATATAAAATATTTGATAGTACTCAACTAATCTAATTCATGACAAAGGTAACTGATCAATAATACTGTGTGTGCACTACATGTACAATCGTTTTTAAAATTCTGTAAAACTAACTAAAACCGGTATAAGATTTCGGCGGCATTTTTTTAAACATAAGTCCCAAAATGCACTGTTGCAAAATGCTGGCTTACATAACATGCTGAGATATTATTAACCTTACCATCTGCTTGGGCTCCTTCTGCAGGTGGCTCTTCACCAGCAGAGTCTCTGCTCTGTGAAAAGTATGAAATAAAACAGTCAACCTGTAACGTCAAAACAGCACTGTCATTTTGTACCGCAAGTAAGAGTTTGTTTTCAGTTTTGAGCGAACAAGGTGTAATGCTGAACTGCTCTTAACATCTCGAGATGAATAGAATGCGTGTTGGTGTGTCTTAGTTTTCTGGGTCTGTGGCTATTGCATGAGTATGACACATTAGTTCTTTATACTGTCAGCCCTGCCGAAGCTTGGCCATTGTGAACTCATTATTTACCCTCTGCAGGGCCGCTGACAGCTTTGGCTGAGCCCAGGACAAAGTCATCTGAAAGGGCCCCCCACGCCCCACCCAATACATACAATGTAATGAGTATCCAATTCTGGGCCCCCTCTTTACCTGGGCCCAGGACAACGGAAACCTTTGTCCCCTTTAGCAAGGCTAGCACACTTTACTTTGAGAAATACCCATTGTGTCATCGGACTGAATTTGTGTTATGGGCAGAAAGGGACCAACTGTGAAGTCACCCTTAGGGTGATGATATGCAAGGCAACCTTTCAGCAACACATTTGGGCAACAATACTATAAGCTTTTATTTGGACATTGGACTGGCTTATCACTTTTATCGGTAGAATTTGGATCAGCAGTATACAAATCTTCTCATCATTTTACTGAAAAATCAGGAGCCAATCATGGCATTGCCCAGCAACATAGCTCAAAAAGTTGCAATGTCTATCATTACCTTGAGCAGTGGTGTAGTCTACATAGAAGGCGGGTATACGGAGTATACCCACTTCTAAATTCCAGGGATTTCAGTATACCCACTTAAAATTGATTGATCCATTGTTTTGAATAGCACAAATATATAAGCTTACAGTATACCCACTTCAAAAAAAATGCTCAAATATACAGTATACCCACCATAAAAAGTAGACTACACCACTGACCTTCATGAACTGTACCCTCCCAGTTCCACTACTAAGCTACAGCTTACCGTCTGGCACAGCTGCTGCAGCCTGATCTTGTGGTACTGTAGTCTCTTCTCACCCCGCAGGGTCTTGTACCTCTCCAGTTGGTTCCTGTAGTGCCGGGTACGGGAAGTGGTGACAATGCGACGGTACGGCAACGTGTCAGATGGAGGAGAGGGGGAAGAGTCTGAGCTGGAGGAGCTACAGAGCTGCAGAGACCTCACAGAGTGTGCCACCGACGGACTCTCAGCGTTGGTGCTCGAAGGCCCCACTGTTCTGCCGTGTGGCCCCATGTTCGATGTGGATGGTCCCGCGGATGGCCCTGGTGTCACTTTCCTGGGTGTTGTGGGTGTAACTGGACTACAGACAACATCCTGTTTCATAAAGTATTTGATTTGGGCTAAGTCTGGTCTGAGGGGTATCTGACCACGTGCAGGCTGTCTCGGTGGGTCCTCAGTGATACGTGGTGTGCTCGCCGGCCTGAAACAGTTTTTCTGGAGCGGCACATTTTGTCTTCTCTGAACAGGTTTGGTGCTTTTTGGTTGAGATGCCATGGCCTTTGGATTCCACCTTGGAGTCACATGGCTTGACAACGCCTGCACTGCTTGAGCAAGGTTCATGGACATGGGTGGGTCCCTTCTGATTCCAGCACTCCAAGATGATTGAGAATATCTGTCTGCTGACATGCATTATGAATAGAGGAAAGTGTTACAAAGGCTGTAGGCCTAAGGCTTTTGCATTTTCGTGTTTACAGAAATAGTCTACTATAGCCTACTTATAATCACTTATGGTGTAATAAAGTATCTATAGCATGGTTATGCCAATGTTGCTCACCATGTCTGTGTGAAATGTGGGGTTCATCTTCCTCTCTAAAAGAAAAAGCAAGCTCAGTGAAATTATGCATGCTGTGGGCTATTTTTTTTCACTCTACAGTGCACACGTGCGTTATGGGCATCAAAAAATGGCCTTAACTCAATACTAAAATAGCACCCACCATACCAGGCTGCTCTATAGGCTACAAATGCATTTCTTTACAAGTAGGCCTAGAGAACACTTAAGCATACGAATAAAGAAAAGCCAACCTTTTCCCTATCTTCTTAGGCGTGTGTTTTGGCTTCATTTTTTTCATTCAGATGCAGAGGACGCTCTGCTAAACTTCACCGGCAGCTGTTTGCTTTGAAAATGCGTTGACGTGTTCATTTAAAAACGATGCGCGGTCTCGAGAGTTCTACAGACCCCCGTGGCTATGGACCCACATTCCAGAATCGCTATCTTTACCAAAAATTTCATTCTGGAGAACTACAGCGTCTCACAAACATTCCATTAAAAGTAAACACGGAGAGAATTGCCGTTTCTTTCAATGTGAAGTCAGGCTAAAAGTGCGGCCAATTAAAACGTCACAATTTTGATGTTGACCACCGATATCTGGACATGTGCGCCCAGTGGTGTAGTCAACTTTTTTGTGGTGGGTTAACTGTAGGCCTATATTTTGGCTTTTTTTAAAGTGGGTAGGCTATACTGTATATTTGTGCTATATGTATATATACTGTATATTTGTGCTAGTCAGTTCTAAATAATGGATTCTAGCCTATTAGCCTAGGCCTACTGAAATCCATGAAAACTGCGTATAGGCCTACCTGCGTTCTACGAAGACCACTGTGAGCGCCACATAGCCTATGAAGGTCTGGTTGTTCACTGCTTGGGATAGCCTGTGAGCTCACTCTTTAGGTCTAGCCTAAGTAAAATTAATTTGAGTCCATCAGCAGGTTTCTTTCAGTAAGAAGTTCTTTATTTTTTGTTTTATTTATGTTTTATTCATTTTTATTAATAGTACATTTAAGCAGAGGATGAAATTAACCATGAAAAGCACATTTTTGCGCATTAGCCATGACCAAGTTAGATACTCTAAAATTTGAATTTCTCTGGCTCCACCTTATAGCCTATACTAACTATATAAAATATAAATAGACCATCTTTTATCGTTCAAATGCATTGTCTAATGCTTACCCGCAAAACTTGCAACATACAGATATATTAGGATCTGCATACTGAATATCCATAAAGGGAATATCTTTCAGATTGATGTGGATGGCATTGGCTTTTATGCAAACAAACCACACAGTTGGCAAAGTAACCTACTTGAATAATACAAAGTCTGGACAACCTTGTTCAGCAGCAGTGTTTCCTTCCCTTCAAGGTTCGCCTTTACACCGTGGCATCCTCTCCCTACCTCAATGATAGTCATCAAGCTATGTCTAGTGTCTTCAGTCCCATATTATTCCAAAATAGCATTTTCACACCGTCTTTACTCTTTCATTAGTACATGAATGCTGATGTCATTTCTACCACAGTGATGTGCAGTATTCGAAAGCTTATTCAAAACAATGCATACTGTATATATATATATATATTTTTTTTATAAAACCTATAGTTACATATTTGATTATAGAGCCATGTAGATGCAGAATTACTTGCATGAATACAGTCATAGATTTAGAAAAAAAATAATACTAAAGTGGACACGACACGCTAAACAAGGACAATGATGTTCAATGTGTGGCTAAATAACTATCTCGTATAAACCGAATTTTCAAATGTATTTTCCTCGTTTCACGTGATTTAATGTGTCTCTTCACATTTACAGTTTTAAGCCCTTTCTTAAAAGAGATGGGCCAGGTGTCCACTGATTTACTGATCTACAGTGACTGGCAAGCACAGGTCTAACTACCAAATATGGCTGGTCGGCTTTCCGGTCCTGTCAGCCAAGGAATCGTCTATTGGTGTAAGATACCCCAAACCCTGACTACCCAATGGGGCACCGAAGTCATGCCCTCTACTTCCTGGTTCATGGGGCAGGGGGAGTCAAAAAATAATTACTGGGCTTAAAAATGAGTGTTTTTTTGGCACCAATCCAAACCTTAGACCTCCACCTATGCACCACAAATCCAAAAATCACTAATTTTCAAGCCCAGTAATAATTTTTTGACTCCCTCTGCCCCATGAACCAGGAAGCAGAGGGCGTGACTTAGGTGCCCCATGCAAAGGAGTGTGACCAAGTTTGGTCTCCTAAGGGGGCGTTGTCCCCTCTGTCTTCTCATTCTGTGGCATTTGGTGACGGCTTGCATGAGATGTGCGCTACCGTGGGTTGCACGAGATGTGCGCTACCAAACGTCTCCTAACCGAAGGTCTCCTAAAGGGGCAATCACCTGACGACACAGGGATACAGGAAAAATATGGGCTTGATGTATCTTAATCTAATAGGAGGATCTTTGCTGTCAGCCAATGTCGTGTCCACTCCAGTGTTTTTTTTTCTAGCTCTATGAACACATCACTCTTCTCCACCACCCCACCCGAGACCCCCATGTTAGGATTATCTTATGAGCACTGCTTTGGTTCTTAAATATACAAGAAATCATGTGGTACGTACTGTATGCGAACCGAGGACAGGGTTTGGAGCAACACAAATTCATTGGTGTACTTGAAATTTCCCGAAATAACCAGAAAAACACTGAGGAACTCACTAAGGTATACTGTAGAAAAAACACTTCACTCTTGTAACACAAAAACAAAAAAATCTTTTGTTTTCTTTTTGTTTTGTACAGGCTTGATTTCTTTTTTTTCCAAAACGTTGCTGATGAAATTAAGCGGTTTGCCCTCCTCAGACCCAAGAGTCCAGGGGCGGGGGAGTTTGTTCAACCAGACCAACAGCTGGCCGGCTGCCTCTGATGAAGTGCCTCTTCTCATTGGCGTTCTGCACACACACACACACGCGCGCGCGCGCACACGCACACACACAAACACACACACACACACACAAACATGGGCGCAGACACACACGCACACACACACACACACACACACACACACACACACACACACACACACACACACACACACACACACACACACACACACACACACACACACACACACACACAAAAACACAAAAGAGAATGTATTTTTTAAAACATAGTACCATATTGCATACCACAGTACCTTATGCAAGTACATGTATATTGCGAAAAGAGATACTTAAAAAAAAACTCAAGACATCCTCATGGATCTTTTTCTATGATGATTTAACACCATTCGTCTCCCACTATTTCTCCCACTACTGTATCACAAACATGTTACAGTATTTTTTTTTTTTAAAAAGGTCATAAAGTGGCATGAAATGATAAATGCACCCCATTGTCCTAATATATATAGTACACTACAGTACATACATTATCTGCCAGTGCTCAGCAGACCCTATTGCACTGTGGGCCTATTCAAGTTCTGCCGGCTTCATAGATAATGAAAAGGGCTTTAGTATTCTCTCTTTCTTGCTCAGCTATGCCGAGGCTTTCTAGTGTAAATCTGTGGGAGGAAAACTGTAATGTGCACATTCATATTTCATTTTCACTGCATCTAACATATTCTGTCAGATGTCATGAAGCATGGTGGCAGCGGCACCAGTACTACCTGCAACTGTTCCCGTTCCACCATATGACTCGGAGCCTCCGGCAGTCTGTCGCCCTGGTCCACGCTGTAATACCCATCTGTGAGTCAAACCAAGAAACTTGTCGTCAGTCCAGAGCAATATTGCTGTCCAAATGTGGAAATTGGCAAAAGGCCCCACCACCACCACAACAACCGTGCTGTTCCCCATTCATGTCTGTCTACCCATTTAGGAAGTGTTTTAAATCATTCATTGATTGAGTGTTTATTTTTAACATCGGTTAAATCAGTGGTGTAGTCTACTTTTTATGGTGGGTATACTGTATATTTGAGCATTTTTTGAAGTGGGTATACTGTATATAGTTGTGCTATTGTAAATAATTGATCAATCAATTTTAAGTGGGTATACTGAAATGCCTGAAATGTTGAAGTGGGTATACTCTGTATACCTGCGTTCTACGTAGACTACACCACTGGGTTAAATGTGGAGATGTCGGTTATGTGCAGATGGCGGAGTGTCATGTTTTGGCCTCCTGTGTGTATCTTGGGTGACAGCTGCCTGGCGTGTGCGGTAATATACACACCTTGATTTTTCTCCATCAAAGGAAGGGTAATGTCATCGTAGCCTGCCTTTCCGTTTTTCACTTTCTTTGGAAGGGTAGAGGCAGAGGGCTGGAATGCAAAGAGAGAGTGCACGTGTCAGAGAAATACACAGACCTTTCCATGACCTTCCATGACATAAACAAAACATAGAAATAATAATCAGGTTCAGTTTTTGGCTATTACACCCACATCGATGTTCCCGGATACTCCTTCATGTACAAAACAATTAACTGACTTCAATCAGATACCCAGATATTCTACAAATTGCATGACCTGTGTAACCGTGTCAACTCTTCTGTATGTCAGATAACTCATATGTTTCAGAAACTTAACGCAAAGTAATAATTAAATTTGGCTGTATCAGCTGAAATTCATGAAGTATTTTACAATTAATTAATTAAAATTACAATACAATTACAATTAATTATATTGATATAAAGAGTACTGGCAGAGTATTCCCATTCATAAAACTGAATGCAGCCTACAAAATTGTTTGTTTTGATGTTGATTTTTCACATCTCGCCTCTAGAGGGGGAACTTGACTTGGCAGTATATTCAACTGCAGTACCAGTTTTGACCACAATCTGGTTGACGTATTTGCCTGAAAAACTGAAATTATATATATATTATAACCTATTAATTAACATATTCATTTTTCTTTTAGATTTTTGTTGAAATGATTTTATTGAATTTGTGAAATAAATGCTCATATGGTGTGACAAGAATGTTATTGTGTGTTCAATTAAAAAGGGCAATATGAATATGTAAATCAATTCCTCCTGATTCTTTATCATGACTCTATTATGGTATAGAATTTTTATGGGCAAACATCTTACGTTTTTCATTACTTCACTTTATCTGCTCCCATAGACAAAAACTTACTCATAATCGTTCAATGTTTTTTTTTTCAAATTAATTTTGGAATACCTTTTATAAATGCACCAAAATGCTTGTGTCATGAGGTAGCACTAATCTTGCCTAGTTCTCACGGTGCGTGTGTGTACATAAACTACCATCTGGTAGCACTGCCATTAACATGCTCTTCTCGAGTCAGAAAATAAATGGCACATTTATTGCAACTCGCCACCAAAAAAAATTCACCAAAAACGTTTTCTGTGAATCTCTAAAGAGTCAATATAGTCTATAATCTGTCCTGTGACTAATCAATGCGAGCAGCCGTTGATGTTTAAGCAATAAATGCTCCATTTATTTTCTACTCGAAAAGAGCATGTTAATGGCAGCGTTACCAGACAGTAGTGTGTGTAGCTCCGCTTCACCAGGGGGCTCCGGAGCTACACACACGAACCGTCGGTGAGAACCAGGCTAGCACTAATCCCCAACTGTCAAACCTTATTATTTTATGACTAATAAACAAAGAGCCTTCATTATTTCCTAAGTCCCAGTGACATGTCAAATGACATAGTGTCACATCATATGATGAAAATATGAATAATATGATTTTAGTACAATAAGTCACTGTCATTTATTGTATTCCCTTTGCATTCAAGACTGAATGAGTACATAAGTGGGAATAAATAATTGCCTGCCAGATCCATTGCTGGGCCAAGAGTTTCCTCTATAGACCGAGGCAAAAGCCTTCTGCTACGAAAAAAATGTTTTCTGCTGCTAGGGTGCTTCTGGAATTTGAAGTTGACAATGTACTGCACGTAGTTCTCAAGATAGTAAAAATTGTTGAAAAATGATTTTACTTTTTCATTTTTGAGGAAAACGTGTCACACCAAAAGACATTATAAGGTGCAACTGAAGCAGGACTCCCTGATTATCTTGACTTTGCTGAGACCACGAAAAGAGTTCCAAGGTTTCTCCTTACTGTAAGTGTGGTTGTTCCTCTAAAGAGAAGGAAGACCTCCATTCTCAACAGATCTTCAAGCAATTTCCCATTTTAAAAATGGAATATGGCGTCACACCATATGATATACATTTTTGGGACATAATGTTTCAGTTAATGGTGGCTTCAAATTCATGTTTCACTATGTATGCTCAAACAAGCATGTGAGGGTTATATAAAAGAGTACATTTATTTAGCTTTTATTCAATATCAAACTATGAGACATGGGATTGGAACCTTTACACAACTTTTTGTATTTTGGCACTAAATTGTGAATACATTGTAGATTAGTCTTGTAAATGATTTATATGGGCAAATACAACTGCACTTCCTGAGCAATATAACCACAGTTTTTGGCACATTTTTATATAAATTATTTAACTTTGACATACTAGGAGGCCAAAAAAAGGCCAGACCATGTGAACCACCCACATACCATTTCCAAGTAATATGTTGTTTGCTGAATAATTTTGTCATGATTTATTCTGCACTCATACTTGACATTTAGCCTGCACCATTGTGTGTGTGTGTGTGTGTGTGTGTGTGTGTGTGTGTGTGTGTGTGTGTGTGTGTGTGTGTGTGTGTGTGTGTGTGTGTGTGTGTGTGTGTGTGTGTGTGTGTGTGTGTGTGTGTGCGTGAGTGCGTGAGTCTGTGGATACGTGTGTGTACATGTGTGTACATGTGTGTGCATGTGTGTGTGTGTGTGTGTGTGTGTGTGTGTGTGTGTGTGTGTGTCTGTGTGTGTGTGTGTGTGTGTTGTATAGGCAGCACATTGTGTGATTCCAGTATGTGTGCACTTAGATTTGTCCTTAGTGAGTCATCCTGGTCATAGTACCAAAATAAAACGCTTTAAAAGAGCGTTTTTATTTACCTTAAAATGTGATTTGTTCCACCCAGCCTTGAAAAGCGTGGTCCTCAGGTCTTTGTAAGCCCAAACAGTCTGAAGAATGTGAGAGGCAGCTTTGGTCTCCCTCCCCGATTGGCTGTGAGAACATAGAAAATCAAATCAAAACTCAACTCCGCCAGCGCCACGCTAGGGCCCTTGCCTGCTATGCGGCCGACCCGGGTTCGATTCCCGGCCCGGGTCCTTTGCCTGCCCTTCCACGTCTCTCTCTCTCTCTCTCTCTCTCTCTCTCTCTCTCTCTCTCTCTCCCCCTCCCAGCACACTTCCTGTCTCTCCTCCACTGTCCTGTCTGATAATAACGAATAAAGGCTTGAAAAGTACCAAACTCAACTCTAGTACGATTGCAGTTAGCCTGGTGAGCCAGACTACTGTAAAATATGACAAGTATAATCTGGCACTGAACCGGCGAAGCGGTGGAACCAACAGTGGCTCCTCAACGTACGGTTGTATGCAGGGCTGGCCTGGTAATCTGGCATACAGGGCATTTTCCCGGTGGGCAGACAGACAGTCTTCAGGGGCTAATGCTGTTGTGTTATTGGTCTTTTTTATTCCTTAGAGACCAGACCTCCATTTACATTGGGTGCTCCGTTGTCTATCTTTAATATAGACAGTGGACTGAGATAATCATATATGAAAAAGCTGTTCTTTCCCCCTGCGGATTAACCCATTGATGCCTGATGTTGCGTTGCGCAACATTGGCCTTGGCGCCTGGAGCTGCATTACGCAACATTCAGGCTCATGAGATTTGAGACAACTTCATTAAAAATCTCTGTTTGTTTGAGATAAATGAATACATTCTAATGAAATATGAGGGTCTTAGCATTTAAATGCAACTTAGTGCATATTCTAATGTGCTTCAGAAGCTGAGATATTTAGGTTTTTATAGGCTGAGGGCAGCTTTTCTTAAAAAGGGCTCAGGCATTCAGCACCCTTTTTTGCAGGTGCCTTAGGCGTCAATGGGTTAATAAAGTTACTCTACTCTACTCTACTCTACTCTACTCTACTCTACTCTACTCTACTCTACTCTACTCTATGACAAAAATGTCCAAGCTGTTTTTTGATCCCAGTCCAGGACTGGTTCTATGGTTCCACCTGTTTAACTGTATGCAATGAGCCCATAGTCATTAGGCCAAGCCCTTCCTAATGACTCACAACTCCAGATTCAAACAGAAAAAAAACATCTTGTTACACAGGCGGAGCATTGTGATTGAAGGATGGGTGCAGAGCAGCACACTAGGCAAAAATAATTTCTGCCCTTAGACGGGTTTGTTTAGTTTACTAGGATAGGATGCATTGGTACATTGTGCTAATGCACCATAACATGAATGCGCTTCTTGCCCACAGAGATCTAGGTTCGAGTCCAGCCCTCTGTCATTTCCCAACCCTACCCCATCTCCTCCTCCCACTGTCCTCAAGACTATTATCTGTATTATATGTGTCTTGAAATGTCCATTTGTGTATTTATGTTAGCTACTTGACACCCGAATTTCCACCTTGGGGATCAATAAAGTTGCTCTACTCTACTCTACTACTAATCTTCACTGTCCTATCCTTAATAATACCTCAATTGCCCATAAAAAAAACTCAACTCGAAGAAGACAAATGATAAAAGTGGAGCACCTCTGAGGAAAGCTGCAGTGATGTACGGTCACAATAAACACTCGGAGAAAAACCTCAAGCTTAATTAAATCATGAATCATCAACCCCGCACGAGAACAAAAGGGGCCATCGGCTGGAATACTGCGCGCCTTTCCAATATTTTTAGCTAGCGTGTGTTGTTCTTCAACCGACTGCACTGCAGTCGTCTGTCTCTCTCTCCCCCTCTTTTGCCTGTGGTCATTGTCAGGAAAGATGTTGTCTGATTCACAGCGAAATGCCAATGAATGTTGTGCATGGCTTGCTGAGAATGAGTGTTACTGGTCGCAAAATAAAAGTCCTCCTCACCAGGGCCGGATTAACACACAGGCTAGATATGTCTGCAGCCTAGGGGCCCCCACCTGCCACGGGGGCCCCTGATTGGTCAAAGGTGAAAAATTGCAGAATAGGTAATATTGAAAAATTAATGTCTGTTGAGTAGAGTTAGTAGACGTGTTTTTAAAATTCCTGGCTTGTAATTATATGACACTCTCTATGTAAATTTGTAGCGAAATTTGCTCTCCGGGGTGCCCCAAAGCATCCTGTAGCCTAGGGGCCCCAGTTCATCTTAATCCGGCCCTGCTCCTCACCCATTTATGCAGGATTAAAAAATACAACAACATTCAGCATATGGGTGGAGTAGGAGCTCATCTCGGGCTTCACGTGAAAGGGGGCATCTGCACTACAATTCAATTCAATTTCATTCAATTCATTCTCTTTTCTTTCTACAATGTAAGATGTAACAATGCTAATAATAAAAACCCTTTTACATAACGCATTACCACATGGCCACTGCTATGAATGTGTTGTTACCAAAATGGCAATGATCAAGCCAATGCATCACTAAAGAATCTGTGGAATTGTCAGTTAGTGCTTATGCATGTGGAGCATGGCACATGTGCAGTAGTCTTGGGAGGTTATGTGTATGTGTATGTCCTGTCTTGAACGAGGCTTGCTCAGGGATGCAAAACGAATTTGAGTGCAAACCAGTGGTGTAGTCTACGTAGAACGTGGATATACGGAGTATACCCACTTCTAAATTTCAGGGATTTCAGTATACCCACTTAAAATTGATTGATCCATTGTTTTTTTTTTTTTTAAATATATATTTTTAGGGGCTTTTATGCCTCAATTTGATAGGACAGTCTGAGATGGTGACAGGAAGTGACAGAGAGACGGGGTGGGATTGGGAAATAACCCCGGCCGGACTCGAACCGGGGTCCCCATGGGCATGCAAGCCCAAATGTGGGGGCCTTAGCGTGCTGCGCCACAGCGCCCCCCTGATCCATTGTTTTGAATAGCAAAAATATATACAGTATACCCACTTCAAAAAATGCTCAAATATACAGTATACCCACCATAAAAAAGTAGACTACACCACTGGTGCAAACTGACAATAAATTACCATCATATTGTATCGTATAGAATGTAGTAGCATTATACTAAGTATTATCAAGAATACGGTTCAGAACGGGGAATATTATGAGGCCCCTCCCTTGCCGCTAAGTGAATGAAAATGGGTGGTAAGGTGGTGAGGTAAGACAAGGCGAGCAACAAGTTGCAGTACTGTAGGCGACCTGGTTTTGTTGATGGCGACCAGCTTCTGCACGCCCTGGCCCTGCACCAGGAAGCGAGCGTTCTCGGCGCTGTCGGTGATGATCTCCTGGATGGTGTTGAGCACCGCCACCACCGTGTCCTCCTCCAGGTTCTTCGCCGCATGCTGCTGCCCACACGGGAGGTTGCCCACCAGGTCACGCATGGCATAACTCCCTGAGAGGAGAGAAGGGGGAATTACACCATGACATGTATTTAAAGGGACACTGTGCAAGAAATGGTCAAAAAAGGTACTGCAACTATGCTGCTCATTAAAACGGGGCTGCCTATTGCCAAATTTGATCTTTACATGAAAGTTTACTAAGTAATAATCAAATATTTTCTAGTATGGTCCAAGTAGAGTCATTTTTGCAGCTAAAATGGCTATTTTTGGAAATTCAAAATGGCGGACCATGGAGAAGATCCCCCTTTTCATGTATGAAAAGTGCAATTTTTCCAGATATAATGAATACTTAGAATGTGAGGCTGGTGGTAAGTATTCATGAAAAAGGTAACATTAGTGAATGGGCAGCATGAATTCTGGAAATAAACAACTAAAAATCTCACACAGTGTCCCTTTAATGTAATGTAAGTAAGTAAGTAAGAGAGCCTCCCTGAGAGGAGAGGGGGAATTACACCAGGAAATGTATTTAATGTAATGTTCACAATATATGTAACCAAGGCTCTAAATTAACACCAGCCAAAGAGCCAAATGCTGGTGAAATTTCCGTTTGACTGGTAGAAAAGACCAACTTCCTAGCCACTTTCCTAGCCCATTAGTGAGTGTGTGTTTGGCTAGTGAGATTGACATCTACGAGCCATTTTGGCTAATGATGAAAAAAGCTAATTTAGGGCCCTGTATGTAACATATGACATATACTTTATATATTATAACATATCATGTCATCATAGCATTACACAATGAAACACGTTGCATGACATTAGGCCTACACATGTTTTTAATGCAATAGTCATGTCTATACATCTGATGCTGCTGACCACCCTGAAACGGACATTATACAATGTATTCAATGTAATGTGCACAAATGTGCTGATGCTGATGCTGGCCACACAGCAGGTTTACAACCAGGTCCTGTATGCAGGGCCGGATTAATGCACAGGCTAGATATGGCTGCAGCCTAGGGCCCCCCACCTGCCAGGGGCCCCCTGATTGGACAAAAGCGAAAAATTGCAAAATTGAGACAAGATGCAATGTTGAAAAATTGATCCACCGTGTTGAGAACAGTTTGCCGACATGTTATCCTGAATTTCTGGCTCGTGATTATGACACTGTCTATGTGATTTTTTCAAGAAATTTGCCTTCTGGGGAGCCCCAATGCAACTTGTAGCCTAGGGGCCCCGGGCCATCTTAATCTGGCCCTGCCTGCATGGCTGAACTGCCCCGAGGAGGGATTGTAGTAGTCAATGATTACACAGTGACAAACACATAGTTACTGTTTCATCAATGTAATATTCATGTGTATGAATGTGAGTCTGCTGGCCAAACAGCAGGCTTCCCACCAGGGCTCTCATCATGGCATAACTCCACAAGAGCAAATTGCAGTGATGGTGCAGGTAAATAAAACACATGTACTTAGTCAGTTAAGACATGGCACCCGTTCTAGATTTGGCAATGGCAATGACCAATGGCAATGACCAAGTCATAAGGCTCTGTGTAATGTCATAGGAGTTTAGTAGCACAAGGGGACAAAGTCTGTTCAAGGACTATTTAAATGACTAATGGAACAGTGAAGCTACTGTTTCATGAGGCTACAGTTTTAATAATAGTCATGTGCTAACAAGGTGCTGCTGGCTGGCCACTCGACTAGTTGACTAGGTTCGGCATGGCATAAATCCCTGAAGGGGGAATTGTGAGTGGGCGGCACAGGTAAAACACACATGTACTTGCATGTGCTAATATTCGCATGTGTAAATGCGAAACTGTGGGCTGCTCCATGGCATAATTCCCTTAGGGGGGATTGTGAGTGGAGGGTGCCGGTGAATTGCATAATGAAATGCATGTACTTCATACTTTATTAATGTAATAGAATCCATGTTTTATTCATGTAATATATTTAATTAATATATTTGACAATGTAATGTTCATGTGAAAAAAAAATCTGAATTGAATCCCTTGTGGTGATTTAGAGTATTTCATTTAGTTATACAATAACTATATTTTCGTATAATTTTCGTTTGCACACATGTAAACGGAATTCCTGAAATTTACCACATATGTCCATCCATTTACCAAGAGTTATCAAACTTACATGTAAATTGAAGGCAAATTGATTGGGCAGAACAAAATTAAGGTTCCACATTTCCACTTTCCAGAATAGCACTACCGCTGTTGCATGCTTAAGCAAATGTGTTATCAGAGGTTGCCCGAGGGCTATGCCTACCAATTAAATCCTTATTCCGCCGATCGATGGCCAGGTTTCGCAGTGCGATGGCCACGGCGCGGACCACTTTGTCTCCGTCCGAGTGCAGGAGCTCCACCAGAACGGGCAGACCTTTTTCTTTCCGCACAGTCGCTCGGATATAATTGGACCACTATGAATAAAAAAAAAACCTGCATTAAAACGTTGCTTGAATCAGATCATGCTGTTCTACAGTAAGCTGCACAGTCCCTTACATGCACACCGCATACGGTAAATGAGTCATTCCTTTCAGGATTTTGTGACATGCATATGACAAAGAAAGAGACTCACTTATCTTACCTTCATACATATGCACAAGTGACTCCCATTACAATAAAGTCAACTCGGAGCACGCAAAATTGAATCGTGTTTTGAATGTTCTAATACTATGAATAGCATCATAGGCTTGCACAGAGAGGAACGTGGTGGTGCTAAAGCACCTGCCCCTTTGCCTTATTGGACAAAAAAAATGCCCTTTTTGAAGGTTCTTTTTTGAACGATTTTTGTCACAGAATGTACGGTGATCCATATTGACATCATAATCTACAAATGCTTCACGGTTAAAAGCATGTGAGAATAAAGCTCTTCAGCGTTGACGTCAACTTGTATGCGGCGGTTGGCGTTCCGGTTCTATGGCGATTTTTTTACATTGCAACACGCCATAGAGATTCAGGTTTGGCAAAAATATAAGTTGCACGCCAACAACGAACATTAGCGTGTCCCCGCATCCCTTTCTCATTAGTGGAACGGATTGTATCATCATGTTGGTGTATTCACATGTTAAATCATGACGATTTTAATTCAATATTGCTAACCCCTTTCTGATCATTAAAACTTCCGAACTACATGCTTTCCTTTGGTTGCCATGGGTACAACCCTCCGCACGTACATGACGTTAGATACAGGCGCCGCTTCTGTAGTCGCCAAAAGTTTCCGGGTTTAGCATATGGACGCAACATCGTATTTATGTCGAAGTTTGACACAAAATGATCAACCATGTCATACCTACAGCCTATTTTTAACACCCTCGACAGCTTGCGGGGGTTCGCTAAGCGCGTGCTTGCACTCGGAGCTTATTTGAAACTGGCCCCTATTCATTCCCAATGGGAGGCCGGAAGCCGATACGAACCAGGATGTCCTTAAATGCTAACATGAAAGACTACAGTCTACTACATGCTTCCGCGTTACTGAAGAGCTCTATAATGCTCCAATATAATATACAGCTTCTGATGCCTAGTAAGGTAGCTGGAAGTTCCACAAGCCTCCCCCACCTCCCCTTCAGCATCTGCCCCCCAAAATGTCTGTGCACGGCACTGAATAGCATTATTCACAAAGAATAGTATCAGTCTACACTTCATGCTGCAATGAAATTATACAAACCAGATGAATAGAATACAACTGGGGATATTCACACCATGGCCAAACTGATGGCCGAATTTATAAGCCACTGTCCAAAGCCTAGTCACACGCCAATTAATTCACGTCACACTCATTAATTCATGTAATTGATGTCAACAAGCCAAGGCAAATATTATTCAAATACTGTTTCAGTCAGCCTGACATTCAACAAATGTTCCTCCACCTACTGAGTGTTTGCATAGTTCCGACTATACAGTGCATGCCTCAGAGCATGTTTCCAGGGGCAACAAAATGTCCTCTAGGGATGCAAATTTTCCATTTATTCAGCCCAGGCAGTATACACAGCTATTGTCCTTCTGACCATGGCCCTGTCCCAAACTCCATCCCTCCACTCTTACAGAGCAACATGCAGAAGCACAATGCTTTATGTTATGCATTTCATGCTCTCTTCAGCACCGCTTGGGTACATTTGCCTCCTCTGAACATGGCAGGCTCTGAGTCACATTTAAGTGGATCGACAAAAAAATGACAGTGTCCATACAATGATAAGTAGCCTATACAATATAGCCTAGACATGGAGAACCTATTGCTCACTGTCCAGCAGAGAGATTCTACTGACAAGGTAAATAGTCTTGAATCATACAAAGTTCAGGTGAGGTGGAGGTGAGAGGCAGGTACCATAACTCCCTGTTTTTTTATGGCCACTATTGTTTTCTTGTCTTTGTCTTAGCTATGCAGTATGTATTTGTGTTGTTAAATATACGAGCAAACCAAAGACATTCCTAGCAACTGTATGTTATACTGTTGATTTGGCTATGTAATAAACTTGAACTTGAACTTGAACTTGAACTTAAACTGAATCAATCAATAAAAATCAATAATCACAAAAAAAGCTACACACTGAATACGTTTTTCTCTTTATCAAGAAATCAAGTGAACATTAATCAGTGCAGTGTTTTCAGCTTATTTGTTTGCTGTTCAAGCTCTGTTGATATATCCACATGGCAAACCTACTAGCCCACAGGCCAAATTGGGTCATGCTCCAATTACTAGATGCAAACAAGCTAAATACTGCTCAAACACTGTTGATATATCCCCAGCTCAAACCTACAGCCCACTGGTCACATCTTCTCATGATCTAAATTAATACGCAAACAAGCTAAATAGTGTTCAAATACTGTTGATTATATTCAATCCCAGAGGTGTCAAAAGTAAAAGTACAACTAAATTCATGGTGTAACACTAGCACATGATATTACATATCTGTTAGACCATTTACTCCACTGATCCTAGACTGTGTTGTTACTGAAAAACACTAAAAACCTAACAAGGACCCACCACCACAAACTTGATCCAACCAGAGTCAGCGGATCGTAAGACAAGTACACAGATCTACTGGTTACTCAGATAAGTAACCTGTGTTTCGTTTTTTTTTTTACTTTTTCTTTTAGTTTTGACACCTCTGTAATCCACATGGTCAACTCACAGTAGCCTCCCGCACCATCCTACGTACTTCCGCCAAGAGACTTGGCTCCACACTACGTCTGATCACTGTTTTCTACGGTAGGATTTGCGCCGTGTTCTGACAAACGGTCCTACATTGTAATTTTATCCTACAGTAGGATGTCCTGTCAGACATGTCTGTTAAACGGCCCTACATTGCCATAGACGTCAGACATGTTTGCTCAACAAATTATAGGCCTAAATTAAATCCTGATTTTCCCGAAAATGTCTTTCCTGCTTCCTGCAATCGCATCAGATCAAACAACCTCCAGACCATGAATACGAAAAGAAATGGTAGTGTTATGGGATGGTCAGGACCAGGCTAGACTCACAGCCCACTGTCCGGCGGAGAGGTTTTGCAGCGCCCCGGCGGCCGCCTCCAAGGTGTTCTGGTTCTGACTCAGTCGGAGCAGGGACAGGTAGAGACGCACCACCTCCGGCTGATACAGCAGGTCCAGACCTGTGGCACATGTTGTCATACAACGCAAAATGTGCCGTCAATATTTCAGAGTACACTCATAGAAATCCAGATGCAGCATTTACAACGCTGTGGAGAGTCAAAACTGAAGTCAACAGTCGGTGTGGAATTCTGCTGGTGGCTAGTGTAATTTCAAATCGACAGCTCTACTGTATCATGTTTACACAACATTGAGTAGAATTAACTCTGAAAATGTTACACTGACCAAAGAGAACTTGAAACTATTTTTGAGTGGGACCAAATGTCAGCTGAAATGGAGTTGATTCAGAGTTAAAGTGGAGCTCAATTTGGCAGCTCCAGTCCCCCTACTTGAAATGAATATGAATGTGAGGGTATTGTCAGACCAGGCTAGAGGAATGTAATTACAACATTGACAAACACCAACCTGTTGAAGCACAGTGGATCAGTTTGCCCTGAGGAACACTGGTTTGCAGTCGAAACATGTAGGCGCTATCCATTGAAATAAAGGATTTGTAACCTTTTTCACTAAAATCAGAGTGCCTCACATCTTTAAGACTACCACCTTCAAGAAGGAGCATACTGTTTGTGTTTGGGCCTTGACATTTCAGGGATAAACACAAGCTATGTACCTACTGTAAGTTTCTCATGTCCTTTCTAAAGAGTAGCCTACCTGATTTTTTTCCTCAAATAGTTGACCCAATACAGCACCCTCCTCTTCTTCTTCTTTACAGTGGATGTGAGTTACACAGTTTTATTGTAAGATAAGTGTATGAATTTTAAAACAGTCCGCTGTACCGCAAGGGGATAGCAGAAAGCCCACTCATAATAATACAGTAGTTAAGTAAAGTTCCGCTCATTTTCAACCTTTGACATCTGCCTCCATCAATGTGTGCGATATGCAAGCCAACTTGGACACACAACAATATGTTGATTGACGAAGCTGACTGATATACTGATATAGTAGCTATTCTCTGTAGTCTCTGGTCTACGCGACTATTTATCACTCATACGATGAACTCCAACTTAACTCTAAAACAAACTGTCAGAGGATTCATAACTTGTTTTCCTGCACAAACTTGTTTTCCTCAAGTGGCTTCCATGCAGTGGTGTACCAAGACTACCTTCATTTCCTCTCATGGTTATGGAATATTTTAATCACACACACAGATAACACTGAATAGACTCAGTGAACTGAATAAATCTACATTCTTAGGAAGCATCAGCTGGGCATGCCTTTAGACACCGGATCAATACTTCATTGAAATATCTCCCGCAGTTTTGCCTCCTCCCACACACGTCGGCAGAAATCATCTCCATCGCACAATGTTAGCGTTAGACTGCGCTGCTACTGTGTTTGTGCTGCAGCGCTCTCCCACACCCACTGTCTATACTGTGTCTCTATCATGCGCTCTCTCTCTCTCTCTCTCTCTCTCTCTCTCTCTATCTACCCCTCTCTCTCTCTCTCTCCGTCTCTCTCTCTCTCTCTCTTTCTCATACACAAACACACACTCTCTCTCTTTCACATACACCATTTGCCTCATTCTATTTCTTTCTCTCCCTCACTTAGCCCCCCCCCCCTCTCTCTCTCTCGTCAGCTGTCTTCTTGCTGGTATGAATGTTTCAGTAGGAAGAAGCTTTAACAGCAGGAGAAAGCCTCAGTCCCAGTGAGTTTGGGATCGGCATTCTTTCTGACTGCATTCATTTGACTGTATTCATATATCCACCGTCATTTAGATCAGGTTGCACCTCAGACAGTCTACTGTGATATTAGAAAAGGAAAAAGATTGGAATTTGCATTTGTATTAATACGGTAAATGTGAATCTCGTCAAATTACCAAAATGAATTACACTTACACTCCACTACGCAATTAAATTGTGGTACAACAGGGGCGGCAAAATGGGTAGAAAAGAAGAAAAGCACCGAAAATTAGCCTGTGACCTTTTGACGTTTATTTCCTCATATCCAAAAATGGAGCATATTCGTAACCGTTGTTCACCAGAATGATTCATTACAATGCAAACCAGGGTAAGCTAACTTGCATGTGCTGTATTCTAAGGATATCAGAGGAAGCGCCCCGAGAGAGTGTTTTCTTGATCTTGAGAGCAAATTTCATCCCAATTTCTTTCTTCACTTGTTCAGGTTAGTCACTAAAGCACATACTACAAACAAACAGCCCTGAGTAATTGTTTTGCTTTCCCTCTTGAATATCCAGCCTAGACCTAATGCATCTCATGCTGCAGTCTTTGGCCAGCTGTGGTGTAAATGTGACATAAGCTGGGGGGTGTTTATTCAGCCCGGGCATCGGATGTGTCACATCTGGTCAGGATGACTTGGCGCCCGCCCGCCCGCCACAGTGGCTTGGCCCCAAGTCCCAACCATGTTATAAAACAATGCATTCCAGTAGGCAGGATGAGTATAACGTGTGCCTTAGGTGTAATGTATTAGTACTAATGCATTCCACTAGGCAGGAAGAGTAGCCTATAACGTGTGAGTTAGGTGTAATGTGTTGCATTCCAATAGAGACAACCATGGGAGATAGTTTGTGCCCTAGCGTTTATTTTTGCTATGAAGCACTGTGTTGATGAATTGTATGAAATGCGCTATATACTGTAAATAACCTTGACTTTACTTGACTTGACTAGCGTCTAGCCACAGAATCAGAAAGACATGCAGGGCCCATAGGAAAATACACCCAGGTTAACCGGAGCAACGAATAGTTCTTCATTTGGTATGTCCATGTGTTTGAGTGAAGCAAACAAAAACTGTACAGCCTTTGAGTTTGCTTTGTGTAAGATATTGCGGTTTTGATTTCAACCACGATTTTTTTTTTTCCAGTAGCCTCTTTGTGCAGATGGGGTCACCATCAGGCCTATTCACTATTTGCTGAAAATACTCAACATCATAACAACAACATTGCTATGACATTAGATATCCCATAATCGTGTTGCCTGAGATTGAGATTTTTAGTCGAAAAAATAATAGAAATAAAATAATAAATAAAATAATAAATAAAATGATAAATAAATAAATAAAATAATAAAGTCCACTGCTTGTCTACTGTGAATTATTTAATAGAGCACAACGTTTCAACCTTCAGGTCTTCATCAGGCAAAGTGTGAACATGGCATTGAGTGGGTCATTTTAAAAGCTTCTACAATCAGCTGATCAGCCACAGTCCACAGCTGATAGGCTGACAATCAGCTGTGCAGGTAGTTCAACAGCAAATGGGTCAGCATCTATAGAATCAGCCTTACTTATTGCCTGGTAGTTTATATAGTTGACTATTGTTCCACGCCGAGCTGTATTAGCTGATCTCCATCATATGTGTTAATGCCTTGGATTGGAGCCAATTTTGGTCCCCTAGGGGAAATTCTTTCTCTGCATTTATCCCATTTGGACTAGTGAATCACATTGAAGTACACACACTAGTCCGTAGCAGTGGGCTGCCTGCTGAACGGCGCCTGGGGAACTGTGTGGGGGTTAGGTGCCTTGCTCAAGGGCACTTCAGCCGTGGTCCGGTCGGGCATTGAACCGGGAACCCTTGGGTTGCCAACCCAGTGCTCTAACCACTGAGCCACAACTGCCTTGGTTTAGTCTCCTGGAAATGTAGGCCTACAAGACTGCATTGGTATTCTAAAAGGCATCATGGTTTTCTACGGGAGAAGAGCAGTAGAGGTGGAACTGCTGCATCCGTTACTGTATGCTAGCAGGGAAAGTGTGGAAAATCACTTGCATATTTCACACTGTGTTTTCCCCCCCATTTTAAATCTCCTTCTTGGTTAAACCGGTGAGCGTGAGACTGTGAGTGGTGGACTTACTAAATACCATAAAAATGGATTACATACAGAAGGATGAAAGTTTCTGGAGGTTCAATTTGATGATTCAAGTAAAACGTTTTCTTTTTTTTTAAACCGGGGAGTGGGGAGTAGAGTGCTCAGCTGATATTCATCTTCCACTCAGCAGAGTGTTGCCAAATCATATTCTCTCTTCTCATGCTCTACTGCCACCATGTAAGGGATATTACAGCTTCTGGTACTATAACTGCTTAGAGCACAGTTATGTCTGACCATACTGAACTTATCTATCATTTTGGACCATCAAAATGACAAAAAATAAATATTGGAGTTTCAGTAGAGATTGCCAAACCCAAAGCACCCCCTCACCCACCCCTCTACCAACACCAACCATCTGAGCTGGCTGAAGATCAGCTAATGTCTGAAATAGGGAAACAGGCTATTAACACCCAAATCTGTCCCATTGAATATAGGCCACTTGCTGCATCAAATGGATCGTATATCTCGACTCCATCTCCGACCTCCTCAGCATGCAAATTTTTTAATCTAAAAATTGATGCAGTTTGATGGGCCATTCTGAGCAATGTTGCAATATGTCATCCTGAGAGCTCTACCCTCTTACATGCACCATGTTAATCAACAGCTGATTAATTGTGCATGACAAGAAAGTGTGGCATCGAGCAATACAATACACGGCCATTTCGATTCCCGGTCTAAATTGTTGATGAAGTTATTTCACACTGCCTCTAATCTTTTGTTAAACAGAACTTAAATGTATTTTTTAAAGATTGAATATGTAATAATAAGAACATAATAAGTCGATCTAATTAGTAGATCTACTTATATTAAGTAATAGGCAATAATACTAAGGCGATCTCTAAAAAGAGCATTATAAGTACAATGCCCTCTTTAGTGCACAGCCAGAGAGACTACACAGTGTTTTTCTCTGAGCTGGGACCTCCATGCTGAGCTATCGGGGGAAGACAGCGACTAGCCAGGCCACATTTAAATTTAGCAGCAAACAGGCTTTTCATCGTCCCGGTTCCTGTCATCTTGTAAAGGTCAGGGGCTTTTAGGAGTTTTCATGTAAGTCCATTACAGCTTCACACCGTGCACTCAGCATGCAGTTTGACATGATGTTTTAGACCTGAAACCATTGCTTGAGTAAAAAAAAGCCAGCACGAAAAAAATCTTCACATGAAACTGCACATGAAAAAGAAACTTCTAGTGCACTTTCTCCTTCAACAGCACTTGAAGTAGTAGGAATTAAGTTCCGCCTTTTGTCACCCTGCAGGTTGCTATACAGAGATTGTCCACCTTTCCAATTTGTTCCAAACTCCTTTGTGCGTTTCTATGGAGGATGGGAAAGCAAATACAGAAGTGCTTTTCACCCTATAACAGGAGGTGTGGTTTGACAAGGTGGTGTTTTGGCAGACTAAAGACTACCAGGCTTAGTAATAACTTCTTTCTGACCCACCACAGAAAACATCATTAAAATGCAGGTTACAGTACACTGCATTGTAGGCTGACTTAAGTTACCTTGCATTGTAACTAAGTAAATATTACAGCTTTTCGCCCTGTAATGCCTTACATTGCTGCATTACAGCAAAAAGTAATGCATACAGTGATTAATTGATTTTGTAATGAGTTGCTACCAACACTGCCCACCATTATGGATCACTATTTTAAGCTTCATGTTACTCTTGCTCTGAAACAGGTGATTTCACGAATTAAGATGATCCACCCATTGACAGGATCCACCTGATGGTTGGTGTGCTCTTTTAAAAAAGGTTTAAAGAAGGCATGATATTATTTATTTTATTTTATTTTTTATTTTATTTTTTGACCTTGTCTTTTATTTTATTTTGATGTGTGTGTAGTGCTTTTGTCCTTTCTTTTTGTCCATGTTGGTATGTTATTTTTCTTCTAATAGAGTAAATAAATAAAATAAATAAAAAATAAGAAGGCATGATACTAATTTAAAGACACAGTACCACTGCTCAGACTGCTCAATGCAGAACCATCTTATGAAGTTGCCTATTATAATAATAGCTAAGTCAGTCCTCATGTGTTGCCAAAGACCCATGCTTGTAACACACTGCGTAGTTAGCATACGCATAACGCAACAACCACAAACCAAATCCATCTTGACAGCCCGTTCTGCCCTCCTGCCAGATTTTCTTTCTTCCGTATTTAAAAAACACCTCAGATTAGAGTGCATACTGTCAAGTCAGCTTTGTTCATTCCCACCGAGGTGATCTCGTACAACTTTGTCACACGGCTTAATCCCCCAGTCAAAACGAAGTTCAGGCCCAGGCTCACATGCCGACAGAAAAAGGGTGACCCAGTTACATACACTTGAAGAGCTCTTTTCCAAAATGCGATATATCCATTAAAAATATGTATTTTTAAAAACGTGTTTTCTTGTGCTTTTCCATTAATATCACTAAATTCAGTGTTTTTGTGAATTTGGTACAAAAATACCGGACAACATTAACCCAGTTTCATTTGCACTGATGCTCTCTGAAAATCCTGATTGAAAAAAAAAAAAAGATTTAGGAAAATTGTTTTCAAATGGCTTTTATTGCATTTTGGAAAAGAGCTCTTCACTCACACAAGATGCTTTTTTTCTTCCCTCATCTCTTCCAGGCTTCGGAAACCTCTCCTATATTCTGACAGGCAACATTAATCTCATATGCATCGTCTCACAGCACATCAGTCCATGCCTTGCGAATGATGAACCACTTTGATAAAAAAAAACGGACAAAAGTGGCAGTGAGGAGAAAAAGAAGAAGAAAAAAGGTTTATCCACTTATCGGCGCATCACATCGGTCCCTTGTCATTTTATTGTGCATGTCACGGTCAGTAACGCACAGATTAAAATTACTTAGATAAGATGTTCCAGTCTTTTTATAACAGGCTGGCAACATGCCATGTTCCTTTTTTGTAAATACTGAATATGAACATATGGTAGGCTACACTGTATCTGTCTACCAGATACAGTAAATGAGGTCTTGCACTATTCTACAGCGATTGTTTAAAGAAATATATCATAAGATTAATTTCAGTCTTAGATAAAGAATCATTCTTTCACTTTGCCATGTATCTATTACTTGTGTACTTTTGCTTTTTCCTTTTTTGTTAGCCATGTTACTGTTAGCATTATCTTAAATGTTAATCAACATTGATGAAGCCATCTAATGTGCAGTATGAAGAAGAGCCTTTTTAACAAAACAGGGGTGAATTTCTCAAAACCAAAGTTGCTAACTACATTAGCTACTTTGCTGTTTTCAATGCATTTTCCCATTGGCAACTACCGAAGTTGCTAACAGGCTAATAACTTCTCTTTTGAGAAACTCACCCCAGTTCATATGTAATATTTCAAAATATCTAAACATTCTTGAGTCTTCGTCCAACTATACCACAATGAACATGACTCTAAATATACCTGAGAGAAGAAATGTGTGTGTACTAGACATCTGTTCTCGCTGCAGGAGACACAGATGTCCGAGGCTACACATGGCTGCTCTAACGTGTAGGGCAGTGATTTTCAAACTGTGGGCCGGGGCCCACTGGTGGGCCCTGAAGGTATTCCTAGTGGGCCTTGAAATCATTTTCTGAAAAAACAAAATCATGTTTTTATGTGTGTTGCTGTTTGTTTATTTGAGTTTTATTGTTAATAATTTGTGAAAATTTCAAGTGGGCCCCATGTTGGAAAAGGTTGGGAACCCCTGGTGTAGGGTGTTGTGGCGGTGGGGCAGAGGCCTCAGCCCTGTGTTAGACTCTATGCCTCTACAATATATAGTACCACACAATCTGCCTCCTCGCAAATCAAATATAGTCTCTCACACATAAATACACACACAGGCACACGCACACACACACAGAAATAGCATACACATGCACTGCACAGAGAGAGAGCAAACACACACACACACACACACACACACACACACACACACACACACACACACACACACACACACACACACACACACACACACACACACACACACACACACACACACACACACACACACACAGAGAGCACTCTATCTCCCGCGGGCATCCTCCATGTGTCTGTGTGTGTTGTTGTCCATTAGCATCTCTGCCTACTCGCACTCATGCTGCCATCCGGGCTGACTGGCTCTCCCACGCCTAGCGTTCAATCTCTCTCTCTCTCTCTCTCTCTCTCTCTCTCTCTCTCTCTCTCTCTCTCTCTCTCTCTCTCTCTCTCTCTCTCTCTCTCTCTCTCCTTCCCTCCCTCTCTTTCAGGCATACTACCTCTCTTTCTGTCCTTCAATCTCACAAATAGGCCTACCATTCAATCACCCTCTCTCTGCTTCTCTCTCACTGACTCTCTCACTCTCACTCTCTGTTTTTTCTCTTTCCCTCTCTCCTGGTTCCTCCCGTCCTCCCTGTCTTTTTTCTTCGAATCACTCTACAACTGTCTTACACATTCAATCTTCCTCTCCGTCCCTCTGTAGACTCCCTCTTTTTTCAGTTTGTCTGTCTCTCACTCACACACAAGCAAAAATCCCTCTCTGCTTCTCTCTTTTGTCGTCTTTTATTTATCGGCGTGGGATTTCTCTCTCTCTCTCTCTCTCTCTCTCTCTCTCTCTCTCTCTCTCTCTCTCTCTCTCTCTTCCACACACAATCAGTCACTCTCATGCTTTATCTCTGTCTCTCACTCATCTCTTGCTCTCTTTCTTGCTGTCAACTATCCTTCTCTGTCTTGCAGAGCGCACATAAGAAAGACAGTCCTCCGCCACTTCTCTCTGGACACTGTGCTTGAGACGGCTTAATGAGCTGAAGGGCCTTGGAGAGGGGACGTCAAAAATCCACTGACATGGCCATTTGGGAGCCAAAATACACACAGTGTTTGAGCTAATGGATCACTGCCCTCACCGAAAGTGTGAGTGTGTGTGTGTGTGTGTGTGTGTGTGTGTGTGTGTGTGCGTGCGTGCGTGTTCATGTCTGCCATGTTCATTTTGACCTTTTTTGGTCCATGACAATGTCACAATTTGTTTGCCCCTAGACAACATGATATGCAGCAAAAAAAAGTGCTCTGTTCTGGCCCTGGGTTACTACACCGGCGACTCGGGTTCGATTCAGGCCGAGGTCATTTGCTGATTCCTTCCCCGTCTCTCTCTCTCCACTAATTTCCTGTCTCTCCTCCTCTCTCCTGTCAAAGACGAAGGGAAAAAAGGCCAACAAAAAAACATTTTGCTCTTCTCCAACTCAGCTGAGTAAATCCCACTAACCTTTCATTGTTGCGGGCCGTTTCGGCATATCCAAAGTGCTGTACTTCTTGTCACACAAACCATGGCGCTTGCCTGCACAGAAAAGGAAGAAATGGGCAATGATTCTTTTTTCTTATTCCATCAGACACATATCGTACAATCACACTTTTAAAAAAAAATTCTGTAGTAGAATGTCAAGGTACAGTACGAAGCCTGCCGATGTCCTTACAACAGAACAGTATGTAGGAATACGAGTGGGTGGTGTGGTGTGTGTGGGAGGAGGAAAAAAAATACTCAAGTTATGTAGCGTCAGGAGAGGATAAAGAACCAAGGCTCCAAGACTGAAGAGAGGCAGAACAAGGAAATGAATAAGTTGAAAGAGAAAAAAAATGTTCACTTACACTGACTGAACCATTCCTCTGCGGTTGGTCATTGGATGGAGGGAAGAGTGCCAAGTAGGGAGGAGAGAGAGAGAGAGAGAGAGAGAGAGAGAGAGAGAGAGAGAGAGAGAGAGAGAGAGAGAGAGAGAGAGAGAGAGATAGAGAGAGCGAGAGAGAGAGAGAGAACATGAACCAAAAACAAAAGATGATAGGAAGAATAATAGAGGATAATAATAACCGTTTCTCTTTTTTTTCCAAGCTGAAGATTTGTGAAACCTTTTAGTGCCCATTATCTTAATTAAAGTATGAGCAGCAAATGTAGCTTTGGACGTTAATCAAAAGCAGCCCACTTCCATCTCTAATTCAATTGATTCTCTTGGTAGTTCATCAGTTAGCTGCGATGAAGACGACACATTAGTCAATTCTACAGGAAGAGAGAGAGAGAGAGAGAGAGAGGTTTGGCATACAAGCAAAGGAGCTGACAATGCTCCTCAACACATTTCTTGCAGCATGTTTCCTTGTTTGAAAGAAGGCTAAACGACTGTTTTTTTGACCTTTCAAACATTGTTTTACTTCTTACTGATTGGTTCTACAATGAATGTATGTGTCTGCATTTCAGGCAGCGTGAGGCTTCCTGCAGGATACGGTACTTGTGGTGCGCGCAGCCACATTCATGCACAAATACGTTTCCATGGTACCACACCTGGCAGTACCTAATTAGCGTTCCAAAAAATGAAGTAATACAATGATATGTTTGTTCACAACATGTCACCATTCTGTGCAATTCCGTTCAATTATGATCTTTTTTGGATGTACTGTATGTTTACAATTTTCCTCTTCACCCTCCATGCTTGCAGTTAGGTTAGTGTCTCTCTGTGTGTGTGTGTGTGTGTGTGTGTGTGTGTGTGTGTGTGTGTGTGTGTGTGTGTGTGTGTGTGTGTGTGTGTGTGTGTGTGTGTGTGTGCGTGCGTGTGTGTGTGTGCGTGTGTGTGTGTGCGTGTGCGTGTGCGTGTGTGTGTGTTTATCCGTTTGTGCGCATGTGTGTCCATTTGTGTGTGTGTGTGTGTGTGTGTGTGTGTGTGTGTGTGTGTGTGTGTGCGCGTGTGTGCGTGCATGCGTGTGTACATTGTTTTCATGTGGTTGGCAGACCTTTAGTTGACTCCTCCTTCTTGCACAGATGACCCCCTGATCGTGCAATCTTATTGGCCGCCTGGCTTTTGAATCTTTCTGCCCCGGGCACCTCTTTGTGGACGTGGTACGACAGGTTACGGAGGATACACACGCAGTTCTCCACAGCCTAAACAAAGGGCAATCATTGGAGGAAGAGGATTAAAGAGAGAGAGAGAGACACACACAGAGACACACACAAAGATGTGCGGAACGAGATGCAGTGAGAGAGCGAGAGAGAGAGAGAGAGATCAAGAGAGACAGGCAAACAAACAGAGAAAGAGAGAGAGAGAGAGATGGAGGGAAAGATGAAGGTGTGTGTGTGTGTGTGTGTGTGTGTGTGTGTGTGTGTGTGTGTGTGTGTGTGTGTGTGCGTGTGTGTGTGCGCGCGTGCGTGCGTGTGCATGTGCGTGTGTGTGTTCATGTATGTGTGTATGTGTGAGCATGTGTATCAGAGAGTGTGAGAGAGGCACTCCAAACACAAACACAATAGGTTCATAATCGATGTGGGGGTTTATAGCAGAGCTGACCCTCTCTGCTAGCCATAGCGCTCTAAGCCTATCCAGCGTGTCCTACCTGTTTAGGCTTTATTTATCGCTCCTCTTGAGGTAATAGACAGAGAGAGTGTGTAGTGGTGATGGAAGTACAGGGGGAGCTTTGGCCTCTGGTTTATGGGAACGGAAAATTTGGGTCGTCACGACTCGCAAATTGCATGATACAGTACATTACATTACATGCCAGGCTGTAGAAAACACATCACCATAAAAGGCATAGTAGATGCATCTCAGTCTCAGTGCTTTGGGCTACTGGGCATTAGAGCACCAA
>NC_085868.1:14192312-14217312 GCF_034702125.1 Engraulis encrasicolus | reverse complement strand
CTCATGGGACGACAGGTTCCACAGGGTGCCTGAGACATTAGGGGAGACATTAGGGCCCCGGTTAGTTATCCCGTTGAGACACGCCGTTTTAAATTTGCCGTTACCAGAATGGCAATGGCCAAGTCGTAGTGCATTACTAAAGGTCCTGTGTTATGTCATAAAATTGCCGTACTATGATGGTTAACTTTTCAAAGACTATTGCAGCGTGCCACTGGAGGTACGCCGTGCATTAAGGGGCTACTATGTGAACAAATATCTTTGTCTGTTTTGTAAGCAAAAATAAGCACAAAATGTTCCACGGTTTGCCTGAGATAGAAGAAGAAGAGTCAGTGGTTGCGATTAGTTACAGTTCACGCAAATAAATAACGAGACTGCGATGTTCGTCATTGTATTACTCTGGGATGACAGGTTCCACAGTGTGCCTGTTGACAGAGAGACATCAGTGTTGGTTATTAGTTATTCACAAAGAAAAAATCAGACTGGGATGCTTTTTGATTACGTTGGTCAGGAGGACTGTGGTTGATCAGCACCATCAGAGGCGATTCTAGGGTCAGCTGTGGCTCCAAGCAAAAACTGAAAAGAATGAACATTGGAAACCAAATTGCCACTGTACAGGTAGTAAAGTCTAAGCTGTTATTGGTTGTCTAGGGCTTGGGCGCCCCAAGTGACTGCCTGCCTAGGCTGGTGGCTAGATACACCTCTGAGCACCATCTTCAGTGGCTCATGGGACAGGTTCCAGAGGGTAGGAGCGGGAAAGGATCTGCACACTGCTTGCAAAAGACTTAATTTATTAGGAGCAACGTTTCGATCATAGTCTTGATGCCTGAAGAAGATCTATGAAGAAGAAGATCTATGATTGAAACGTTGCTCCTCATAAATTAAGTCTTTTGCAAGCAGTGTGCAGATCCTTTCCCGCTCCTACATGTGACAATTTTTTGATTTGGCACCTGCTGATGCTTTTTTGCTGGATGTGCGCTCTTTCCACTACACTCAGGTTCCACAGGGTACCTACCTAGAGATAGGGAGAAGACATTATTATATTAAGAATTTTATTGTCATTGCCATTGAAGACAACGGAATTGTACATTAGAGCCTGGTTACTGAGTTATTTGGTTAGCTAATGGAAATAATTACATCAAATTTACATCTGAATAATCACAATTAATCTACTTGTTGAATGAATTTGATCTAACAGCAAAATAGCCACCATCTTCAGGGACTGATGGGATAATATGAGGTACCTGTGACCGGAAAAGAATCTATGCGAGCTATAAGTTAAAAGCAAATAAATAATCAGATAGTGATCTTTTTGTTAGATACTTCTTCTTCTTCTTTAGATTATTTATCTTTTGTCTTCTTTCTTTATCTTTTCTTTATCTTTTGTCTTCTTTTGTCCAAAAAATGTTTTCAAATCAGACCATCAGTTCAATCAGGTTCATCATTAGTTAGATCTTTGTGGTACACATCTTACGGTATTTACAATACACGTAGACACCATTTACACTCATGGAAACATAACAGACATCCATATACTATACATATACACACACACGCCTATCCATATAGGCCTACACTACAATACATACACACTCCTCTACATACATTGGTTGTTGTGATGTTGTGATGCTGTGATGATATCTCTCGGTCTCTGTTGTTTGCAAAATGACTACAAGGGGTTCCACAAGGTGTCTAAAACAGAAGATGAATCAATGAGTGTTATCCATTACACACAAAGAAATCAGATAATAACCGAAGAGGCCGTGCTGTGGCCTAATGGTAGGGCACTGGGTTGCTACACCGGCGACTTGGGTTCGATTCTAGTTCAGGTCATTTGCTGACACTTCCCAGTCTCTCTCTCCCCACTCTTTTTCTGTCTCTCCTCCTCTGTCCTGTCAAACATAAAGGCAAAAAGCTCTACAAAAAAAAAAAACATTACTTTTTTTTTTTTTTAAAAAGGCAATGACCGAAGAAAGTGTTCATCCTGTTTTTCTGTCTTGTCTGTTTTTTGTTTATAAAACAGCAACTATCGTCACTGGCTGATGAAAAGGACAGGTTCCACAGGGCATCGATGAGGAGGTTATTAGGGCTTTGTTACATACAAATTGACAAGACGATTACTATGAGCACTGTCAAACAGGTTATGTTTTAGCTATGTTTATTGCTCAATCTTCTTGTTTACTTTAAAAGCCTGCATTGTGGTGGGCTAAGGAGTTGCCACAAAAAGTTCTCTTCAGAGCCTCACATTTTGTAGCAACGTTTAGCAAAATCTCATCTCGCATAGTAGACCAATTTCTTGATCCAAAGTGAAGTAGCACTCCTGTGAAGTAGCACTCCTGTGATCACCAACGTGTTTGGTATTTTAGGGGAGGTGGGGAATTAGCATAGGCGACTTCCACAATGCAATTCCACATGGTGGAGTGTTGCTTGGCGGTGGCCTGGAAATGCGTCTATCTTCATTTCAAACAAGTGGTTTATATTTGTTGTAGAAAAGCCGCACTCTTGACGGCAATTCCTGTTTTTTCACTTATGCCTCTTTTCCACTGCTGGTTTTCTGGTGGGCCTACAGCTCAACACAGCGCTACTCGGCCGCCACTTTTTGCTCTTCGATTGAGCTGTCTCGTGCCCTATCGAAAAGCAAAAAGTGGCGGCCGAGTCACGCTGTGTCGAGCTGTAGGCCTACCAGAAAAATATCAGTGGAAAAGAGGCATTGGTGAATTAGCATCACACACAGACAGAAAGAGTGTGGCTTCCACAGTTGCTCACACACAAAGATCTTTTTTCAAACAATTTGGAGTTGAGTGCACTTCATCAAAATAGCAAGTGGCTTAGAGACATCCATAGTAGACCCTACCTGTGATGAGCTCTTGCACCTCCATTATTATGACATTACCAAGAGACGTAGACTCTTACTGTAGATGGGGTCGCCGGCAGGCCTATTGACTATTTGATAAAAATACTCAACTACATCTTAACAAAGTTGCTATGACACTACCGAGAGTAACAGCAACAGATTAAGACATAGCCATTACAATTTTGGTGACAGTAAGCTTATAACATAGGTTCTGCGCTAAGGGGTTAAGAAACAGATTATGGATTGGACATTAAAACTTTGGTAACCATAAGGTTATAAAGTTAACCCCTATTTTATAACCTTATTGTTCTCAAAATGGTAATGACCACTTTCCACCGGCAGGCCCATCTGCACAAAGAGGCTATGGTGCCTTGTACTGTAGATGCTTCTATCTTCACTATGAAAAGTAGTTTAGAGAAACGTCTATACGTCAATAGTACCTGTGACGAGCTCTCGGACCTCCATGTCGTTGGACTTCCTGAGCAGGCGTATGGGGGCGGGGATGCCGTCGCAGTTGTGGATGGCCACCATTTTGAAATGTTCTTCCTTGTTGTTTTAACTAATTTGGTTGTTTATTACATTTCAGTGATCCTCGTCCCAACTTATTTGAGATGTGTTGCAGTTATCAAATCAGAATTTCGTTCATATATTTTCTCAGTTTTAACACTTAATATGTTGTCTTTTCACTATTCTCCATCTAATGAATGGATTGAATGTTTTGAAAATGATAGCATTTTGATTTTATTCACAGTTTACTAAACGTCCCAACTTCACCGGAGTTGGGGTTTGTAGATGCTTCTATCTTCACTATGAAAAAGTAGTTTAGAGAGACGTCTATGCAATAGCAATAGTACCTGTGACGAGCTCTCGGACCTCCATGTCGTTGGACTTCCTGAGCAGGCGTATGAGGGCGGGGATGCCATCGCAGTTGCGTATGGCCACCTTGTTGTGGTGGTCCTTGCCGAAGGAGATGTTCCTCAGGGCCCCGCACGCCTTGCGGTGCACCTCCGCCTTGGGGTGGTCCAGGAGGCCCACTAGCACCGGCACCCCCCGCAGCGAACGCACCTCCTGCTTCACCTGGCACAGAAAGAGGGTTACTTTATTATAATAATACAGAAGACATTTTCACAGGAAAATGAAGGCATCTTGAAGGAAAGGAATTAAAGGTTGAGGTTTTTTGTTTGAAACTATATGCCGAGTCACATGCGCACAATTTTGGCTGATGTGATACAATCAAACTCAAACACATCTGGTTAAAGTGATTTTGATATTGGGCCATCGTATGCACTCCTCAATCATCCAAACATCAACATCAACAATACATTTCACTCTGGATATTACATTTAACCCATTTTAGGAAAAAAAAAAACCTTTTTCGGAAAAGGTGCCATCTCCCTATTAAAACCCCTAAATATCTCAGCCTCCAAAAGCACATAAAAACATGAAATAAGTTGCATTTAAAAGCTTGAACCTTCATTTAGCACTAGAATGTGTTCATTCAGCTCTAACATACCCAATTCTTTAACAAAACAGCTCAAATCACAAGAACTTGAATGCAGTGTATGTGTCGCTCCAGGACACAATGGGTTAAGGAAATATAAAGGGGAAAAATGAAGAAAAGCCAACTCACCTGGTCGTTCTCGTAGCACAGGTGCTGCAGGTAGGCGGCGGCGTTGGCCTTGACTGGGTCCATGGGGTGGCCCAGCATGCAGATGACCTCGCGCAGGTTGGGGTCCCTCCAGCGGGCGTCGCGCCGCATGCCGTCCAGGCTGGCCATGGAGCCCCGCTTCTGGGCCACCAGCGTCTGCATGCGGTACAGGTCCTGGAGGTAGGGGTGCTGCAGCGCGTCCATGCCCTCATAGCCACCTCTGTTGGAAAAGGAGCAAAAGTGGTGAAACATTAAAGCACCACTGACTCATTTTGTAGTAATATCATGCAGTACAGGTCCTGTAGGTAGGGGTGCTACAAAGCATCCATCCCCCCTTGTACACTCTCTGTTGGGTTGAAGGACAATGGAAATATTCCATGATTATGGACGTATACACTGTAAAGCACCACTGACTAATTTTGTAGCAATATCATGCTGTACAGGTCCAGCAGCTAGAGGTGCTGCAGAGCGCCCATGTCCTCGTACCCTCTTCTGTTGGGGGAACCAAGTAGGAAGAGGGACAAAAGTAAAAATGAGTAGACTTGTTTGCAAAGAACCACAGTCATTTTTGTAGTAATATCACGTGGTACAGATCCCACAGGTAAGGTTCCATACCCTTGCAGAAACCTCTGTTGGAAGAGAAACAAAGGTATGAATGTGTGGACACATTTGCCCGGAACCAGAGTAATTTGTGGAAAGGATCGGATGTATGGTAAAATTTGCATGGGACCAGCATGAAAGTATCTGAGTCATTTTGCAATAATGTACTGTAGTACAGGTCCCACCAATTTTGCAGTGTGCTCTTGCCCTAATACTCTCCTCTGCTGGGGTGGAAAGACAATAAGGAAATATGGTTGAGAGGATAAATATGAGGACCAAATTTTCTCTCAATGGCAAACATCCTGCCTGAGGCTAGTAGTATGCATAGAACCAATTTTGTAATACTAATATAGAACAGGTCCTGGAGGTAATGGGGCTTGAGAGTCCCGTCCCCTTAGTTCCGCATTCACGGGACCTTAGCTGACCATCTAACAGCATGGTAGCGAGTAAATATCTTATGATTCCAGTCATCATATTCGCTGGGGTATAAATATGCTGTTTAAGGAGCTAAATTTAGATCAATATTTTGTATCAATATTTTGTTTCTTGCCTTCTGCATGAAAAATGTGAAAAAACACACCCTTCTAAATTGTTTGGTGTTTGGTACGAAAAATACAAAAATATCAGAAACAGCATATGTGAAGCCCGTGGCAAAATTCAAAAGGGATCGAAATGTCATTGGATTACATGCTAAAATGTTCCGCTATAAATGCTGTGAGGTCCCATGAAAACGGAGGATGTGATGTCACTTTCAAGCCCTATGGTGCTGCATGCTGTCCCCTCACCTCCTCTGTTGAAAAAGGAACAAAACATTAAGTCTTAAAGGGGGGTGAGATGTAATGGAAACATAAAGTGTACACTGTTAAGTCTGCAACTCACTTTAAAGGGACACTGTGCAGGAAATGGTCAAAAAAGGTACTGCAACTATGCTGCTCATTGAAACTGGGCTGCCTATTGCCAAATTTGATCTTCACATGAAAGTTTACTAAGTAATAAACAAATATTTTCTAGTATGGTCCAAGTAGAGTCATTTTTGCAGCTAAAAGTGGCTATTTTTGGAAATTCAAAATGGCGGACCATGGAGAAGATCCCCCTTTTCATGTATGAAAAGTGCTATTTTTCCAGTCATAATGAATACTTATAATTTGATGGTGGTGGTAAGTATTCATGAAAAAGGTAACATTAGTGAATGGGCAGCATGAATTCTGGAAATAAACAACTAAAAATCTCACACAGTGTCTCTTTAAAGCACCACTGTCTAATTTTGTAGTAATATCATGCAGTACAGGACCTGGAAGTAGGGCTGCTGCAGGGTGTCCATGTCCCCATAGCCTCCTCTGGTCATGGGGAAGGAGAAGGAAATGGGTGGGAGGATAAATACCATATATAATGATGATGTACATCAGGGCTATTCAAATGGGGCCAGATGCGGCCTTGGACAGCAAGGTTCTGGCCCCCATAAAGCCCCTTCAAATATAGAATCATTTTCTGGAATTTAGAGATAAAAGTATGGGCTCCGTTATCATGCTGAAACGGGACACGGGACGTTAAAATGCAGGAAATTATATCTAAGAAATGCAACATTTTCTGGGGTAGGACCCCCAGACCCTCCACTTCAATGAAGTCTCCCATACTTTTTTCATTGACAGTCGGCAACCATAATACATACGTATAGTTCGGCCCCTTTACTGGGAGGAATTTGAAAAAATGGCCCTTGTTGAAATATAATTGAATACCCCTGATGTACATGATAATCTGCATGGAACCAAAATTAAAGCAACACTGAGTAAGGTCAAGCAAGGCAATTGGATTTGTATAGTGCATTTCATACCCAAATGCAATTTAATATGCTATAATAATAATTACATGGCAGGTGAATTAATGTCAAATAATAATAATAAAAATGAAGGCATTAAATGGCAAGGAAAGATAAAAATAAAAGCAAAAAATGAGGAGACAATATGACTGAACGACAGATAAAAAGACATTTTTTTTAATTATGTAATGATATACAGTAGAAGTGGTCCTGCAGGGAGGAGTACTGCAGCACATCCATGTCCACATACCTTCCTCTGCTCATGGGGAGGGGGACGAAGGACAAGGGGATTAGAGGGTAAATGTATACAGAATGTACATGATCATCTGTATGGAAGCAACATTAAAGAACACTGAGAAATTTTGTAATGCAGTGCTGTACAAGTAGTCCGGCAGTTAGGGGTGTTGCAGTGTGTGCCCATGCCCTCGTACCTCCTCTGTTCGCATGGGAGGAGAAGGACAATGGAAATACTGTAAGACATACATTGTAAAAAAGACATACACTGTAAAAAAAGTGCATAGAAGCCACGTTAAAACAACACTGAGTAATTTGTAGCAATTTTATTGTCATAGTGGCCGACTCTTTATTTGAGCAGATAAGGGTGCGGCAGGGCATTCATGCTCTTGTACACCTCCTCTGCTGGGGTGGGTGAAGAAGGAAGAGAGGCAAGGGAGGATAAATGTGGACAGTATGTGCACTAAACTCTGCAGGGCACCCATGCCCTTGTACTGTACACTCCTCTGTAGAAATGCACCGGATCCTGATTTTTAGGATCGTGCCGGATACCGGATCCACTGCTTAAGATCCTGCCGGATCCGGAACCGGATACCGGATCCTACGAAAGGGTTGAAACACATAGCCAACTCGCACACGTGGGCCCTTTTTATTACGTTGGCGCAAACTATTTTTAAGACTCATTGGCTTACTGCCACACTGCCTTCAACGGCCGCTTCCAAAGGGCTTTCACTCCATGCAGCGATTGGGGTTGTGAAAGACTGACTGAAAAGTCTAGGCTACGTAAAAAGTACAGATGCCCCAGATCCTGATTTTTAGGTAACTGCCAGATACCGGATCCACTGCTTAAGATCCTGCCGGATCCGGATAGTCTGAAAAACCCTATTATCCTGCCGGATTCGGAACCAGATCTTGGATCCTGTACATCTCTACTCTTCTGGCCAGGCAGGAGAAGAAAGGAAAAAAGGCATCTGTGGAACGATGAGATGATACATGGGTGGACACAATTCATTCTGTTAAGCAGTGGTGGGCAAACTCAGGCCTGCGGCCATGCGGCCAGCTGAGCCATTTCATGTGGCCCGCAGAGCCTTTTACCAGAAAGACAACTTCTAAATCCAAAGTCATACAGTCACTCAACATTCTTAAAATGGCTACCCAAACTCAAGATTATCCAAGTACATAGGATTCATCTAAATGCATTTCATTATTATGTGCAGGACTGGTAAAGCTGACAAGCTATGTCAGCGTACACTCTTTTGGCACGAGCAAGTTGCCTAAGACATCTGGCCCTTTGGCAAATGTTTTACACTCAATGTGGCCCTTGTGCCAAACTAATTGCCCACCCCTGTTGTTCAGTGTCCATAAAACCACCACAAAGTAATCAGCAGTAATTTTGTAGTAGTATCATTCTCATACAGTAGCTTCCTGCAGGTAGGGGTGCTGCAGAGCCCATATGCCCTCATGACCATCTACGGTTGGAATGAAAGGAGAGGAGGAAGCAACAAAGGATGAGTGCAAAAGTTTTGAATAATCACAACCTTCATGATACCAATAATGTTCTTTGAGAGTGTGCGTATCAAGGAAATAAGATACTGTGGGATGATAAAAGAGTGGACAGAACAGCAGGAATGTTTTCCTTGCCGAGACAGCAAGGGAGAGACAGAAGGATGCACGGGTGGGCACAATGAGTCTACGTAGAACTTCCGTCAAAGCAACAATGAGCCCGTTTATATGCACATCAATAAACCATTTATGATCAGGTTGTTGGAGTAACCGGTTTATTCAAGTGCTCATGTACACTGAATAAATGTCACATTTGGGTTTCTTGTTGTGTTGTGCATGTTCTGTGTGTGGTAGCGCCCCTGTGTATAATTTCGGTGGCAATCACTGGGACTGACGTGGACTCCATATATGGACTGGGAGATTATTGGAAAAAGAATGGACTATGTCGATTGGTGGGGCTGATTGATGTGGGGCGGGAGAGATACTATTTCTATGCAGGGGATTCGTCACTGGGGAGCTTCCCCCACGGGCCAAGGGGTGACGTCAACACGCCGCGACGAGGCCGTCACAGCTGATCGACCATAACAACAACAGGAGCAGCAGCAGCAGCAGGAGAACCCCCAGCAGACCTGTCGGCTTGTGATTATGATGGGCGCGATCATACACCAACTAAAGGAAAGTGGTCAACTCCTTCCTACCCTATCAGTGTGTGTGAGAGTCATGCTTTAGTCCTCCTCCGGTGCAAGTAGATGTGTTTTGTTCCGAGGTGCCTGGGACGCGGAGCGTGCTGGATGGAGACCGGAACCGGGGTCGGAGCCAGGAGTGCATCGATGAGTGATACAACGCAAGCTAAACTACTGATCAAAGGGAAGTACGAGTGTCCTGCCTATATGGTGTGTGTATGTGTGCTGTTGATCGAAAGGGCTGCATAGTTCTCAGTGCTGCTGTCTGTATTGCCAGGGATCCCCGCATCGGCCGTGTGGAAGAGGATCGTTCTGGAGTGGACCAAGACTGTCGAATCGGCTACTATCGTGGATTCGTGGGTCGCCTTCCTGCCTGACAACCCGGGTGCCTGAGTGGTATTGGGAATGGTGCGCGGACTGAGACTCAGATAAGTTGTTATTTGTTCTTTTGGGTCGGCGTGGGAAGCCGCCGACCCAACGTGGACTTCTTTCACCGGTGTTGGACAGCAGCGCACCGGTTCGGTGCACAGCAGAGACTTCCTCCTGAACTCCTTAGTTGGGTATGCGTGTCATGGTGAATGACGTCAGTAACTGTGTGAGTAGAGTAGTAGCCAAACCTGTGCATGTATTAGTGCTGTGCTTTGTTGGTCGTGACAATACTTCTATGTGCGTGTGCATCGGAGAATCATCCTTGGTGTGCGGTGACCGGTAGCATTGTAGTGTGTGTGTGTAGTAGGCGAGTGCATTTATGAGAAAAATACACCTAACCCCAAAAAAATTCTAACAAAAGGTTTCTCAGTGGTTTACAGTACTATCAGATGTACTTAACAACATACTAAAAATCTGCCAAAATCTGACTTCAGGAAAGGCCTCATTTTCAAGATGGCCGCCGCAGGGCCCTTAAATTGACTCTGGCCTTAAAATTGCATTGAAATGACCAGGAATAGTGGTGTTTGATGCATGTTTCAATCTTGTAATGTTATAATTAGACTATGTCCTTGATATATAAATGGTTATTAGTGGAGTTTGCAGTTAAAAATCAATTTACAACTGTATGGTACTGTAATATTAGACAAATTTGGCCTAGCGGTTAGGCTAAATACCGCTAACCTCTTCTTTGTGTGCATTTTAGGTTTTTTATTTCAATTATGATTTTTTTTTTACATTAATATTACATGTTTGCATTTGCATGTTTTAAAATATATTTATTTATTTTATTTTGTCACTGATGATCAATGGTAAAAAGCAAGGAATCCATACGAAGGATTCAAAATTTCACTTTTCACTGCGTCCTGTATGGATGGACAAGAGATGACTGTGGCCATAAAATGACATTGAAATGACCAGGAATATGGACCATGTAATGTTGTTAGAATATTTCCCTGATATTGTGAATGGTTATAAATGCATTTTGATTTTGTTTTGATTGATGGCAGCCTACTGTGATATTAGCCAGATCTGCTCTGGCATACTGTATGTAGGTAAGTACTGTTATCCTGTTTGTTTGTGATTTTGATTATTTTCACTTTACTTTAAAAAAAATATCTGTATGTTTTTACATTTTATTTATTTATTATATATATTTATTTATGTATTTATACTGTATGTATGTAGGCCCGATGACCATAGCCTTGTAAAGACCTTGAAATGACCAGGATGGTTCATATTTGTTTTGACCAAGTAAAATTGAAATAACATTTTGGGGATTAACTTAGAATTATCCACATCATACGGATCCCAATAATATTAAACTCTGACCTCTTCAGTTGTGCTGAAGAATTTGAATTTGGAACAAAATGTGTTAATTTTTTAATTTAAATATAATACAACATCAAACAGGAAATTCATCCATGACTTCCATCATGACTCTGGCCAAGCTGAAGTGTGAGCCATGTTCTTAATGGTGTCTGTCACAACCAAAACAGACTGCTCACTACAGGCATTGAGTTATTGTCAAGCAAAGTGCATTGAGTTTCAAAAATTTGGGCAGCGCTGAAATGGCACAGATGAGCAGCTTGACCAGATTGACCTGATCTTGAAATATTGTGCAGCATCATAGTAACAGGCTAAATCACAGTAGCTGGCTTAACATGATGCCAGAGAATTCCCCATCCTGCTAAAATGAATGTGACCTGTGGCCATCATTATGAAGTACTTTGAATTGCTAGTTATGTCATACTTCCAGTGAAAGGCACTCAAGCTATGATGCTACCAATGCACGTATAACTCTTTGGCAAGAATCTGCTTCATCTTCCAGTTAAGTCTGTAGGACTTGGATACAAGCAAGAGAAGGCCCGGCTGGCGTTGGAGTGGATGGAGCCAGGGATCACAAAGTAAAATGAGCTGCTGTAGCTATCCAAACGGCGCAAGTGGAGTGGCCTTGCAAGATGTCCAACCAATAAATTACCCTATGGATGCAGTAACTCCCACCGGGTCCATGCCCCTTGCTTGCCCTGGGATACAGGCAGAGCAGGAGCACCACCTTGTCAAGACTGAGTCACTGTTTGCACAATCATGCTCAGCCTTCTGTTTTTCACCCTACTAATAAATGACTGGACGTCAACCTACAGTACCACTCCAATCTTGTTAAGTTCACAGACGATCAAGAGGGACAAGGCACAGTACAGGAAAGAGGTAGACCATTTGAGCAGCACAAAGATGAGATTTGGGTTTGGCCTGATTATCATTGATCAAATCTCTTCAAGACTTGGTCTGACCAAGAGCATAACAATCAATATTTCCCAAACGGCATGGTCGACCCACCCCCTTGGTTTGCTAATGGTTGCATGCTTCCCAACATGAATGCTTTTCCGGAGCTCAGAAATGATATGTGTATTGCTCTTGGCCTGACTAGAAGCAATGCTGAAGGTGTTGCGTCATCAGGAGGGCATGGCCTGGCTAGGTTTGGACATCAATGATGACCTATTCTGGACCAACACGGCATGTCAAGAAGTGTCTCAACTTCCTGAACAGTCGAGGCAAATGCTTCGCCATCATGACCACATTTCTAAGACAAACCATTAAATGCAACCAAGATCATTTGTGTACCTGTCCCTGCACAACACACTGGAGACAATTGATAAGGTATAGATGGTTCATGTATTTCTTCCAGAATCCATGTGATGTGAGGTTTTAAGCTGAAATACTATGGCATGCCCCTTTAGGAGACAAGGAGAATGAGTGGAGTTGAAAGGAAATTCACGCCTATTTAGGAAATTGTACTTGATCCCACTTTTTTGCATTGGTGGCACAGGGTATGATTTAGCTTGGTTACCATTGTGATGGAGTGACCATCACTAGGGTTGTGAGTGTGTTCTGACTGTCACACCAACGGGCTTGGCTCTTTGGTGTAGCGGTCATGGGCCCAGTTTACTACCCCGGAAGGTCTGGGTTCGATTCTCGGCTGCGCAACTCTACTCCCCTTTGCCACAACCATATTGAATGGGTTTGGATACACCACCCACAAAGTGATCACAATAGTGATGCAAGCCACTCCACAAGCTTCTCTTCTGGCACCACCAGAGTCTCAAACAGACTGTAAGGATGCTGAGTTCTTCTTTACCCAACAGGCTGCCAGAAAAATCTGCATCTTTCCAAAGAACAATTGCACTCAGACCCACCAGAAAAGACATTTCCCACATACAACTGTACTATGTATGCATGTTGCTCTAAACAAATACATAATAAACTGTCTTGTGCTCACAATATAGGGCAGTCATGGGTGAGCGGTTAGGGCATCAGACTTGAATCCCAGAGGTTGCCGGTTCGACTCCCAACCCGCCAGGTTGGTGGGGGGAGTAATCAACCAGTGCTCTCCCCATCCTCCTCCATGACTGAGGTACCCTGAGCATGGTACCGTCCCACCGCACTGCTCCCCATGGGGCGCCACTGAGGGCTGCCCCCTTGCACGGGTGAGGTATAAATGCAATTTTGTTGTGTGCAGTGTGCAGTGTTCACTTGTGTGCTGTGGAGTGCTGTGTCACAATGACAATGGGAGTTGGAGTTTCCCAATGGGCTTTCACTTTTCGCTTTCAATATCTTGTTTTTTGCTGGTGCTAATACCTGATCTGACTACTGTGCGCGTATGTACAATTTTATTCATTTATTTATGGTTACTGTAATGTTTTGGTATTTTGTGGCTGTGTACTTAGGATATGTTAAGATAAGTTAAGAAGTATTATTGGTTGTGCCTGTGAAAATAGATGTTATAATGTCATGCACTTTTAATGTTTGTCATGTCTTGTCTATCCATACAGGACGCAGTGAAAAGTGAAATTTTGAATCCTTCGTATGGATTCCTTGCTTTTTACCATTGATCATCAGTGACAAAATAAAATAAATAAATATATTTTAAAACATGCACATACAAAACATGTATATTAATGTAAAAAATAATCATAATTAAAAAAAAAAAAAAAACTAAAATGCACACAAAGAATAGGTTAGCAGTATTTAGCCTAACCGCTAGGCCAAATTTGTCTAATATTACAGTACCATACAGTTGTAAATTGATTTTTTAACAGCAAACTGCACTAATAACCATATACATATCAAGGACATAGTCTAAATACAACATTACAAGGTTGAAACATGCATCAAACACCACTATTCCTGGTCATTTCAATGCAATTTTAAGGCCAGAGTCAATAAGGGACGGGCACAGCGCTTCCATTCTGGGTACGCCGCCATATTGATAGCTAGTTGCTATGGTAAAGGGAGAGTGACTGCCTCCACCATGCATGCAGTTCTGGTCTCTAACATCGACAAGCCGGCTGTGTCCACAGTCAAGAATGTGTGCTACCCAAAGCACAGACACAGCACGTACTGAATACCTTCAACAACAAGCACCACACCACGATAACTTGACAATCGAGCAGTCTGGCTTCTGCATAAACCCGGCGTTCCCACAGGTAGGCGCCTCACCTGATGGCCTAGTTAGCTGTGACTGCTGTGGACAAGGCTGCCTGGAAGTGAAATGCCCTGCTAAGCACAAACACAGCACTGTCCAGGAGGCTTGTGACGCAGACAAAGACTTTTGTCTCCACAGAGTTGATGGCATTGTTCAGCTCAAACAAGGTCATAGGTACTACACACAAGTGCAGACACAGATGTTCGTGACAGGTGCAACCTACTGTGACTTGACGTTGCCTGTATCCTGCCAGATGTCAGCTTCTGGGAGTCCTGTCTGAGGAAGGCACAGGGATTTTTTTCACAAAGTTTGCCTCCCCGAGCTCATCTGTGGGTATTAGACCAGAGACACCTCCACACCGGGATAGAGTGGAAAGTTATATTTGACCGTCTTACAGCAGCAACCCATGCTAGCCGGCGACTCTTTGTTATGGAGGACATTTGTTCTCCATTGAGACGCCTCCAAGTTGGAAAACGGTAAAAAGATAATCCATTTGGGATTTTTTTCCCCGTCCCGTCACAGCTTGCGCTTCTACACCCTACGACACAGCAACGGGCGACCATAACGACAGCAGAGGTCAAATGAAACGGTAAAACACAAAGCAAACTACTAGCAGAATAAAGCAAGTCCTCACTGTAAACAATGGGCTGGCCCGCTTCCAAAATGTCTGCCGCGCAACGTGTGACGTCATGTGCCCGAAATTTATTAAATGGCCCTGCGGCGGCCATCTTGAAAATGAGGCCTTTCCTGAAGTCAGATTTTGGCAGATTTTTAGTATGTTGTTAAGTACATCAGATAGTACTGTAAACCACTGAGAAACCTTTTGTTAGAATTTTTTTGGGGTTAAGTCATAACTGCACCTGCCTATAGCCTAACTAGTCTTGTGGGTTACTTCCCATATGTGCTGTGCCATTTGGTAGATTGCTGTGGTGTCCACTCTTGAGTGAATTGTTATTGTATTTCTTTTTTTTTCTTTTGGTTGTTGTTTTGATTCCCTGAGGGATATGTACTGCGACTGCCATGCCATTGACTATTGTTGACCATTGCTGTGAACCTTTTTGCTATTAATTGCTTGCTGTGGTTTTCTTACTGACCGACTAATTTGATGTGCCTTGTGGGGGTATTTGTGGTGTTAATGTGCCACTCCTATGTCGGGTTGTGGGTGGGGTTCTGGGTGTACCACTGTGCGACTGCTGTCCTGTAAGAAAATAAAACCCTTTAAACTGATTCCTCTTCGTGGTGTGTTGTGTCTTGGAGGGGATTGGATCTGTGTGGTTAAGTGGTCCGCCACGACATAAACTGTTTATAATAATCGGTTTATTGCAGTTATCGGTTTATGAGAAATCCGACTGCACAGGTAGGTTTTTGGCTAAACCTTACATTCTAGCTTTGTGTCACACACTTGAGTGGAACACAGGTAACTGACAGCCTACATGTAAGCAGCAATAAATAGTTTACTCCAATAACCTGTTTATTCCAATAACCCGATTATTGCGGCAATGTAGACGGGCTCACAGACTTATTTGTAGTAATATCATTCTCGTAGCCTCCTGTAGGGAGGGACACTACACTCCCTCTGCCAGAGCGAAAGGACATTGGAAATGAGGATGAGAGAATAAACACTGCACAGCTTGTGGGATTCTGTAAAAGGAAAGACACAGAACCAACTTTAACGCAAAAGTCATTTGTAGCAATATCATCCGCATCCATCGTGTCATCCATAGCATCCTCTAAGCAGGTAGGGGGCACATATGCCCTCATTGCCCCCTCTGTTGGGAAGGAAAGAACAGGGCAAAGAGAGAAGGGAAGAAGGGGAGGATTGGAGGACACATGAGTGGGACATCGTCAAAAGTAGTCTGCATGAACTCAACCTTCACGATGCAGAATTCTAACAGCGTTCAATGTGAGTCTAACCAAGGATGAAACGGGAAAAGGTATGAAAAAAATGTAAGTACATAGTACACCAGTACATAGAACCCTGAATAAGGAACACTTATAAAAACGTATAGAACATCCCTACCGTGGCCTAACGGTAGGATACTGGGTTACCACGCCGGCAACCCGACTTCGATTCCAGCCCGGGTCATTTGCCAATCCTTCCCCATCTCTCTCCCGGCCATAATCTCCACTTTCCTATCAATAAAGGCACAAAAGCCCCTAGAAATATCTGTAAAACCCGTATAGAACATAGCAACAATATTTTACTGTAAACATCAACTGCGGTCCTCCTCCAAGGGCGAGCTGGTCATCCCCCGCACTAGACTCAAGGCCACCAGTGACAGAGCCTTTCATGTGGCTGCCCCACTCCTCTGGAACAACCTACCCAGCCACATTCAAAATGCCTCTTCACTGGCCATCTTTAAACAACACCTTAAACTTTTCTCTTTTTGGAGGCCTTTGACTTCTAGTGTCCACAAGCACACACCTACACACACTTACACTGATACTATGTAAAGCGACCTTGGGTGTTTTGAAAGGCTCTATATAAAACGAAGGTATTATTATTATTATGATTATTATGATTATAATTATTATAATTATTATTATCATTAACTAACATTAAATACTTTCATAGATTCAGATTAGCATTATGCTTGGTATTTCACAGTGCGAGTTACTGAACTGCACTTACCCTACTGTCGTTAGCGGTGAACAAAAGGTGGAGAAAAGTTGTGCCCTCATTTCATGGGCTCTTTCTCCATCAAAAGAGAGAAATCACCGACTTTGATCTCAGAAGAAGACGTTGCTTTGAACCCCAAATGAGACCTCTGCTCACTCTCTGTTATTATCATCTTTCAAAAATTAAGAAGCACATTTTTTTTAGGCCCCAAGCCACCCTTTTACAATTGGTCATCTCCGAAAAGAGGAGATCAAATGAACGTATTCTTTTCACCCTGAATGGACTTGAATGAAAGGTCTCCTCAAACTAACTTTTGATTGAGGAAGTGCAGCAAAAGAAATCGGATTCTGAGGCAATGGTTGAGGCTTTTCTAGTCATTGCACCATTTGAGTCATTGCACCATTTGAGATCATACGGTACTAGTCTCTCTGTAAAAGGCACATCCTTGGCCTTGGATTATCTGACCGGTAATGAAAAGGTTAGGTTGAATCATTATTACATCAATTTAACCACGAAACACATTGGACACATGCTTTATGAGACTCATGTGGGTTAAAGTAACTGACTTTCTTGCCTATCACCTAACACTGATTAAGGCTGAGGGGAGACGTAAAATACCATAATAAAGACACTAGACCCCTCTGCAGATTCACTCTAAACATTGTTTTGAACCAGTTGATGTTAATGAACATAATAATCTTAAAGCAGGTAGAGCAGTTAATTAGTGAAATCAACTGTGGCATGGATATGTGCAGAAGAAAAGTATACCACTATGGAATTTTGCATACTCCACCATTCCAAATGGAGTAACCGGTTTATTCAAGTGCTCATGTAAATATTGGATCGAATTAACTGAAAAGAAACACTGCATGCACCAAATAATCATAATCTCTTAGGTGCTATTACAACTTAAAGATGGGGGGGGGGGGGTTCTGAGGCCCAGTCTCCACACCTCTGCTAGCATCCATCTCTTCTCACCCCCAACAGGACCTTTTCAAGGTATTTGGGGGGCCCTCTGCAAAGAGGAAACCCCCATTCCTCTCTTCAAACTGTTAGAAACAGGCTGATAGATATTCCAGTATCCTTGCACTTCTCAGTCACTGAATTTATAGGGAGTTGCTGCCATGCTTACAAAGTTATCATTACTGTCATTCAAATGCAAGTACATAAATGACCAGTGATTACCAGGGGTCCCTCTTTCAGCTGTAGGCCAGGGGTGTCAAACATAAGGCACAGGGGACAGATATGTGCCATTTTTTTGCAATCACTTTGCTGGTCTGGCCCCCTTAAGATCAAATAACCTGTGGCCTGTGAACTAGATTGAGTTTGATGTCCCTGCCCTTGGTAATTGCCTAGTTTGCTTGCTTGGTTGTGACAGGCGGCCTGCCATCCTACCTGTATTGTGTAGAAGTTCTTAAGATGCTGTTCTCATCTTAATTGAAACAAAAGACTTTTAAGTATGTGCGGTGATGGTGGCGGACGGTCTAAGAGGGTATTTACTCACAAGACTGTCTAGCTGTCAGTGCGCCAGGAGCTCTCGCTGTCCTATTGAGTGAAATTTATAGGTGTGTTTACAACCCTGCGGAAAAAAATTAACCATCTCATGCGAATGATCCACAACGTTTGCCTGTTCTGTTATGATATTTATTTCTCAGTTGTCAGGGCAACTGAGTAATCACATCACACAAGAGCCTGCATTTTTAGGCTCATGGGGAGGGTGAGAAGAGACCAGCAGCTCTTGTTTTCTCTAGGAAGGGCATCTCAACTGGTTTTAAATAATGAAACCCATTACCAAAATAAAACCCACATAAAATTACCGTGTGGTGTAATTGATGTTCAGGGTGGTCTCTCTTGGGGGAGTATTTTTTTAATATCCTAACCTGAATATATTAACGTGATAAAGAATCAGTGAACCACTCCATTAAAAATGTTTTGTGGGGGAAAGAAAACTAAATAGGATATTTTTTTCTTTCCTTGACACAGATATCAATTGAATAAATTAATACATAATATCTTGGGGCGTCATTTAATGCATGATTAGCATTGGATACATATCAGCATTAGCAATGCTAATAAAGCGCGTATGACCATATACAGGTAAAGCGCCTTATCTGTAATAGAAGGCAGCATTTTCCTCTGAATTTCTTCATTCTATTAGCATTCATTAAGAAGATAATAAAATTAGGTTTAGTACAAAGGAGATCCCATGAACAGTCATAGAATAGTAACAAAGTCTTTTAAAAAGGTATTTTAACAAAGCATTAAGCATTTTACAGCTTATTTACATAGATATAGGAGCCTCTGCAGCAGTAATTATCAGTATTCAATATGCAGAGGAAACATCTACTGTTTATTCCAATGGTGGGTAAAATGGACTCAGACGCTTCATTCTAGCACCACATGGTTCAAATCACTTGTTTCTACCTGTGCACTTTGACACATTCCAATAATTAAATCCTCCCTGTGACTGAACCACCTCTGACCAAAGAACTATGCTAATTACTACCCATTGATTTTGTGAATAACAGCTGAAAGACAGACAGAGTATTGGGGTATTGGGTTGTTCTGTCTAAGACTAAGAGAGGAAGGGCAGGAGAATACTTCCTGGGGCCCTTGCTTTCCCTGATGCTTCAAACCCCGCCCCCATCTTCACAATTCAATAAAACACAACAGTGACCTGTGGGACTGGCATGATTTAAAACTAGAAGCACTCAGAGAGCGCAGACCTCCACCAAGGAAGCGGCTTGATAGAACATTTGATTATGTTACACCCTGACTTTCTCCCTTCTTTTTGTGGACTTAGAAACTGGAATGTCCCGCAATTTGCGGCCACTAAGGGCAGCAATGGTGAAAAATCTTTCAAAAGATCCTGGTTCGGGTTCGTGATCCGCATCACCACCAGAATTTAATCACTTGTTCCTCAAGTTGGTCATAACTAACAACTCCACACAGTTTCGTCCAAATCGTTCATTTCTTTTTGAGTTATCCTGACAAACAGACAGACAAACCAACGTGACCGAAAACATTACCTCCTTAGCGGAAGTAACTATACTTTAAATAAGATTGACCACACACAATTCAATCATTTGAAGTGGAATATTCAACATGATTGAACAGTTGATACGTCTATCAAACTCAAAGCCTGTTTGTCCCTGTCTAATTTCACTTTGCAGCATTAGGATCCACTTTGCTCCATATACAGTTTACCCCTAAATGGCCAAATCACTCAATTATACTTCCTGGTTTTCAGAACGGTCTGCTACAGCTCCGATACTTGACCTAATTGTTGGAGGGAAATGAAATTGAGTGACTGTATCTCCCTATAGCCTTTGTGGTCGATCATTGATCCCACTCCCCCCCAGGTCCTACCTCATTTTCGGGAGCTGTCTCCAGGGAGAAGTCTGAAGGAATCATTTTAGACTTTTGAATTGTGGGCTTTTCAAAACCTAGCTTTGCTCTTTTCTCACCCTCCCATATGGCTTTTATAGCCAATGGGTCCCACCCCCCTCAAGTCCTATATTTCGTCTTTTCACTCACGAAACTTCTTCAGTTATAATTCTAACGCAGTAATCAGAACGTCAAGTTTTTACTCCATCTCTGAAGAGTGGACCAGTATGGACCTGAGCCTAGACGTGACCCTTGTCATACCCTCTGACTGATTCCCATATCAGAATTAGAGCTGAGGTCTCTTAGTGAAGAGACAAAAAGTCTTAAAGCTCCTTAAAGAAGTCTAGTTAGTATTAACACCATAGTAATATCAGTGTTAATTCAACACTTAGAGAGTTTGATTCAACGCCCATAGTGTGGTTGAGAATTGACTCCGCAACATTTACTGTGCATGGACTGTATCCAAACATTGTTCCCCCCCTCCCCCCTACGGTGCTTTACCTACCTCACTTTGGGGAGCTCTCTGAAGAGGTCGTGGGGCGCCCTGAAGAACTGCGTCCCTCCCAGGGTGTGGTGCCCGTCCATGGGGTGCTCTGGCTTGATGTCCCCCCCTCCCTGCTCCACCTCGTTGGGCGCGTGGCTCTCCGTAAGGCCGCCCTGCGCCGCGCGGGCACACAGGTCGCGGGGGAGGGGCAGCGTGTAGCAGCTCTCGGGCAGGTAGCTGCGCGGCGGCCACACGGGCGTGTGGGACGACAGGAAGTTGGGCAGGTGTGGCATGTTGGCGTTGGCCGCTGCAGTGGGTGTCCCCGGCAGGACACCAACGCCACCGTTGAGGGTGGCAAAGCCGTCGTGGATGCCTCCGATCGCCACAGGGGTTTTGGGGTTGGCGTTGATGTCAGTAGGCTGAGGTTGGGCCTGCGAGGCTGGCAGGGGTTCAGTCAGCCCAGACACTGGAGCTGGCACGGCCGCGGCCATTGGCTGTTGTGGTGGAGGTGGCACAGTGATGGCAGCAGTGTTGGCGTTGCCATCCAGGATGGTGGCGTCAGTGTTCGCAGTGTTCGCGTTGGGCTCTGGGGCTTGGTTAGCCTCCCCGTTCTCCCCATTGCTCCTCGGGTCCGACGAGCTCTCGGCCTCTGGAGGTGGGAGTGGTGGTTCTGCGTCTTCCTCCTCGGGCTTGGCTGCCTCCGTCTCTGGTGGGGTGGGAGAGTCCTGCGAGACGCCAAGCCAAAGACCATTAGCATTTATTATGAATGTTAATCAAATTCAAACTTTTTAATATCAGCCAGCGACTCTTATTGCAGCGCCGTTACAGTGCACTGGGCCGCACATTAAATTGCAAAGTACATCAGGCGGCAGAGTGCAGCGCTGCCGGGTGAGAAATAATAATAATAATCCTCTGATATCTGAGGAACTGTCTTAAAATTTAGTTTGGCTTTCATTTTCAGAGGCACCACGCAGATATTATATTGAGGTGTTGTATTGCAGCAGAGAGGCAAGGTTTTTGAAATCTAATTATCTTCAAATAGTTTGTTCTTTATGGACATATGGACTGCCTGCAGGAGATGAGTGAGTGTGTGTGTGTGTGTGTGTGTGTGTGTGTGTGTGTGTGTGTGTGTGTGTGTGTGTGTGTGTGTGTGTGTGTGTGTGTGTGTGTGTGTGTGTGTGTGTGTGTGTGTGTGTGTGTGTGTGTGTGTGTGTACGCATGTGTGTGTGTGTGTGTGTATGTGTGCGCGTGCACGCAACACATTGGAAATGCGACAATTCTTTGTAAATGTAATCACCTCCAGACATATCGTACTTCATGATGTTTCAGTGTGCGTGACCATATGTTTGCAAGACGCTGCGCAAAGGCATGATTGTGTGTACTGTGTACAGTCTGTGTGTTTGTGTATCACTGATTCTTTTTTTTTTTTTCAATTCAAGTTTTTATTGTATTTTTCAATGGATCAAATCACCATAAACTTTACATATCACACAAGTAGGGTAGCTATGGCCAAAAGAACAACAGAAAGACAATATCCCACAATAAAAAGGAAATTAAAATAAACCAAAACAAAAAACATAAACACAAACAATAAGGGGGGGGGGGCATTTAAGTACAGTCTAATTACAAGTACACTTATGCAATCTGAGACCATTGAAACTGTATGAAGTGCAGAAAATGAGACCACACTTTGTAATATTTTCCTTTACCATCATTCAGTCTTGCAATGTGATCCTCAAACGAGGCAGTGTCCGTCATTAATTTCAACCATTCCGTGAAGCAGGGCCTCACTTGACTTTTCCAATGTCTGAGGATGATTCTCACTGCAATAATAAATCCTGCCGACGCCAGTGCAAACTCCACTTTTGTCACATTTGGTGGTAGGATAGTTCGGTCTCCAAGCAAACATAGCTGGGGTGATTCTGGCAACGGTGCATCTAACCACTCTCCAATAACATGAAGCACTTGCTTCCAAAAAGGCAAAACCAAAGGACAGTCCCACAAAAGATGTACATATGAGCCAATGTCACCCTTACATTTCCAGCACTTGTTGTCCCTCATTAGCCCCATCTTGTGGAGCTTAACAGGTGTGTAATAATATCTATGAATGACCTTGTATTGTGTGAATTTATTAACAGCATCCCTCACAGACCAACCTACTTTCTTCACTATCTCTTCCCACGCTTCCTCCTCAATAGTTGTCTTTAAGTCTCTCTCCCAGATTTGCCTTATGTGTTGACTCTTGCCATAGATATTATCAGTTATGATTTTGTAAAAACCAGATGCACTACGCAAAAACCCAGGCAGCTTAAAATAACAACTCAGCTTATTAGTGTCATCAGTTGGAATCTTCAGGCTCATTACACAGCTTCTCAATTGCAAATACCTCCAGAAATCAGTTTTTTCCAGGTCAAAATTTTGTTTTAACTCTTCAAATGACTGAAACAGACCATTGCTATACAGATCACTGATTCTAGTTACATTTTTGTTCAGCCATGTATCCCACATGACTGACTTTCTCCCAATCTTAATAGAAGGGTTGTTCCATATTGAAGAGTACATCTGTTTATGATGGGGTGTATGGAGCAGCTTATGCACCTTTGCCCATGTCTCTCTGGAGCACTGCAAAATCGGGTTTGAACGATCCTTCCTCTTAGGAGTCTGTGACAAAATTTCAATTGGACCGTATGGGGACACCATTTCCCTCTCTATGTCTAACCAACCCAGGCTTGATCCTTCATCAGACCAATGTTTTGAGATTTTAAGAAGTTCAAAAGACATTTTATACAACTCCACATTAGGCAACCCCAAACCCCCCATGCTTCTAGTGGTAAATGTGTATCACTGATTCTTGAGAAAGCGGCTAAAACATGTCTCTGCAATAAACTGCCAATTCTGTTGAAAATAAACTACATTTTCATGAACAAAATGAATCCAGGTAAAGACACAGGGGTCTGTTACATAAATGTACAGTCGTTTGAAATATTTAAGTGCAATTTTATTACTTTTCATGGCTATAAACCTGCCCACACCCTGTAAAAACAGCTGTCCCAAGGACAGACATCATCATTTCAATTGACTTAAAATGTAAAAATCACTGATATTATTGAATAATATCATCATGATGTGAAAGTCCATATTGAAGTGGTTCTGCAGATATGCACATAGTGCGTGTAAAGCAATATTTACTACTATTTTCTGATTGCTCAAAGTGTGTCCAGCATATTAGTCACCACCGTCAGATTTTTTTAAACAGACAATAAAATCAGGTATGCGCAAGGTTATTGTCATTACTTAGGACCCCTTTTCAAACCTTTAGATCTACTGAGTACTTCACCATCACTGAAGCTCCTGTAAGTTTACTAATTTCTCCTCAATTTGATAATTTGTTTGGACACTGGTACTGTCCCAACCATAAACTGTCAACACCGTCGGGGGTTTTAATAGTATTATTGTTACATTAATGTTAATTATATATACTTTTTCAGAAGCGTCATGAAGCCCCTAAGAAACAGAGCGAAAACGAAGTGGCTAATGTGAGCAAAAAATGCACAATATGTAGCCTAAAAGAGTGTTTTTTTGTCTCACACCGTCAGATGTCACCACCGTCAGATTTTGTTCCGCTCATCATCTTGTTCCATATTTTACTAAATTGTGCTGGTTAATGAAACATTACCAGACATGTTAGTAATACTTGTGACCCAAACTTATACTCCAGCCTCCTCTGAGGCGCATTTGGAGGGTTTTTTGTCACAAAACCTGACGGTGGTGACATCTGATGTAGTTCACAAAAAAGCATGTGTTTTACATGTTTTTGACAAGTTTTAAGAATATGCTTCCAATAAGTATCTACAATTATGTTGAATTGTAAAAGTAATTCACTTAAATACAGTAAACTTATTTTTTTACTTCTAATTCTGTCTGACGCTGGTGACAAAACCAAGAAAGAGCCCATTTTATGAAAAATGTAAAACATGGGGAGCTTGGCCAATACATTCACTGCACAGCCAAGACGTTCATCTATGATAATACACCTCTATATTTTGGATTTGAACAACTTAAAACCTGTTTATGCCACATTTTTAATAATCTAGGCCTCCTTCCTAGAGTATCTAACAAATGAAGAAAAAACACATGCACAAACATACTGTGCACACACAAAAATAAAGTGTTTATGCTAGATGTCATTGACTTGAGAGAGCGATTTATTTTGCTAAATGTAGGTAATAATTAGGTCACTTTCACCACCTTCAGATTACTGTCAC
>NC_085868.1:14172312-14189812 GCF_034702125.1 Engraulis encrasicolus | reverse complement strand
GATAGGCTACACCACCAGTAGGTCTCTGTCCAAAAGGGCAGCGGAGGAGCTGGGATATGTCGTCTGGTTTCAGAGGCGCCTCCTAAATGGGACAGCCAACGCAGCCAGCGCTTTGACGCGCCACTTATGGGGCTTCTCGCGGCCGACTAATCAGCACTTCTGAGCATGTAGAGACCTTAATTGAGACAAAGTGGCCGAGATGAAACAGGAAGGAGAGGGGACTGAGGAACCACAGGAGAGGGGAATGAGGAGGAAGAGGAGGAGGGGGGGGGGAGCAAAGAGGGGAGGAAGAAGAGGAGGGAGAGGCAGGAGGGAAGGAGGAAGAGGCAAAGAGGGGAGGGAGAGGAGAGAGAGGGGGAAAAGGGGGACAAGGGGGAAAGGAGGGACCCAGGGAGAGGAGGAGAGAAGCAGGAGGAGGCAAAGAGGGGAGGGAGAGGAGACAGAGGGGGAAAGGAGATCAAGGAAGTGAGGGAGAGAGGAGGGAGAGGAAGAAGGAAAGAAGAGATATTGAGGGAGGAAGAGGAAGCAGGCAGGGACAAAGAGGAGAGAAAGAAGAGGAGAAAAAAGGGACAGGGAGGAAAAGCACTATGGAGTAGGTTTTGCAGTGTTAGTTGTCTCTTAATTCTCTAAAACTCGTCAAGTTGTTCCTAGTCTGTAATGGCACAATAACAACAGACGAGACTAAAGCGACACAGGCGACAGCAGTAATGGACTTTGTGTGGAGGAGCTGGCGACAGAAGAGACAAAAGTGATTTGAGCTACTTGAGATACTTGAGCTACTTGAGCGTTGAACTTCAGCAAATATTTTGCTAATAATTACGTAGCTATGATGCGGTTCAGCGATAACTGCCACAGCCAATTGGAATTTCTGGAAATTGGAAATGTAATGCTTGCATTCTGCTTTTAACGAGCGCACTCTGTTGGTTCCATCACTCCTGACGCTCTTGCTACGAACACGCTTCCAGCGATTCTTTGTCGCTTTGGTCTCTTCTGGTGTGTTGGCGGGGTAAGAGTTTAACATTGCTAACTTTACTGTGCAGGGAGGAAAAAAGAGGCAGGCAGGTATTTGAGGAGGAGGAGTCGTGCAGGGAAGGTAGAGAGGAGGAGACCGGGAGGGGAGGCGGGTGGGGAGGAAGATGAGGAGAGGAAGAGGAAGAGGAAGAGGGAGGAAGATGAGGTAGGCAGGGAAGGGAGGAAGAGGTACAGAGGAAAGGAAGAAGAGAAAGGAGAAGAGAAAATGGGGCAGGCATGAAGAGACGAGGCATATGAATTCAACTTTTTAAACAGGCCTATTAACATCGCCAACTTCACTCTGCAGTAAAGGAAGAGAAGGCAGGCAAGTAATGAAGAGAAAGGACGAGAGGAAGCGGCAGGAGCAGGAAGAGAGGAGGATTAAACAGGCAGGACGGGCAGGAAGGGAGGGAGAGAGGGAGGAAGATGCAGGAGGCAGGGCCCTACTTCGGTGTCGGTCTGGCTGGCGCCTCCGTTGCTAGAGGTGGCTGTGGACTTGAGGGAGGTGGGTGTATCCGGGGCATCGGCGGGGCTCAGGGCCGTCTCCTCGGGATGCTCCCCGGGCTCCAGCCTCCCCTGGGTGGCCGCACCATCCTCTGAGCTGTGCTCCTGAGAACCCGGGACGGGACGGGAGGGGTGGAGGAATGGAGGAGAGGAGGAGAGGAGGAGTGGAGGAGGAGGAGCGGGAGATGAGGGTGGGGGAGATGATAGTGGTTGAGGAGCGATAAGGGGGAACGGAGAGACAAAAGGGGAGGTGTTTGGGGAGAAGTGAGATAAATAGTTATAGCGGTGATTCTCAACCTTTTGGCCCTCGAAGGTATTCCAAGTGGGCCTTGAAAGCGTTTTCTGAAAAATCTAAATAATGTGTGTGCGTGTTGCTGTTGAATGTATATTTAAGTTGTTTATTATAGCAGGTCAGAGGTGGGCCCCGGACACTTGTGACAAATTGGAAACGATTGGGAAGCCCATATACCATTTAAAAGAGGAATTTTGGGAGCTGCTGTGGTACAGAGGGAAGAACAGCCAAACCATACAGTGAATGTGCTCATAGGGACCCAGGTTCTAATCCAGCCTGGGTCAGTACCCCAGCTCTCCTCCATTTCTTTCTCACTCACTTTCTTTACTATTCTGCATTGTCCAGCTTTAAAGAAACAGGAAAGAAAAACTATACTTAAAACAGAGAGTTGTATAAATGAAGAGATGTGCAAAACCGTGGAATTGAGCAAAAAAAGAGGAGCAAGTTTGAAGGGAGAATGAGTAAACAAGGTACTGATAAACAAAGTTTTGAAAAGCGGAAGGGAATGGGGGGAATAATAATCAGATGCAGGGGGAAAAAAAAGATTTGAGGCGCATTAGAAGATTAATGCAACATCACGCCTGTCACCGTGAGGATTTTTTTTCCCCACCGCTCCCCACCATTAACGATTCCATACACTCAGCAAAATCTGAAGCTGGCTGGCAGCTGCGCGCAAACACACGCGCGTGAGGTTACCTATAACGTTGATGGCTATTAGAGTATAATGATATGATTTCATATATTTCCGCTGTCATTTTAACGAGCTGCCCATTACCTTCTGTTTCCATCAAGGGCTTTTATTGCCTCGGTGGCTTGGAAATGCAAGATCGCTCTCAAACCGAGAGCCATTCTAGTCATTTGAAAGTCTTTTCGAGGCTTTCACACTCTGCTTGAAATCATATCATTCTATTTCAGTAGGCCTACAGTCCTGTGGAGAAGATTGTCACCTGACAATTGAGGCTATAGGAGAACTTGTAGAGAAATGGGTTTTCATAATTGCACTTCACAATCATACCTATAGAATAAATGTTGTAGTGTGTTACTCCAACTCTGGGACTAAATACACAATAGAATATGTGAAATTGACTCTCTAAGTGTTGAACAAACAGTGCTTTTTTTACTGTGTAGATATAGGAACACAATTATCTCTTCAACTTGTGGTTCTCCATTGAGAGGTTCAAGCTGGAAGCCAAATGAAGACCAGGGCCCTCAGGCACAAAGACAAAAAAAATCCCTGCATGAATCATTTTTGATAATAAAGAATGTCTCCCTTGTGTGCCTTAACTGTCTGGCAGCGGCGGCCTTCATTTCTGTACAATTGCCATTTTGCGCTCGCAGAGTGCAGGCCATTAACATAGAATTACTGTAAATTGCTGCTCTCTCTCTCTTTAGGTTTAAAGGGAAAATTAAATAAATTGCAAAATAATTGCTTAAACTAGAAAGGAAAAAAAGTGGGGAGGGGTTGGGGAGTTATGGGAAGAGGGAACAGCTCAAATGCATGTTGGAACTATTAATTATGCAGATGGTTGCTATCTGCTGCCCGTGTAAGTTTCCCTTCAAACCAAGACCAGATAATAGCCTACAACATGGGAAAATGCAAGAAAGAATTTGCCAAGCGCATGGGCAGCTGATTTGCATTCAAAGAAATAACTCTCCTTCCCCAGAGAAATGTGTGAACTTATAGAGGCTGTGTGATGTGTGATGTGGAGGTTTTGGTTGCTGCAGACTATGCAGGGCCAGTCCAGTCCCCTCCATTAATGGCTAATGGGCAGTCAGTATACATGCAGAACCGCTGACAGATTTGGCCAGACCCAGGACAAAGTCATCTGAAAGGAGCCCTCCCATCGAATGCATACAATGTAAAAAGGTCCCAGTTCTGGGCCCCCTCTCTCATGGGCCCCGGGACAACTGACCTTTTTGTCCTTTCCTGTCGGCTTCCCTGCGTATGTATACATATGTCATGATACTGGGTATGGACCAGACAGTATGAGGCCAGAATATTCATCTGTGCCATGCAAGAAACTATTTTTTGATAGAGGGAGATATAGGGGGCCTCCGTTTGGCTGACTGGCCGAAGCTTTCAGTTATCGTTCGATCAATAAGCCCTATAGGGCACACACACACAACACAGACACACTCAGACACAGAGGGACACACACACCCACCCACCCACAGACACACAGACACACAGACACACAGACACACACACACACACACGCACACGCACACGCACACACACAAACTGATGCATATCCTTAGTGCTAAAAGCAAGGCATCGAATCCACACAAGCAAATCACTGCAATGATAGTGCCCCTCCAACTCCCAAACACACACACACACACACACACACACACACACACACACACACACACACACACACACACACACACACACACACACACACACGCACACAAACACTACACGCACACATTAATTCTCAAGCCTTGGCACATTCAGTGCCCAGCTCAGCGATTATTATTCCTTAGATTTCACTTTTTTATGCATGTGCTGTTTGATGAAGCTGCCCTCGTCTGACTATGCAGCCTTCCCCATGCACACGCACACTCAACTCCCTCGTGGCTCCGAAGAGGAATGACATCCACGGCTAGAGCTTCTGTAACATAATTTTCCCACGTCATGTTGATATGAGCTACTTGTACCCATCGCGTTGAGCTTCTTTATTTTATAAAACATGTTTTATGCCTTTACTGTGTCAGAACAGTAACATGAGGACAGGAAATGAGAGGGGAGAGAGAGACAGGGAAGGCTCTGCATATGACCTCAGGGCAGAATCAAACACGGGTTGCAGGTGTAGCAGTCGAGTACACAGCTGATTGTGCCACGGCTGGCCCTTGAGTTGAGCAGCTACATTGGACTAGCCTGAATATCATCGACTTTCAAATCTCTTCGAGACTTGGTCTGACCAAGAGCATAACCATTAACATTTCCCAAACAGCATTTTCCAAATGGCCTCCCTTGGTTTGCTAATGATCGTTTGCTTCCCAACAAAGTGGGAGGAGTTCCCGTATTTGCGGGAACTCAGAAAGTACTTGCATTTGCTCTTGACCTGACTGGTAGCAACGCTGAAGCTGTTGCGTCACTAGGAGGGCACGGCCTGGCTAACATTGGACTACAGTGGTGCCCAGGCCTGCTGACAGGTGGAAAAAGATGGATGACCCGGGGTCCAGAATTGGGTCCCCATGACTAAAGCTAGATTTATGCTTCGCTCGCATAGAATCTGCGTCCGTCCGTTTTCTGTCTATGCGAGTCCACGCCCCCCTCTCAGAGGCTCTGCGCCCGTCGTCTAGCGCCTCGAAAAAATTCTAACTATCCGTCGGACGGACGCGGAGTACGCAAACAAAAAGGCACTATGATTGGTCGTCTCGCTACTTCCTTGTTCTGTTCTTGTGGCAGCGCAATGCCAGTAGTTTGCGAGAGCAGAGCTGTATTCTGTTAAAAACTTTATTCATGCCTTGTGTGTAAATGTGTGTAAATACACGAAGCTAAGCTAAGTAACAAACAATGCATCAGTTGAACACTCGTGGCACAATGCCTGCGGTTTTACTACCGTTCCTCCACCGAATGTAAACACACATGGGCAGAATCAACTGTCTTTACATGCTTGCATTTTCTGCTCGTGAAAACAGACTGGGTATGTCAAATAATGATACCACTGCATTGCCTTTGCAATTTGTGTGAAAATACCTAGCTAACCGGGATAGAAAGCAACATTGCTTAATAATGACCGCAATGCTTACAATGTAGTGAAAGTAGCCTAATCGCGCAATTTCAAATGTGGCTGGCAACGAGACCTCGGACCTCGCAGAGCTCGCAGATGCATGAATACAAAATTGGTTCGTGGCCACTCCCACGCGACTTTTCACGCTCGCAGTTGCTGAAGTCTAATCTGACCTTTATATGTTTTGAGAGGGCGGCCCTTTCAGATGACTTTTGTCCAGTGGTGTTATAAAATTATAACCTGTAATTAGGACTTTTGCTTTCTGTGTTTCTGGTTAAACTCTGTCTGGTTAAACTGTCCCTGTGTGAGTTCTTGCTGTGAATTATGTGACATCTGTACCAGGAGGAGACATCTCTCCCAAGTTGTCCCAGACAAGAACTACCACTTAGCTGAACTATGACCTTGTATGTTTATTCTTCTTTGGTGCGCTTCCCATTAAAGGAGTATGCCACTATTTTGGGGCTTAATACAGTTAAAATCGTTGGCTGGAGTTTATAAAGGTGGTAAAGTGTCTTATTTTTCATGTAAGCCGTTGTCTTGCTTTAAGACAAGTGAAAAGAGGGAGCATGTCGCTAAGCTAGTGAAAGTCAATGCATCCATGTAGCATGCTACAATGCTGCACGGATACATTGACTTTCACTAGCTTAGCGACATATTCCCTCTTTTAACTTCTCTTAAAGCAAGACAACGCTTAACATGAAAAATAAGACACTTTACCACCTTTATAAACCCCAGCCAACGATTTTAACTGTATTAAGCCCCAAAATAGTGGCATACGCCTTTAAAGACGGCCTCTGTGGAAGGAGAGACAGAGAGACCAAGGATGCCATGCTAGGAACACGTTTTCCAGGCTTCTCAATCTCTATCCTTTCGCGAAAGCCAATTGAAAACCTGATCTGATTTTCATTGTCTCGTTGTTTATTATGAGTTTTTATAACAAGTGGTCTTGGTGGCACCCCCTTGGGGGTTAAAGTTAGAAATTGAGGTTTGAGTTTGGGTTATGTAAAACTTGTGCCTGTTATAAATGTGCTATTACCAGAATAGTGACCAAGTAGTCGTAATGTATGCCCTATTATTGAAGACTCTGTGTAATGCCATAGTAGTGTAGTGCTATGGTACATTCTAAAGTCTTTCAGTGACTATTACCAGAGAGAGTAGATAAGAGAGAGGTTCCATTGGCCCATTGTTTCCGGGTTCTACTGTCGCAAGGGGGAGGGGGGGAATCCCCCTTTAGGCAGACCTCTCTGCCTAAGGGCTGTTCTATTTATTCTAGGAGCATTATGACACGCCCCTTTAGGCAGACCGGAACCTGGTCACGTTAGGTGCCCATAGAAACCTATCATGTTGGCATATCTCTATATACTTAAAGAATCTCTGCTATTACAGCACATTATGAGGCTACCAGGCCATTGTTAGCTCATCTCGTCAAAGTAGCCCATCTCGTCAGAACCCCGGGCGGGGATAAAGCACTGTTGAGGATGCTCAGCAAGCACAGCATCATACCTTGATACAGCATCCCTGGGTCGATCTTTTTCAATAATGAAACAATGAAATCCGTGAGCCAATGTAAGAAGCTATCACTCAGGCAAACGCCAGTGTCAGTCAGTAAAGTCATTCACCCACCAGTTCCCCCAGGGTGCAGCCGTGTTATATTACAAAGAAAACCTTCACTGCAAGCTAGCAGTGATGCACCACTGTAGTGGTTAAATGAAATGTGAGTAAATGTCTTCCACAGCGGTAGAAACAGTGAGTACTGTCATTTACATTGAGCATAAAGATGTGAGTGGGTGTTTGTTTGGGATTTGAGCATCAATAGGTTGGGGATGCTGTGGCGCAGCGTGCTAACATGCCGTACCATATAACGGGCTATATTGCCCACGGGGACCCAGGTTCGAATCCGGCCTTTTGGGTAATTTCCTAAACTTTCTTCATCTCTCCCTCCCACCAGTTTCCTGTCTCCATCTCCAGTTGGCCTGTCTGAAAAAAAGCAATAAAGCCCCCAAATGAATATTTTTTTAAAAGTAGAAGGTTTATGTTTCTGTGCATGTATGGCAGATTACATCATTATCAGCTATTTCCTCTGGCAATGCAATGCAGGGCTCGGTTTCAGCACTGGTGTTTACAGTATATCAACAGCTCCATCAGTTATACCAATGCCCTGAAACACACACACACACACACACACACACACACACACACACACACACACACACACACACACACACACACACACACACACACACACACACACACACACACACACGCACAGTATATTGCAACAGAACCCAACGCCCAGTATCATATATATTTGCGACATACTACTAAAATTGGGATGGCCATAATGGTACATAATGCTACAGAGCCTACAGAACACCCACTATGTATGTTTGCTACAGACATACCGTAAAAAAAAATTGGCTGATTTTTAATTACCACAAATCTCCCGCCCCCTGGCGAAGGAGTCAATTAGGGGAAATCACCTGTCTGCACAGCACCGTACTGGATTTTTTTAGGGATGCACCGATACCACTTTTTTGAAAACCGATACAAGTAGGAGTACATTAATGTGTGTACTTGCCGATACCGAGTACCGATACTGATACCTTTTTACCACCAAAATACAATGAAAATAAATGCATGACCTTGTTTTTATCCACCTGTGATATTTTTATTGTCCATTTCCATGTAGATTTAAATGTTAGTAAATGTCTGAGGTGGCACTTTTTTCCATGCTGCTTTCAAGTCCACAGAACGTGACAAGATTTTGCATTGTTTTGTGTAATAGCAGTATTGTTCCTGGTATCGGCAAATGCTTGACGAGTACGAGTACGAGTATAATGAGCAGTATCGGGTGCCGATACCGATACCAGTATCGGTGGATCCCTACTGAAAAAATGAAATGTGGCACTGCACTGCACTATACTGTACTGTAGCCGAGTGAAGTAGAAGGCACATCGCTGTATCTAATAAGCAAGCTGATTATTTATGGGGAGAGGCTGAGCAGGGAAGAGCGATAACCCCCTCCACCTCACATAGACCCCACCCACCATCTCCTCTTCGCACACACCCCCATCATCGTCCCGCTTAGTCCTCACACACAATCTCCCCGGCCCCGCACTCCCCCCCCCCCCCCCCCATCATTATCCCTCTCTACACACACACACCCCTCATTCTCCAACACCACACACGCTCCTGCCTCTCTGTCTCAACCCCGCACCCCCCCTCCACCCCTTCATCACCTCCCAACACCCTCTTCCCCCTCCTACTGCCCCTCGAGTAAATATTCAAGAGAGACAGAGAGAGGTAGAGAGAGAGACAGAGGTAGAGGGGGAGAGAGAGGGAGGGAGAGAGGGAGGGAGAGAGAGACAGAGGGCGAGAGAGAGAGAGAGAGAGAGAGAGAGAGAGAGAGAGAGAAAAAGAGAGAGGGAGAGGGAGGGGGAGAGAGAGAGAGAGAGAGAGAGAGAGAGAGAGAGAGAGAGAGAGAGAGAGAGAGAACGAAAAAAAAAACTGGAAGCAGCAGCTCTCTGGGTTCTCTATGTAAATCAGGCCGGGCTGGCGGGGCTGACTGGCGAGGCTTGCCACGCCATGCAGAAGATGAAAAGCCTTGCGGCGGACCCCGCCACGAAACCGAGCATGCTCCAGACTCCGCTCCACTCTCCTCGCTTGACTCTCTCTCTCTCTCTCTCTCTCTCTCTCTCTCTCTCTCCTCTATCATACTCTTCATCACTTGTTTCTTTCCTCTTTCTCTCCATCGTTTTCTTCCTCCCTCTCTCTCTCTCTGTCTCTATCGTTCTCTCTTTCTCTCTCTCTCTCTCTCTCTCTCTCTCTCTCTCTCCCTCTCCTACAGTACATCGCGATAGGGGTCGTCGCGAAAATAATCGCTTCTGCACGCGCCAGCCGAGGCAAGCCGAGCCAGGCGGCTGCCCCCGTCGCGTCTATTAGGGGCGAAAAAAAACCCCACTTCCCCCAGCCAGCCAATCAGCTACCACCCAAGCCCCGATGGAGCTCAGAGGTCTGAGCAAATAGAGACACTCTGCACACTCACGGCACTTCACTCCCCAACCCGACCCAACACAACCCCAACCCTCCAACCTTCACCACCTGCCGCTTACACATGTCTCTCTCCTTCTGGCAGGCACCTATTAGTCACCCCCACCCCCACCTCCAACCCCAACCCAACAGCCTCCTTTTCTTCCCATGGCTCCATCCCCACCTCTACCTCCACCTCCACCTCCACCGCCACCTCTACCGCCACCTCTACCACTAGATCAAACTGCAGCAGCTCACACAGGTGGAAGCAGGCAGAAGACTCCCAAGCACACCTTGCCTTGCCTTCCCTCTCTTTCCTTTCCCTCCCCTTCCCTCTCCCTCCCCTTCACCTTCCCTTCCCTCTCCCTCTCCCTCCCCTTCCCTTCCCTTCCCTTCCCTTCCCTTCCCTTGCCTTGCCTTGCCTTGCCTTCCCTCTCTTTCCCTTCCCCTCCCTTCCCTTGCCTTGCCTTCCCTCTCCCTTCCCTTCCCTTCCCTGCTTGCCCAAGATTCAAGATTCAAGATTCAAGACTCAAGAATTTATTGTCATTGTCAAAAAGGCAACGAAATTGTGTTTGGGGTACAATACTTAGTAGCAGCAGGTTTTCAAGGCTCAAGGGCACAGGAGGTCTATCCCGTTCCTCTGCCTCTTCTGAGGTCGGCTGATCACTGGGGGCCACTTATGATGCTAAGAGGGGCTCAGCCTCAGAGACTGGCTGGCGTGGAAGGGAGAGAAGGCAACAAACTTTTATGTAGTGGCACGCACGCCGAGGAAGATTAGGATCGAGAGGTATATTTTTGCACTGTGCCAACAGAATTATTTTGTGTGCACACAACAGTATTCAGGCAGTCAGTGCAGAGACACATAGGAGAAAGAGAGAGAGAGAGAGAGAGAGAGAGAGAGAGAGAGAGAGAGAGACATAGGAGAGAGAGAGAGAGAGAGAGAGAGAGAGAGAGAGAGAGAGAGAGAGAGAGAGAGAGAGAGAGAGAGAGAGAGAGGTGGTAGAGGCAGTTCGTTTTTGGGCATGGTGGTGGTCGGAGCTCTGGGGCTTGAAGCAGGAGACAAGATGGATGGTGATGGTGGTGGTGATGGGCTTGTTCAAAGCCATGTCAGGATAGAGAGTACCCCTCCCACCTACTCAGTGAGAGAGAGAGAGAGAGAGAGAGAGAGAGAGAGAGAGAGAGAGAGAGAGAGAGAGAGAGAGAGAGAGAGGTGATAGAGAGAGATATGTATACCCAGCTGCATGGATGGTATTTTGGGTTTGGAGTTTGGGGGTTTTGGGCTTGGAGAGATGAAGAGACATTGGGATGTTCAAAGCTGTGCCAGGATAGAGAGTAACCCCCTCCCTCTCTCCACTCACCCACCTAACATCACAACCAACATCATCTCCCCCACCCCACCACCACTGCCGACGCAATGTTCAAAGCCATGCCAGAGTAGAACCCCCACCCACTCAGCTACCAACAGCATCACCACCACCAATGCCTACCTCCTCACTTGGGGGTGAGGGCAATTGATGCTAGGGGTGGGGATGGGGGTGGGGGTCTTAGAGAGGGAGGATGACATGTTATGATGCGTTTGTTGTTCAAAGAAATGCCAAAAGAGAGAGTGTAACCCCCACCCACCCACCAACCACCCATCATCACAACCAACAGCCTCACCACCACCACCACCACCACTGCCCTCACCTCCTCATTTGGGCTCGGAAGCAATTGGTGCTTGGGGGCATGGAGAGGAAGGATGGGCTATGATTAGGGGGGCGGGTAATGTTCAAAGTCATGCCAGACTAGAATTCCCCTCTCCCACCATACCGACCCCATTACCAACACCAATGCCCACCTCCTTACTTGGGGGGGGGGGGCAATTGTTGCGGGGGGGTCCAAGAGAGAGAGTATTACATCAGGGATTCTTAACCATAGGGCCGCGCTCAGAAACTTGAGGGCCGCAGAAAAGTTTCGATCTCGCACCGGAGGGCCGCGTGGGCCGTGCAAGATGCTGAAGACAGCGTGCGTCTTTTTATTATAACGCAGTTCTACCGCTTAAATGACCATGCAGTTCTGCCACTTAAATGACCACGCACCGCTGTTTTTTATAGGCCTAGTGGAAGACGTGACGTTAAAGACAAGACGGCAATACACTCGATAGTACACGAATGGAGAAGGAGAAATTACCAACTGGTGTGAAGTGTAATTTTCCGGCGTCTTCTCTCCTCACGTTCGGTTACAAAAAAAAACGTTTGAAACTTTACTCAAAACGATTCTGTTTACTGATTAAGCAAACCCGTTATCATTGTGCACCTAAAATAGGATGACCAGACGTCCCGGTTTGACCGGGACAGTCCCGGTTTGGAGAGCAAACCCTCTCGGGACACAAATATGTCCCGGTTTTGGCCACCCACTACATTGCGCCATGTCTATCGGGGTAAATATATGGAAAAGATTACATGTTTACCAGCCACAATTAATCACAGCCAGCGCTTGTATAGAAAGTCTGAAGGAGTCAGTTGCAATTTGTCATTCCTCCCTCTAAAATTGATTAGAATGCAGGAAATGGCATCTAAAATTTATTTTTTTTTACAATTTTTCCTGGGGGAGGACCCCCAGACCCGCCCGCCAAATATTGTCCTTCAGTCACGCACAAAGTGTCCCGGTTTCAGACTACAAAAATCTGGTCACCCTAACCTAAAAATACATTTATTTAAATAATTTTGCACTGTATTAGGAGGCTACAAAGCTTTCCGTTTTTGACACCCTGCATAAGGCTGAGGGATTTCTGTTCTTCTGCCGTCGCATCTGCACATCACTAAGTAAAACCACAGTGGGTTTACAGACAGTGTTGAATCTCGCCCTCCAACACGTGCCTGCAGTTCACCTAGGGAGCACTGTCGAGACAGCAGAGCTCATAAGGCTGGCGCTAATAACTGACAATTGTGCTCGCTGTCGGCTGAAACTTGACAATATTACTGTAAGTTCTGAGAAACCAATGTGGATTTCAATTAAATGTACAATAACCTGGGAGTTATGTCCTTCTGATTTCCTACAGCTTTGGCATTTATGAGTCAGGCTCCGCTAGCATCTTGCTAACAAAATTGCTTTACGGCCGTCGTGATCACAGCAATGCAACCGGCTGACCAATCCAAACGCAGTGTGTGAAGCCACACGTGATGTCATACTGACAATAAAGACGTAAGTTATTTTACAAATATCCAGCGAGTTTAAACATTCAAACTAAGTGCTGTTTGAAAGGATAATCTATCCTGCCTTTTGGAAAAATAAAATGAAACGATGATACCAATTCTCTCCGAAAGCAATGGCAGCATCGTGGTTGTGCTCCATGGGACCCCATTCATTTCAACAGCCTCTGCGCTCTTCTGCGCTGTCTGGATGGTGCCACTTAGTGGACAATACCTGTACCACCCGGAAAAAGTCGTGAGATTCCTCTCTGGTACTACCCATAAACACTCTCTGGTAAAACCGTCTTGAATCAGCAGATTCATCACAATTCGCAAACAGAGTTGTCACAAATGTCAGAGAAGCAGTCAAATGCATGAATGGCTCTGGCCTGATGCCCTGTGAGTGAATTGAGTTTATCATTGAATTTAGAAGAGTTAGCTCAATTAATACAGTTTTTCCATAACAAAATGCGTTAGACCTAGCTTGCTACATTAATAGCCTGTTTTTTTCAAATCAGGATTTAATTACAAAAAATAATAATTATATAATATAATATTATATTATATTATAATATTATATATATGTGGGTATGGGCAATGTTAGATTGGCCCCGGGCCACTCTGCACCGAAAAAAATGGGCCTCAACGTGAAAAAGGTTAAGAATCCCTGTATTGCATTACATTACATCTAGCACACGCTTTTGACCAAAGCGACTTACTGTAAAAGGAGGAAATTCAAGAAAGTACATAGTAAAGGGTCAGCGCAGAGTCCAGGAGTGCACAAGTAATGTAGAACAGATAGAGAGCAGAAGAATAGTGGAGGATAGTGTGAGATGTAGTGCAGAATAGTACCCATGATAAGAGTAACCACTAGGGCTGGGCAATATGACGATATATATCGTTATCGTGATATAAAAGTGTATATCGTGACCTTTCTCCTATATTGTTTATATCTTGATAGTAATTTTATACATATTATACAATTGAATATCATTTAATTACATTTCATGTTGTCACAATACACAGTATAAGTTCATGTAACTATAAAAATAAGAATAAAAAGATCCATTTTAAAGAAAGGTTGTTTTGCGACATGAAAAAATAAAGCAAATAAAGATAATAATTGAAAACGTATGTAATTGTGCTATATCATGATATATATCGTTATCTGTATATAAGGTAATCCGTATCCATATCCAGTTTTTTTCCATATCGCCCAGCCCTAGTAACCACCACCCATGATGGGTTATGATGGGTTTGTTCTTCAAGAAATGCCAGGAGAGAGAGAGAGAGTAGGGCTCGCAGAAGGGCTTGCTGTTCAAAGCCAGCCCAGAGAAGAACATCCCCACCCACCCATCTACCCACTCAGCTACCAACACCATCACCACCACTGCCCTCACCTCCTCATTTGGGGTTGGAGGCAATTGGTGTTTGGGGCGTCTCGGGCAGGGAAGACAGGTGGTGAAGGAGTTGTTGTTGTTGTTCAAAGCCATGGCAGGATAGCGAGTAACCCCTCCCCACCCACCCTTTCACTCACTACCTTCCCATCGCAACCAACGCCATCTCCATCTCCATCACCAACACCACCACCACCACCACCAACACCATCTCCATCACCACCACCACCACCATCTCCATCATCACCACCACCATCTCCATCACCACCACCACCACCACCACCATCTCCATCACCACCACCACCACCAACACCATCTCCATCACCACCACCACCACCAACACCATCTCCATCACCACCACCACCATCTCCATCACCACCACCACCACCAACACCATCTCCATCACCACCACCACCAACACCACCACCACTCTGCCTACCTCCGAGTCCTCCTGATTCACAACAAAACATTCCGCCTCATCCTTTCCTCCCCTCCCTCCCTCTCTCTCTCTCTCTCTCTCTCTCTCTCTCTCTCTCTCTCTCTCCCTCCACCTCTCCCTCCATCCATCTGTCCGTCCGTCAGTGGACGCTGGAGCTTTTATTATGATGCCATCGACAGCCAGCCAGCCAGCCAGCCTGTTCGAGCGACAGCAAGCCAGGCAGCCAGCTGCATTTATGATATCGAGTCCCCCGCACCACTCGCCAATATCCGCGCAACACATCGGCCCGCTGCAATCAATCACATTAGCCGACACACTCGTCCGTGCATCGTGGGCTTTAGCGTAGCGTGGTGTGGTGGGTAGGTCCCTGAGATTTTTTTCCTTTTTCGCCGCTCTTTTTTCCTCTCCTCCTCTCCTCTCCCTTCCCCTCCTCTCTTCTGAAACACTGCAGTGTGTGCCTCTCTCATGCCTACCCCCTCGTTGTAGGTGGAAGCTATGAAACAAGAGGTACTATGGGGGGACCATACCATAGGCAGCATGCTGTAGGAACCAGCCTCGTTTTTCAAAAACTGTGCACGCACCCTGACTGCTCCACACACAAGCTGGTTCACGAAACTGCAGTGCTGTGTGTGTGGATTGTGTGTGTGTGTGTGTGTGTGTGTGTGTGTGTGTGTGTGTGTGTGTGTGTGTGTGTGTGTGTGTGTGCGCGTGTCAAAGAGAGAGAGAGTGAGTGAGAGAGAGAGAGAGAGAGAGAGAGAGAGAGAGAGAGAGAGAGAGAGAGAGAGAGAGAGAGAGAGAGAGAGAGAGATGTGGGGCGTGAGCCTGTCCATGTTGTAAGGATGGGAGCGCGTGATGTGTGTTTATTTAAGCATGCGTGTGTGTGTGTGTGTGTGTGTGTGTGTGTGAGTGTGTGTACTGTACACGCACGCACACACCATGTGTTTTGTGTGTGTGTGTGTCCAAAACACAGTACAGCACAGCAGAGTAAAAAAAAAGACAGAAAACACTGTTGTGGCTGTTATTCCTCTTCTGCGAGCTGGTGTGGCCAGGCACATCATGTTCTACATACAGCATGTGCTCCCTTCACTCTCCCTCTCTCCCTCCCTCTCTCTCTCTCTCTCTCTCTCTCTCTCTCTCTCTCTCTCTCTCTCTCTCTCTCCGCCTCCCCTGCTGCCACACTCCCGTCCAGATCAAGCCCACCTCAGCACAACACAACAGCACTACAGTACTACACGCACGACATGTGTGTTGTGGTCAGTCATACCACAGCCACCACAGCCTCCAGCACATGGAACTATACATACAAATATATATACAGAGAATATCCATGAAGCAGCGCTTCAGCACTCTGCCTCACCACTACTGCCTGAATGAATGGCTGTTGCCCAGAAAGCGCTAGAAAACTAAAACGAACGGAGCTCTCAAAAAGGACAGAGGAGATGGCTTTTGCTCTGGAATTGTAACTATTGCTGCCTTACTGAAGCTGACGGACTGACTGACTGACTGACTGACTGACAGACTGTGTCGGAAGGCAGGAAGCGAGGGTGGAGGGAAATAAAGCGTGGTGCAAAAGGATGCTGCCTGGGTACCACGGAAACATCAGCATCACTGTCAGCATCACCAGCAGCAGCAGCAGTAGCAGAATGAATGTTCTCACGGTCGCACTCACCTCTTTCACCTCGGCAGGCATAGTGTTCGTCCTCCTTGTCTTGCGCCTCTAAATCACTGCCATCTGAGAGGGGAGGAGGGGGTGGGGTGGGAGGCTGTGGAGGGGTTTGAAGAGAGGAGTGAGAGAGAGAGGGAGGGAGAGAGAGAGAAAAAGAGAGAGAGAGAGAGGGGGAGAGAGAGGAGTGCGAGTGACAGAGCAGTCCCTTGTCCCTTTTTTTCTGCTGGTATTTGCTCCCCGAGTTTTGTTGTTTTTTTTCTGTTTAATCCGTAAAGCGTGGTGCTGCCAGTTCAGTCAGGAGAAGCCTTCCCTCCCTCCTCCTCTTGAATCCAACACAGACAGTGCAGATGCACCGACATACGCTCCACACAGACACCCTAAGCAATCACATGCGTACCCTCCGAATCACACGCCTGCACAGTATGGCATATGCGCGCACATGACTTACACACACACACACACACTCTCTCTCACTCATGCGCGCGCAAAACCCAAACACGCACACACTGTCGCTCAGTGTCAGCGCAGGGAGATTGCTGCTTGCTTGCTCGCTCGCTCACACGCTCGCTCGCTGCTGCCTCGCGGTCGTAGACGTGCTGAATCGACAAGAAAAAAGAAGGGAAACCCTGTTAACGCAGGAGAGCCGCGTCAAGCCAGAGAAGAGCCGCGCAACGCTCCATGGTGTAAGTAATTCACCTCCCCGTGTGTCAATTCATGGAAATCCGATGGAGAGAAGACAAGAGAGAAGAGGAGAGGAGAGAAGGGGGAAAAAAGAAGGACACTCCAAAGGACAGGAGGGAGGAAGGCTGGATGGATGTTCCGTTCAAGTGCAGCGCTCTGTATTCTGCGCTGTTCCCCCTTCCGTCTCACTCCTCCCTCTCAATTTGCCTCTCCGCTCGCTCTGCTTCTCTCTCTCTCCCTCTCTCCCTCTCTCTCTCTCAGGCTATCTATCTATCTATCTCTCTCTCCCTTTCCCTCTCTCTCTGTCTCTCTCAGGCTATCTCTCTCTCTCTATCTCTCTCTCACACACACACACACTCTCTCTCTCCCTCTTTCAGGCTATCTCTCTCTCTCCCTTTTCTCTCAGGCTCTCTCTCTCTCTCTCTCTCTCTTTCTCAGGCTCTCTCGTCCTCTTGTCTAGCTGGTCTCCCTCCCTCTGCCTCTCCTCTCTCATTGCTTTCTTAATCACTGCCTTTGCACTGTTTTCCTTTGCTTTTCCTCCTTTCTATTCTGTCTGTTCATTCTCTGTTTT
>NC_085868.1:14127312-14167312 GCF_034702125.1 Engraulis encrasicolus | reverse complement strand
TCTGACCTCTCATCTCTCTCTCTCTCTCTCTCTCTCTCTCTCTCTCTCTCTCTCTCTCTCTCTCTCTCTCTCACACACACACACACACACACACACACACATGCACACAGAAACACTAGCGTTCTTGTCTCCTTGAAGAACTCTCAGAGCTTGTGTTTTAGAAAAAGAAAAAAAGAGAGAAAACTACTCTCTTGCCCCTACTACCCTCTCCCAGCCGGCCGCACACAAGAGCAAAGCCGACAAACATAAATTCATCATCAGACGCTGCGGCCCCACAGGGAGGGTAGTGTAGGGTAGGGTAGGGTAGGGTACAGTAGTGGGGCAGGGCCGCTGACAGCTTTGGTCGGGCCCCGGAGAACATCATCTGGAAATGCTCCTCTCCTCAATACATAGGCCTACACATACGGAGGACCCAATTCTGGGCCCACTCCCCCTCTCTCCCTGGGCCCGAGAAAACTGACCGGTTTGTCACCGCTCTTGTCGGATTCCCTGAGTATAGGGGTCTCCTCAGATGAAGGGTTCTGTTTGAAGGGCGAGGGGGAACTTGGCTTGAAGACTGAGTTGCTTCCCTCGGGGTGCCTCGTGGATGGTACTCTGGCTGTCTCTCTCCGTTTCCACAGAGCATGGGGAACGGGTGGGGCAGGCCTATTAATAGATGGCTAAGTTTTTAATGCAGAAGCAGAAGAAGAGGACAGCGAGATACTGTAGAGGCAGCGGGCCACAGCGTGGTACACAGTTTAAAAAAATGGGTAATAATTTATAGTAACGGATGCCTAAAGATCATTATAAAAACGTCATAAATAATTAACTAATGATGAACAAAACATCAACATCTTTTGTAAATGACTGGGAAATGTTATGTTAATATTTTATACAGTACATCAAACATTTAGAATTTTTTTGTAAATGAATAAAAAAAGGTTTGTAAAATCTTGAACATGTTATTTGTAGATATGCTATAAAGCGCTGACAAAACTTAGTAAATAATTAAAAATATGTGTTAATGTTTTGTTCATCATTGGTTAATTATTTACTAATTATGCAACACTAAAACAGAACTTTGGGACCAAATACAATTTAAAAGATGTTCAATCAACTTGTGGATTATACACTAAAATAAGTGTGGAATTAACACTGTAGTTTTTTACTGTGTAGAAGAGTGCAATGCACTGCACTTCCGTTCAGAGGCCTCTCTTGGGGGATGAACACTATTCACTACCACCATCATCTCCATCCATACACTAATGGAAGTTCTCTTTGTGCATTGTCAGTCCTCCTTTTTTTCAGCATGGAGGACTTAAAAAACGTGTAAAAACCTCTCAAGACATGTTCCCATAGCTGTATGATAACCCTGTTTATCCTGCTCTAACCCTGTTTCTCCAGGGTCATCATAATGGGAACATCTCTTGAGAGGGGCTTCTTTTTTTTGTATTTTTTTTTTCGGGCTTTTCAGCCTTTATTGGTTTTTGTGAGGCAGGATAGTGGAGAGACAGGAAGTGAGCTGGGAGAGAGAGAGATGGGGAAGGACCGGCAAAGGACCTGGACTGGGAATTGAAACCGGGTCGGCCAAGTGGTAAACGTGTGCCCTACCATATCAGCCACGGTAGGGCCTTGAGAGGGGCTTCTAAAACAAATCGATTAAAAGAGGATTTCAAAGCGGGGCCCTTGGGTTGTTTCTTTTTTCCCCTATGGGTCCATTTTCTTCTTAAGCCTGGTAACGTAGGAAACTGGGGTGCAAGGTACTTATTGGTCAACATGATCTCAAAAAATTCTGTGCTCCTGGACACGGATGTTAAGGACACAAAATCCGTGTCCAGGAGCACGGATTTTGCCAAAATTCCGTGCTCCTGGACACGGAATTGTTTTCCGTGCTCCTGGACACAGAATTGTTTGAAGTGCTTTCTATAGGTTATTTCCACAGGATTTCTCAGGATTTTTCTAATTTCAAATATTTTGTCTGAAAAAAAAACATTTCTTACTGACAGGTTAGGGTTAGGGATTGTTTTGGTCTGGGCACAGCTAGTTTTCTTTCATTCGTTGTATGAGTTTGATAGCCTAGCAACCAACTGGAAAAGGTATTTCTCAAAATATGTCTTTAATGACAGGTTAAGGTTAGGGAATGTTTTGGTCAGGGCACAAATTAAATTGCTATAGCATTATTTTGTTTAGGATTAGTATTTGGTATGTATTTTCTAATGATAGAGTTAACACAGTGCTGTGGTAATAGCCTATTGAAAGCACTTCCGTGTGCCCATTACGGAAAACAATTCCGTGTCCAGGAGCACGGAAAACAATTCCGTGTCCAGGAGCACGGAATTTTGGCAAAATCTGTGCTCCTGGACACGGATTTCGTGTCCTTAACATCCGTGTCCAGGAGCACGGAATTTTTGGAGATCAGGCTGTATTGGTACAGGGGGTGCTGACTGGAGGAGAGGAGAGCACAGCAAGGTGCTGAGAGAAGGAGACAAGAAGCCCTTATCTGTTCCCTCAAGTGTCCATTTGTTAATGGTGGTAGGAAGCTTTACGTAATGCGGGTACATATTGGTACACAGCAAAAAGCAGTGTTAAATCAGCACTTCAGAGAGTTAATTTAACATCTTCTAAAGCGTAGTTCGTCCCAGCGTACTTGTTAAGTGTTGAATTAACACTATGTTTTTTATTGTGCAGGCCTACAGGGTGAGTCATTAAGATGAGAAAAGAGCAGTGCTTTAAGCAGATGGGAGATGGAAAGGGGAAACCCTTATTTCTTTCTTGGAGCATCCATGTCTTAGTGCTCGTAAGAAACTTGAGTGTGGAGGGTCATAATATTTCAGGCATACATACATGGGGTCTCGCTTGGCTGAGAGAGTGGAGCACTGCACGTAGCTGGGAGTAGCAAAGCCGATATTTGTTTTTTCAAGAATTCATTTGGTGAGAGTGATACAGTATATCACAAAAGTGAGTACACCCCTCACAGTTTTTCAGATTTGTGAGTACCGGTATATCTTTTCACAGGAAAGCATTACAGAATTTTCACTTTGACACAATGATTAGTGACCTTTTAACAACATATTTAACCGCTTACATTTCTTGTTCACTCAGAAAAAAACAAAATACAGCCATTAATGTTTGAACATGTACTTACAAAAGTGAGTACACCCCAGATTAAAATCCGGTAGAGAAGGGGCTGTGTTTGCTCGTATCGTCTCGAAATGAAACGAAATGAAAAGGGATGAAAAGGGAGGTCATCAGTGTGCGTTTCAACCTTTCTTTGCATTGAACTTTTACATTTTGAGTCTGCATCTGCCTTAAGTAGATTGGTGTGAGATTTGAATGCAATCCTATGGAGAATATCATGATCTGCTTCAGTAGTCACAGTGCATGTTGACATGCATGTTTGCATCCCCTAACCATGTCAGTCCCACTACCATGCTTGGCTTTTGATAGGATACACTTTTTTTGTAAAACTCACTTGTGTACCACCACACATGCTTGACACCATCTAAAGTATATTTGTTTATCTTGGTCTCTTCAGATCACACGACATGGTTCCAGTGATCCATATCCTTGGTCTGTTCATCTCTCTTGAGACCAAGATAAACAAATTTGCTTTAGATTGTGTCAAAGTGACATTTCTGTAATGCTTTCCTGTGAAGAGATATACTCAAAAATCTGTAAAAACTGTGAGGAGTATATTCACTTTCGTGATATACTGTACAATAGGGAGAAGCTTGAGCTCAGGGTACATATAGATACGGATGTGTCACTTGGATGAGTAGAGAGCGTTGCAAGCGACTGGGAGAGGAGGAGTGGAGGAGGAAGTGTAGGGCTGTGGCTTTCAAAGTGAGGGCCAAGGGTCTCAGGGGGCCGCGAAGGGGTGCTAGGGGGCCCGCGTAGGTTGTCAGGGAAAGTATAGCAAAACAAATTAAACAATTGACTAAATTGAATGACTAATGTGCACCAAAATAAACCATATATCATACGAACAATATTCCCATTAGTTAGGAACTGCATTGTGATAATCTATTGCATCTCTGGACATTACAACTATTGTCGTAGTTATTATTTCATACATCCCTGTGGGGCCGTGCCTCACATACTTGAAGCCATATGGCTGTGGAAGAGGACACACAGAAAAATAGTGTGGCATGACCTATGTAACGGTAGCCTGGTCCTGACCATTTCCATTTCTTATTCATGCTCTGGACTTGCAGGAAGCAGGAAGGACATTTTTGGAAAAATCAGGATTTAACTACAAGTTGTTGAACAAACATGTCTGACGTCTATCTATGGCGATGTAGGACCGTTTAACAGACATGTCTGACATCTACTGATATATGGGGGGCCTTGTCATGGTAAAGTTTGGGAACCTCTGGTGTAGAGAAGCCAAAGAGAAGGCCTTGTGTCTTTTGTTTCTTAATGGGGGTAGAAAGCTTCTGTGCGGGTACATGTATATTGTATATTGGTAAGCCTACAGGGGCTGTCATTTAAATGAGAAGAGAGCAATGCACAGGGTTGGGAAAGGGACATGAGAAGCACTTGTCTCTTTCTTGATGGAGGGAGGACACTTTTGGTATACAGAGGGTGCCATTTTAGATGAGAAGAGAACAGTGCCGCAAGGAGCTGGGAGAAGGAAAGGGCATATCCTTTTCTCTTTCTTCAAGTGTCCATTTCTTAATGGTCGTAGGAAACTTGAGTGCAGTGGGGATGGGGGGGGGGAGTCAGAGGAGAGGAGAGGAGAGGAGAGAGGAATACCTGAGAGAGCTCCTGGTCTCCCACAGGATGAGCTCCAGTCAGGCTTCTTCTGCTGCAGCTGCTGCAGCTGCTGCTGCTGCTGCTGCTGCTTCTCATTTGCTGATTGGTGATTGGTGGGCCAGGAGCTGCAGGGGGTGCCAAACATACTTATTTTCTAGACACACACGCAGGCGCAAACTTACACACAGCCGCGCACACACACATACAGTACGTCTGCACACGCACACAAAAAACACAGAAAGAGTCACGCAGATACACAGGTGCCGAAACACACACGCACACACCTAGGTATAAAAAACATAATGTATGTCCGTGAACACACACGCGCATACACACACACACACACACACACACACACACACACACACACACACACACACACACACACACACACACACACACACACACACACACAAACACAGACACACACACACACACACACACACTCACACACACACACAGAGCTCATAATGTTCGTACACAAACATACCACACACACACCGTATGGAAAGGCATACTGTACATACACACAGGGCTCTAAATTAACTTTTTCCACCACCAGCCAATTTGGCTAGTGGACATTTTTTCTTACCAGCCAAACAGAAGTTCAACAAGCCATTTTATTCTCTCGCCAAAATAAACTATGCTTTAGGCTAGTTTTTAAAAAAAAAAATATGGTCATTTTGTTCAACTATTTCTACAACACAGATACACCATAGGCCTGCATAAGCTACTATATGCCTACATAATAAGCATATTACAGGCTATATATTTTTTTCATTATTTTTTAACTTCTGCTTTATTTTTTACTTTCATTACTTAGGCATAATCAATTTGATTAGTTTTTGTTCAATTCCTCTGAAAACAGCTGAATCACATCACACAAGCCACTCACATAACAGACCTTTAACATAGGCCTACCAACCAAGCACACAGCTTAACACTACAAAACCTCACATAGGCCTACGCACACCCCAAGGAAGGAGAAGAGGTGAGAGGAGAGGGGAGGGGCTCTTCTCTACCATGCGCAACAAAATGACAAGAAGCCTAGTTTAACTAAAAGTAAATAGGCCTAATATCTCGGGAATATTCGCTTCCGTTGTTACTTCGACAGCTTCGTCGTTGGTTGCTTTTTTTTCTTTCCGATGGCGTGGGCTTTCCAACTTAGTTGCGCCAGGACTCGGAACATTTCAGAAGACAACTGAACTGACAGCTACGGTCACACTACTCTGACAGTCAGCTCTCCTCCTCTGCCCTTGTCGCTATTTCGTTCCACAGCCACTCATTTTTTAACGTCACTATTATTACGGTTACACCAACGCACAGAACCTTGCGCTAACCCCCGCCACATTCTCATCACTCGCACAAAACATAAGTCTACAGAACAGAAGTAGCTCTATGCATAATCTGCGTAACTCCTGTTATTGAAACGGCCAGGGCCTCGCTGCTTCAAAAATGCAGCCTGTTACAGCAATGTTCATATAGCAGTAGTGACGTTAAAAATGTTGTAGCGAAAGCGACGAGAGCATAGGAGGAGAGCTGCCTGTCAGAATAGTGTGAGCGCAGCTTAGCTGACAGAATGTTTTCAATCCTGGCGCGCGCAACAGCATGGAGTTGCCGCTCGCTGCACTGGAAAGCCCACTGTGGGAGGCTACGTCGTGACGCTAGTGTCCATGGGTAATGTAGGAAATCTCGCCGTCTAACGTTCGTCAGAGCAGCGGTTTACCGTTCATAATTTACTGTACTCGGGAACTACTAGCCAAATTGGCGGGTAGGTATTTTTTTCTACTAGCCAAAATGAATTTTCACCCCTGTTTGGCGTGTTGGCGTGTGTTAATTTAGAGCCCTGCATACACAACAAACACATTAACTCACTGCACAAACTGCACAACACAACAACAAAAACTAGACTACAGACAGACTACACCCATTAAACACAGTCTCAGAGAGCACCGGCAGAGCACTTAAAACATGGGTGAGATGTTATGTCCATGCCCAAAATGCCAGTAGAGTTTCTCCTTTTTTTGTCATATTTTCTTCACTCTCTTCTAGATGAATAATGAATGTGTACAACTCTATCTGAATTGTCATCAATAATGTATAGATGACAACGCTCCCTCGCCGATGAGAAACAGCTTTATGACCGCATGGCGGCAGGGCTGGACTGGGAGAGAAATAGGGCCCGGGGACTTTTGGCTTTAAGGGGTCCCTGATAATTAACGGAGCAGAACTGACTCACCGGTGGGCCCCGCACACTCGCAGCCTATTTTCACAAAAGTAAAAAATAAATAAATAATAATAATATATACATTTTTCTCATTTCTGAAAATAGGGGCCCATGAGGGTGCAGGGCCCACCGGGAAATGCCCGCTATGCCAGATGGCCAGTCCAGCCCTGCATGGCAGTATAACGCTGACCACACCCCACCCCACCCCTCTCTCTCTCTCTCGTCCATCAACCATCACCATGGGAGGCACTAACTGCATGGAGATGGTGGACTGTATAACACTTCTAACACTTCTCCACTCCAACTGATTGCTTGAGCTGATAAGTGGTAAATATTTGGTGTTAACACTGTGATGATTTGTGTGTGTGTGTGTGTGTGTGTGTGTGTGTGTGTGTGTGTGTGTGTGTGTGTGTGTGTGTGTGTGTGTGTGTGATAAGTTAGAAGTTAGTTTTGAAGGCTAATCATTAGAGGGAGTTGCTGATGAGACATGGCAGATGCCTGGCCCACGTCCAGCACACTCGCGCATTTTTGCTCTTCTTTGAAGCTGGGAGTGCAATAGCTTGCAGCATTGTCGTAGGAGCTTTCTAATTCTAAACACACACACACACACCTACACACTTACACTTACACTTACACACACACACACACACACACACACACACACACACACACACACACACACACACCACAGTGTTTCCCCCAGAAAATTGGTTAGTCAAGGTGGTGAGGCTTCGAGTCTGTCCCTGTGGGGCGGTGTGGCGGGTGGTGGGGTGGCGGGTGGTGGGGTTGGGGCGCCACTCGCGATGTCACGCGGGGGGAGGTGTTGGCGGGGTTTGATGTCACGCACGGCACGAATACTGTTTCGGGGGTTTGGGGGGGGTTTGAATAATAACAAAGCTGTGTAGAACTGGAAAATATGTATTTATTGACCTGCCATATCAAAACTATTTACAGAAGCTGAAAAGAAAAATGTAACAAAAAGTGCAGTGCAGGTTGTTTACATTAACGAAAAAGAGAAACCAAATGGAGTGCAAAATTGACTGGCTACCTATGACTACCTATGGCACATTTTGCAAGTCTTGTCCTTGCAGGCCATCCTTCTCGGTTTTTCAAAAAAGAGTTCCAGTGCCCTGTTGTAATTAAACTGCCCTACTGGTGGCCCATTTATGCTAATTCTTGGGTTGCTGCTGACGTCATAGTGCTGCCCCCTGGTGGTGATCTACCGCTGCTGGTGGACAACCTGGGCTTGGAGCCATTGAAACCCATTCAAAACTTCATTTTTTCGATCTGACACAGAATATTTTTAATTATACCTAAAGACACACCATTGGACTTGTTTAAAAGCTGAGAACCAATCCGAAGGTAGCCCACTTTAAGTGCGGAATTACTTTTCTAAAGATAGCGTTTTGTTTCCTTGGAAACGGACGCGGTTCATGTGTTACGCATACGCTATTTGACTCGGTTTTGCACTATTATGGATGAATTTCTAATCTTGACATGTTAATGGACAATCTATGCGAATTTCATAATGTGTTTTTATGTGATATGGGAGTAAATGTGTTTACATTTAAAAAAGTAATTCTGCACTTAAAGTAGGCTACCTTCGGATTGGTAGATGCTAGGAAAATACCGTTTTCAGGTATGGAAAGCTGAGGTTCTCAGCTTTTAAACAAGACCCATGGTGTGTCTTAAGGTCTAATTAAAAATATTCTGTCGAACATCGAACAAATGTACTTTTGAATGGGTTTCAATGGCTCCAAGCCAGGGTTGTCCACCATTTCAAATTCGCGCGCTCCAGTGAAGGGGCATTCTGACGTAACTGCAACCCAAGAATTGAAAATTAAAATTGTTTCAAAATATGGCCTCGAGGATGGACACACATGGCGTAGTAATAAATCCGACCACTAGGTGTCACAATTTAGTCCAACCGATGTTGTCCTAGTGCCTGCGCTTGAACATGCATTACAACTTTTTTTTTTTACAACTTTTTTTTTTTTTTTTTTTGCCCTCGGACGCATTTTTTTTTTTTTTTTTTTTAGGGAACGTAGCCAAGGCGGGGGTGGGGTGGGGTTTAGTCAAGGCGGCCGCCTTGATAAGAAAGCGCTGGGGGAAAGCCTGCACCATCATCATCATCACAGTGTTAATCCCACATAGTTACCTAGAATCACATCAAAGTCAGTTGAAATGAGAGATGGGATGGGCTACATATTCAGAGTTGGAGTGAAATATCTGATAGGTGATAATCTAACCCAGAATCCAAAGGGAAAGTAACACAATAGTGTGCATTGTCTAATTTGAAAATGAACAACATTGGCCTGTCTGCTTATGACATGGACACTTGAAAAGCTTAGGCCTGAGCACAACTGTCTCAAACATAGCCTCTCCTACTTCAAATACCACAACGACAACGTAAACTTAACCTTATTCAAGGGGTGACAACGACAGTGACATTCTAGCAACGGTTTAATGTAGGCCTATTGGATGCCTTACTCATACCAGAGAGGAAAGAAGAAGAGAGCGGAAACAGCTGCCTCTATGGCGTCACCGCGCCGCCATTTTGATTTTGTTAGATATGGACGTTCCATGTAAATAACACAATGTTCAGACTCATACATGAGTGAGGAATGAAACCGTGTGTTGTTTTCTCTGTCGACCACATTTTCATCAAATTCACTTATTTCGCATTGTATTCATTTGATACGGGATTAATAGTTGATTTCTACGTTTTATTAAAAAAAAAACCCGTGATGACTGGAAACGGCAACTCTACAAAAAAGTTCCTTTTTGGGAACATTCCTAGACGCAACGCTGACTCTTTCCTGAAAAGGCAAGTGGCTTAATGTTTTTGTATTGCATAAATATGACAAGTAACTATCCACTTAGCAGTAAGTTCGTCATTATCTTTATATTCGTCATCAAATGGATTTAATATTATGGTTGTATTCATGGATCTTTCTGGACAGTGGGTGATGTGTGTCGGCCGTTAACGTTAGCATATCTCCATGGACAGCTAAGTGTCTATGATGTTAAATTATTAGGCCTATGTTGAGTATAACTATTTTATTCGTAAGTATATAAATGGAAGTTAACACATCTCCTCCCAGTCGTTGTTTGGAATTTTAGCCTTAGTCTCCCGGCCAGTTTCATAAATTTTCATCAGCCAGCGAACATTTTGTCCGATGGGCATGTGTTAATTTCTAGAAGTGCTAGTTCTTCAGAAAAAGGATACGTGCCTAAGTACACTAAACCAACGTTAGTTCTGCTGCTGTGTTGTTCCGGTTTTTATTCCAAACTTCCATTTTCACTCCTAATGTTTCACCCTGACGTGAACAGGAAATGTGCATGATATCATTTGACTGTGTAGGCCCCTAGAGTACTTCTAGGTGTTTTCATGACCGATGTCAGTTAACTTTTTGGGAGCCAACGCATGTGAGGCGAAACGTGTTTTTTACCTGACTTGGGAGTCAAATGTTTTGAATGTCTACTATACATTGATTAAGGCATTTTCACGCACGAGCAGGAAACAATGATACATTACTAATACTTAATTCAAGTCAGTGGCAGGAAATGATAAACCATAACCAGCAACGCATTAATTACAGCAATGCATTACTTTTTCTGCAACTCAGAGAATACCTTAAGTTTGGCAGTTTTTTTAGCAACTCAGTCAACATTGCATGTAAGCTTAACACAATAATGCATATTTTTTCTTTTTTGTGTCACTCCTCACCACAATATGGCAGATTTAGTGTGAAGAGCCACCTGTACAAGATTCCTGGGACAGCAGAACATGCACCTCACGCACTACCCTGGCACCCTGGCTGAACAACCCGCAGCACATCATCTCCAGCTGAGAGGGGGACTCATACATTCATTTGAAATCAGCTCTACTGAGGTGAAATGATCAAGAGTCAAAAGCATGCTGAAGAGATAAACTTGATGATGGCTATGTTTATTTAATTAGCATTGTTTATATAGATTACACATTCCTTGTAAAAAAAAAAATAATTAAAAAATTAGTTGTCGGAGCAAGATAACATGCACTGCTCCACCTGGGTGTCTTCAGCAGTATGCACAGCCCGTCGTTCATTGCAACCTGAAGCTACTGTAGGCCAGGGGTCCCCAAACTTTTTTTTAAATCTGGGGGCCACATTATTGTTCCTGACTGTGATCAGGGGCTGGAAATCAATACCAATCATGTAAAAAAGGTGTGTGTGTGTGTGTGGGTGGGGGGGGGGGGGTCAATCCCGGCCCGATGTCTACTCTCTGCAAGATATTTGAAAGGGTCCTGGCTGTAGGGAGCTTGAAAATTCTCCTCATGGTTCGGTAGGCTTTTGGCCCTGTACCCTTAACCTGTAACGCCCAACTTTTCATGAAGTTGCTCCACCGAATGGCCCTTGGTTTTTTTTTGGCATTATCAATTTGCTCGTTGACAAATTGTGCGGCTTGTTTTGGCAATACTTTGGAAATTTCCCTCTTTAATGTTTGTTTGCTGATAGATGGTGTCTTTTTCTTTAGCCTTGACAGCTTTGATTTGTAGCAGCCAATTTTTCTTTTCAGTTTTTCCACTGTGTTGTCATTGCTGACACTGGCCAGTACATCAGTGCCTAAAAAGAAATGTGACAACTGTAACAACAGACTTATGCACAGACTACTACCTATGCAGTGTTCAACACTCAGAATGTATCTGTTACCACCATTTGCCATTAAATCACTTACTATCCAGGATCTTCTTCTTTCCTCTCTGCTCATACACAACTAACATCCCTCAGCCGAGTCTTCGTTAGTATTCTACCCTAGGCTTCACGGCTCATCCGCTGCACATCAAACAGTCAAAGCTCCCCATAAAAAAGCCTATGAGACGACGCTGAGTTGAGAGAGAGAGAGAGAGAGAGAGAGAGAGAGAGAGAGAGAGAGAGAGAGAGAGAGAGACGCACGCGCGCATCGGCGTTAATATTTGATCAAAGGCATTTTAAAGCGATGTTATCACTCTCCTCAGATGGGTAACATGACATAATTGTAAGAGCTTGTCTGAGATCCAGACCGTTTTCATACAATGCTATCAGACCAGACGTCGTTCAGTGTCTTGTCTCTCAGCCACCCTCATTACACACAGAAGAAACAGGATCAGGGGAGGTAGCAAAGTAGCACTCGCGGATGGGCACCGAAGTCATGTTCAGTTGTGATGTTGGGGGCAGAGCTTGATGGCATGGCATAGCTTTGAAAATCGACAACCGCTGCGCCACTGCTTTGCATGAACCACAGCATAGTCAAGTGACGTATCAAAGTAAAATATTTTTTAGGCCTAATGTAAGGGTCGCACCCATCTAATCAGTTTAATTTCACACGTGATGCTCTCCATCTCTCCCTCTTTTTGCAGAATGACTCCTTTTATCTGCAGCAATTACAAGGCTCAGAGTGTGCACTGAGCAGAAGATTTCACACTAATTAACAAATTAACTGTGAGACCGTTTAGAGATGAACGTTGTCTCGTGATAGCTTCTTACATTCGCAGCCGTTAATGTGGATACATGGCGCCACGCGCCCATTTCCACCAGTTGAAAAACCAAGACTTTTACAAAGCAAAGTAGAGCATCAAAGAGAAAGTAATGCATAAAATAATACATCAGACTTGCCTTGAGGACTGGAGTTATAGCAGTAGCCTCTAGTCTAGGCCCTACTATGCGCAAGGTGTCCTTACCCTCCCAACATAAATCATACCCTGTCATGTGGTCTCCACTAGAGGGGGCATGACTCATTCTGAATTGGGAATGATGTTTCTTCCTAAAAGAAGTAGGTCAACCAATCTAGCTCAAAAAACGCCAAAAACGAATTGCAATAGTAATGGTTCCTACTTTTAATTGGCCCTTAAACCCCCATGCACAACATATTAAAATCTACCAAATTTATTGGAACAACTTTTTCAAGGTCAAAGTTGCAGATTTTCCATTATTTTTCCATAGGCTTGAATAAGGTAAAATGTAAAACTATGACCTATTGATTTGGAGTTTAAGTAAGGGTTAACGTTCGGCGAGAAGGTCGCTACCGTGGAATAGCAGCACGACAGAGAGAATCTTTAGACCCCGACGCGGAGCGGAGGGGTCTTGTTCTCTCTGAAGTGCTGCTATTCCACAAAGCGACCGACTCGCCGAAAGTTAACCCGCTTATTATATGGATATACTTAAATGATTCACACATGGCGGGGACATTTCTTTAGGCCAATTTAATGTTAAGATTGTTGCTGCGCAAAACAAAACAGTGCCGTTGTGGAACACCGCTAGGCAACAGCTAGTAGCCAGGACAACAGGTGTCGTCTATCACAGCAGCTGATTAGGGTGACAAAAGACCGGACCCCCTGCGGAGTGATATGAAACATTCGCTTTAGCCACTGGCTTGTATACAAGTCAGTGGCTAAAGCAGTGAACGTCTTGTTGCCATTGACAGCGGTAGCCAGGACAACGCTGTCTATCACAGCGGCTGATTAAGTCTTGTTGAAAAGTCTTGTTGCCATTGACAGCGGTCTGTTATAGACCAACCCGTCCGTTATCGAAAAATAACAGACGTCCGAACGTTGGGGAGCCCCGTTGAAATGAATGGAGCAGTCGACAGATGACGTCACAACCATATAATAACAGTTGGTAACCCACAGGGCTAATCATGATTGTATTGCAAGTGTTTTGAAATACAATGTTTAGTATAATGAGATCATATTTAGGCCTACTGAAATAGGCAATGTGATAAAATATATCCATTAAAGTGATGTGAAGTTTCCATATGTGATTTGCTTTAGTTTGAATAAACTACTGTGAAATTTTCAAATTGATATTTCATAGTTTAAAGAATTAACCAATTCAACTAGTAGGCCTATATATTATGGAAAAATGAATGGGAATTCTCCTACTTTGACCTTGCAAAAAAGTATGTTCCACTAAATACAAATCAGTAGACTTTTAACATGTCTGGTAGATATACCTAAATTACAAAAAACTTGGAATGATTACTATTGCGGTGTCCCATATGAAACGCTATACTTACTGGACTAAAGGACTATCGTGTCCGTTTGGCCATGATGTATGAGCACAGGGGCAGTGTTGACTTTGGCTGTGGTCAGTGCTTGAACTTAACTTTAGTAGACAAGTGTGTTAGTTAGACTATGGTCAGGTCTGTTTTTGTCAATGAAAAGTTCAGATAAGCAACGTGAAATAAAAGAAGTACAATGTACAGATATATGTTTTATTTACTAATTCTATTACAAAGGTATAAACAAGACAAACAGACACACAACAGTACTATTCAACATTTAAAAAATATAGTACATCACAAACATATCAAATACTTGAAATCTGCTCCCTTTAGATTGTGACTTTTTTGCATAGGCAGCCATTATGTCCAAACTAGTAGCAATTTTGCATTGTGCGATATGTGATTGCTGTCGAGATGTAGGAGCGATTGTATCCTGAGAAGAGACTTGCATCTTCTGTGTAAGTTCTGAAGAACTGTTTTGTGTTGATAGCTGTTTTACATATTGACGAAAAACAGATGCTTTTCCCCTAAATTTCTAACTAAAAAGCCCACGTCCATACCCACTCAAATCCACTCTCACCAAATTTCATTTCATAGCACAACGTATAAAATATATACATAACAAAGACAACAATTTGCAAAAAAGAGGTGTGTGTACCTGTCTACAAAGGCTCTGCTATATGAAGCCTTCATGTAGGCTAGCCTTGAGTCTCTCCCATATCATCTGGCACAAGTTACTTATCTTTTGAAAGTATTTTTTGAAAAGATATATTAAAAAAACAAAACAACACAATAAATTACAGTCCTTGACACCTGCAAAGTATGAGGAGGTAAAGGTGTGCATCTGAAATAAGGTCTCCCACAATCCGCCTGTAGCAAAATCAGCCAGCCAACAGCTGTTCCGACACGCAGGTAGCACCAATACCAAGTAGCTTTCATCTTCCCTTTCCCAGGTTTTAAGCGAAATTGAATTGTCCGTCATACAGAACTACAGAAACACTTCCCCAAATTCGCTTATTGTAGTTATAGCCAACAGCAGGCAGCACAGTAAATTATAAAAAGTGCCTTCCACTTTGTTACAAACTGATGGAACAATTTTAGGAAACATAACTTAAAGGTTGAAAACAAATACTGAAGAGTTGTCTTAAATGAATACATAGAAAGGGAATGTAGGGATAGACTAATGGAGATACCTGTCCAGCCAACATCAGAGTCAGCTCCCGTAGCGATCAGGGGTCCAAGCGGGGTGTCGCCCAGGGACCAAGGCTACCCTGGCCAAATCAATCTTGAATCTCTGAATCATTCGCAAACGTGGAAAAATAATGACATATAGCGGCCCTTCACCCCTACCATTAGCCCCTCCCCTGCAGTCAGCTGTCATAGCGCTGGACGACCACCCCTTCCGAGGTCGGCGAATTGTCCCGGACCTCAGTGTCGGTGATGAAGGAGAGTCCCCGTAGCGGATTGGTGGCGTGGTGGTGGGTGGTGCCGGAGAGGGTGGAGGAGGGGCCGTAGGAGGTGGAGGAGGGGGCGTAGGAGGTCGGGGAGCAGGGCAGGGTGGAGCTCCTGGATGGGGAATGCTGCTGGAGCTGCCTCTCCAGAGAATGGTACGCCGACGGACCCATGGAGCTCTCCGGCGTCGTCATCACCCCGCCCCCTGCTGGCGGTCCCAGGGACGGCGGGTGAGACTGCAGCGGAGACCCGGAGGTGCGACTGCCACCGGTACCGGCGGGCACCCGCGACAGAGACGAGGTGGAGGAGCAGGAATTGCGAGGCGTCCGGGAGAGCGAAGAGGAGGAGGAGCAGGAGATGCGAGGAGCGCGCGAGAGGGAGGACGTGGAGGAGCAGGACAGCCCCACGCGGCTGCCGTAGCCGTACGCCGCGCTGCTCATCAGGAACTCCCGCGATCCGTACGCCGGCGGGGTCGGGCCTCGCGACGGAGCCCCTCGCAGCCCCTCAGGGGGCATGCTGCGCCGGCTCGGGGTGTCATACACCCCCGTGTCGACGGCCGACGATGTGTACCCGGGAGCCTGGACGCCGATGGACATGGAGGTGGAGCCGTGGTGGTGGTGGTGTTGGTGGAGCTGCAGGATGAGCTTCTCCCGCTCCTCCAGCTCGCGGCGCTCCTGGATGGAGGCCATGACGGCCTTGGAGAGGCTGTCGTAGCGGAGCGTGGGCGAGCCGCCGTCGCGCGGCTGCGGCGAGAGCCGGCTCATGCTCATGAAGACGGGGCTGTGGCCATGCGGCGAGTGGCGCTGCAGAGAGCCATCGGGCCCCCGGGACAAGCCGCCGAGACCCATGCCGACGACGCCCGCGCCCAGACCTCCAGAGGGGTCCAGGGGGAGGTAGGGCACCTGGTATCCCAGCAGAGGCAGCCCTCTCTGGGTCTGGGTCTCCCCGTTCTCCCCTCCACCGCCGCCACCACCACCGGGCCCGAGGAGGCTGTCGTAGGAGAGGCTGCTGCCCCGGTTGGTAAAGGCGCTGGGGGAGAGGCGCAGGGACTGGGAGGCCAGGGTGGTGCCCCCTCCTCCTCCTCCTACTACTCCGGAGTTGGTCAGGCCATCGGTGGAGGTCCCGGAGGAGGAGGAGGGGTGGTGAGGCGGAAGCCGGTCCCGGTAGCGGTGCGCGTGCTTCAGGCTGAGCGAGCGAGAGTTGAGGGTGAGGGAGTTCAAGGGGAGCGCGCTGGAGGGGAAGCCCAGGTTGGGGTCGGAGGAGAAGTCCTGAGCGCGGCCTGCAGCAGTCTGGGTCATGGACTCCATAGTCTACAGGGGAAGGGAGATAGAGAGAGTGGAAGACGCATGGAAGAAATATTTAGAATGGTAGCCCCTCAATGCACGTCGTACCTCCTGTGGCACGCTGAAATAGACATTGAAAGTTAACTACTATAGTACTACTCTACTATGACAGTGCACGGGGCCTTTAGTAATGCATTACGACTTGGTCATTGCCATTCTGGTAACAGCTAATTTATAATGCTGTGTCTTAAGGGGTTAAGCCATTAGACCACTTTTGAAGTGGCATTCACACACCCATTGCTGCTAGTTATTCGCTCGGCGAGAGAATCCATAGAAGGTTTAGTATGCTTTCCAGCGATGCAAAGCCTGGACAGGTGAGGAGAGTACAAGCCATGCAATGTGGGAGGGATTCGAGTTCAAAATATTTCAGCTTTGCATGATGCAGAGCTCACTTCTTGCTTTTGCAATGGCAGTTAAAGCTGCGCGAACGTTAACAAACTGGTACATGAGCAAGTGGTGAACAATCGAGTCAGCGAGAAGCAAGTAACTAGTGGAGATGTGTGTGGACACGGCTTACGAAAGAGAAGAATAACATAAAACCACGCCTAGTCAGCACCCTTTGTTACTGTCACCGGGTGCTTAAACTCTTGGAAATAAAATATAAGCCAATGCCGGTAAAGTAATATTTTACTTTCTAACTTTTTATTCACCTCACAGTCAGTCGTTTAAGGCCGGTGCCCTTATTCCGTGTGGTAAAGACTGAGGTCAAATAAGCACTTACCACACTGAATAACACTCTATGACCCTCTGTCACCACATTCAATGTGTCTGACAATGTCTAAGAAATACGTAACTGCAAGGGGGTCTAGCCAAAGTTTCTTTTCTTCTATTCCTTAAATCAATCGACAGAGTGCCTCATCAGTCCAAGGCTGAATGTTCAGACATTTCCGTGACTGTGACTGTGATTCATTCAGTTCTGTGATTCATTCAGAGCGCTGTAGTGTGCAGGCAGTGAACTGTGTGTGACACAATGGTGAGAGCACTCTGAACATGTTACGTAATAACAAACCTGTGGAAATATTATGTAATATGGTGACAATTTCATATTGTCTTGTTGTCTTATAATATAAGTCCTGACTTCTGGGGCACCCAGGGGGATACATGTGTCATTTTTTTCCGTTTTACTCAGGAGATACTGATTCCCTAGCTTGATGCATGTATAAAACCACTGTTATTATAGACAGTATATGTGATACCATGATGTGGCAATAACAACACAATGGGCTCTGTGCATTTAACCGTTTTTGTTTTTTTTTAGCTGAAGTTTTTTTCAAAAAAGACTTGCCATTATTGCGGGGTATTGGTTACAGTCCCTGGAGCAATCTAGGTGCCTTACTCAATGGCTTTTCAGCCATGGGTGAAGGTGTTGGGGATAAACCTTCTTCCAGTTGGTCAGAGCGGGATTCGAACCTGCAACTCCCCTCTGACCCAAAGACTATCCCCCTAATCATTAGGCCACATCTGGCGTTTTCATAGGAAAACTCGGTAAGACTTTACTTTACGGATCACTAATAAGGTGGTAATTTCGTGTTCATTTCATAGTTATTTCATAGTTATTTCAGGATAATAACTGTTTGTTTTTAGAAACAACAGCAAAATAACCATACAGTTTCCAGTGCATTGTGTGCGTGTGTGCGTGTGTGTGTGTGTGTGTGTGTGTGTGTGTGTGTGTGTGTGTGTGTGTGTGTGTGTGTGTGTGTGTGTGTGTGTGTGTGTGTGTGTGTGAGAGAGTGTGTGTGTGTGAGAGAGTGTGTGTGTGTGAGTGAACAAAGTGTCACCGTGCTGCGAGTCATCAGGGTGTCACCACAATGCACTGGAAACTGTATGGTTATTTTGCTGTTGTTACTAAAAAACAAACAGTTATTACCCTGAAATAACTATGAAATAACTATGAAATTAACACGAAATTACCACTTTATTAGCGATCCGTAAAGTAAAGTGAAGTGTTACCGAAAACTCTTACCTGACGGACCTCCTCCCTGGAGGAGAGAGGGCCCAGCTTGGAGAGGGGGTTGAGGGAGGGCCGTAGGGTCCCTGTGGGCTGTGCCGTGGGGAAGGAGGACCTGGCATGCAATAGACTCTCTGGAAATAAAAAATAATTATTCTTTTAAAATTGAGAGGTCAAATGTCAATGAATGCATGCATACCTGATGCATACCCTAATGCACAGCCTTTTGCATATCTATTGTACATACTGTGCCTTTCCCTAGGTATAACAAATTACATGGCATTACCGTAATACAACATGCATACAGTTCCACACTGTAATCATTTATGAGAGCTCCAGTCAGCCCTCAGTGTGCATGTACATTGTTTGTATGAATTCATTTGGGGTATTACAAGAACACTATGCCCATTGTATATACTGCAGATTGTTGTTTGTTTGTTGGACAGGCCTACAAGACAATGCTGTGCTGCAATGGTAGAGCAATCTTGTGTTTGTAGGCATGACTCCTTTCTTCCGTTCCATCCTCCTACTCTCAAAATATTGAATTAACACTGGAAAATGTTACAATCAATATATCGAATTTGCTGGATAGACTGACACTGTGTTTGCTTGTTTTTTTAAACTGTGATGAAATGGTGAAGCAATCTTCTATTTGTATGAATGACTTCTTCCAATTGAGCATTTTTCTCCAATACTCAAAGTGTCAAATTAACACAGCAAAACTTTGCAACATATTTGATGAATAGACTGACAGACAGTTGTTCAAAAAATATGGTGCACTGCAATGGTGGAACAATGGTGGAGTGTGTTTGTATGTATGACGTATGACTGCTTCCTTCCATGCTATCCAATTCACCAAACTTTCAAGAGACTCGAACTTTATCACTCTCGAAGCATGTTTCTCTAATACTCTCTCTAAGTGTCAAATTTACACAGCAAAATTGTGCAATTTGTTGAATAGACAGATCCAAACTACTGTGGTGCAATGGTGGAGCAATCTTATTGAACGTTTGCACGTATGACCAGGGCCGGATTAAGATGGCAGGGGGCCCCTAGGCTACAGGTTGCTATGGGGCCCCACAGAAGGCAAATTTCGTGAAAAATGTATGTAGACAGTGTCATAATTACGAGCTAAAAATTCAGGATAACATGTCTACCAACTGTTCTAAACACAGTGGATCATTTTTTCAATATTGCACCTTGTACCAATTCTGCGATTTTTCACTTTTGGGCAATCAGGGGGCCCCTGGCAGGTGGGGGCCCCAAGGCTGCTGCCATATCTAGCCTGTGCATTAATCCTGCCCTGCGTATGACCCTTTCCTTCCTATCATCCATCCTATCCACCTACGTTGACAAATTTTAACACATTCTACGGATGCTTCTCTAATACTCTTAGTGACCTCATTTACATGAGACATTTAATTCAGAATTAACTCAATTTCATTCTGAATAAAGCTTAATTTCGCTTTGAATATGTATTGAAAAACACTTTTAAATGAAAGTTCAATGTAAAAACTCAACATAACTATTTGATTATTAATTATTCATTCAGAATAAAAAAAAACTCCATGTAAACATAGCCATTGTTGAATTAGCACAGGAAAAAATAGCATCATATTTGTTGGTTAGACTACATGAACTGTTTCACAATGCTGAGTCACAATGCTGAGGCAATCTGGTGTTTGTATGAGCCCTTCCTTCCTATCCATCATCTCTTCTCCTCTCTCCACCTCCACTACCTTCTAAGGCAGCCAAGTGATTCCTCAGGAGGACGGGGTCGGGTTTAGGTGGCAGGGGAGGTGGGGTGCTCGCGCTCTTGCTGTCTGGGGCATCCACTTCCTCCGGAGCCTGGAGGAGCAAGGAGCAAAGGAGCAGGAGCCGGGTGAGAGTTAGTGAGGAAGAAGCCATCACAACATGTCAAGTGCACAGTACGCTATGAATGTGTTCCTTTCTCTGGCATGTGAAGAAAGCAGGGCAGGCAGAGCTGTCTTGTACCAGGAAAAAACTCTCTCTTTCCCCTGACAACGTGCGAATAGATGCCTGCAATGTGTACAGATTTTTTTTAAATGCTTCAAAGCGGTGATGTTTAAAGTCGAAGTAGGAGAAGGAGTAAGATAAAAGTAACACATAAACCCTTGTTAGGTCCTAATGAGTATCTAACAAGGGTTTGTTTTTACTTTTCTTACTTTTTTATTCCACTATACCTAATGAGTAGAACATCAAAAAAGAAGTTGAACTTTTGTTAACAATATGTAATGACGCGGTTACATTTTTCTAAACACGAGATTCAGTTGGCTGCGCCCCCGATCGAATATTAGAAGGTCAAATAATCTTTCTCTGCCTTTGCTGCGTTTTGTCTGTTCAGTTCAGCGGGATTCTTAGATTCATTTCTGCTTTTGCCGCCTTCAGTCTGTTCATACAATAAGCGTATTTACGAATTTAATACATTTACATCTACTTTTCTACTTTTTAGACACCCCTGCATCAACCACTAACAGCATTGACAAAATGAATGCAGATAAACAGTAGCCTACCTTAGTTGGAGTGGTGGTGGCTTGAATTCCATTATCCCGTATTTTAACAGGTGTTTCCCGCTCACTTTCTGGCCTCTTGAAAGGAGGTTGGAGTTTGATGGGCACATTGTTCCTCCTCCCCACTACATACCTGCAAACAAATTGGAGGATTTCAGAAATCAACTTGCACTGAACTGGTGAACGCTTAAATAAATACCCGATGTTCAGTAGGTGTTTGTTTTCAAATCAAAGTCACTGGTTTTCTTTTTTTTAGCAGACATGTAAAAGTGATTTTAGTACAAGTTTATTTTTCTTTGTCTTTCTTTACTTAGTTTGTTTTTCCTTCTGGCAATTTCACAATGATGTGCCCATTCTTGTGTGTGTATCTGGCCTCTGAGCAGCAGTCAATGGACAACAGATGCGAAAATAACCAGTGTGGTCCCATTTGCATTTGATGTTTATTAATGAGCGTTGTCTATCTTAATGGAGGCTTAAACAAATAAACGAATGGATGAATGAATAAATGATGGAATAAATACATAAATGCAGGACGCATACATAATTAAACAGACGCACGCTTATAAATAGCATCATTCCAACACTTGTCTACACAGTAAATCGTGGGGCGTATAAATCTAGATAGAGTATTTACAACACTGTGGAAAGTCAGTGAAAAACAGTGGAGGCGAAAGTCTGTGTCAAATTCTGCTGGTAACCAGTGTAATTCAAGTCTATATGAGTTACATTAACACTGACTCTTTTTTTTTACTGTGTATGGCCTTCAAACAACGTTTGAAACAAAGAATAATTCTTCAATTCTCTGTCTGGAGGTGTGTACTCTACCTTGGGCTCAGGGGACTGCAGAGAACAGACTGCACATTGCCACAGCAGCCTCTTGTGAAAGGATTCACTCCTTCCTGGAACTTGCCGGTGACCTGCAGAGAAAGGAGGAAAGGTTGCAAGCTAGTAAGTTAACAACTCTATTAGACCTAATGGAGAGAGCACACAGAGTATATATGTGTCCTTTTCAGTGCAGTAGATAGGCCTACAGTGTGTGAGCAGCTCAGTGAGAGTGTGACCTCTTCAGTATGAGTATGACCTTCTCAGGAAGTGTGTGACCTGCACTTTTAAGGGGATAAATGGGCCACCTGTGTAGGTTGCCGAACTGCCAAAAAGACTCAAAGGAGTCTTACTCCAGTATTGCCTAATGACACTTCTTTTTGTTCTTTTTTAGGGGGGCTTTTCAGCCTTTATAGGTTTTTGTGAGACAAGATAGTGGAGGAGAGACAGGAAGTGAGCTGGGAGAGAGAGATGGGGAAGGACCGGCAAAGGACCCGGACTGGGAATCGAACCCGGGTCAGCTGAGTGGTAAACATGTGCCCTACCATATCAGCCACGGTAGGGTCCTAATGACATTTCTATGTACTTCCATGCATTGCTGTTGCCCTGATAAACATTCTCTGATGGAGCGGATTGTATTCCCATACCGATGTCACATCCACGCCATTTTGGGACAAAGAAGTAATCTCTTTTACAATTTTACTTCAAAATTATTTTAGACATACTGTACGTTTCATTTCTACATTCATAGTGACCTTCAAGCTGCATCATAGGCTTTAAACTACATCACTTGAGCTACTGTATATGCATGTGATCCTATGCAGGTGGCAAACATCTACATAACCGTATATTTAAGTCTTTTGCGACCTTGCACTGTGTTGCTATACCTACATTCTTGTGCTATTATTATTAAGCGGGCTTGCGGAGCAAGGACCATGCAGAGCATGGCCCTTGCAGAGCAAGGCCCGTTTATAGTAATCTCTAAGTCCTGTTTAGTTATTAAGCGGGCTTGCGGAGCAAGGACCATGCAGAGCATGGCCTTTGCAGAGCAAGGCCCGTTTATAGTAATCTCTAAGTCCTGTTTCTTGGTTCTCTTGTGCAGGGCAGCAGTAAAATAGAAAATGGATCTCCTCCTAGGCCTTTCGAGATAGAGACACCGTTCAAACACTAAAACGACCGGCTCGGCTTGGAGATCGCGTATAGTTATAGGCTTCTCCGTGTCTCTTGTCGTTTTCCCGTTTTTGGCGATTTTGTTAAAGCCTGGGTCCCCATTGGAAACAGTGGTGGAACCTCCATGAACCAAGGTTCCGCCACTCTAGAGATTAGAGTGTAGGAGGCTTTTTCGGTCATAAAACATCAACACTTTCACCTAGAAGTTTAGTTGACGCGTTGTTAGCGAGCTCTATGGGATGTCTCCAAATTGTCAAAGTTTCATCTCCCAAATCCCAATACTTTTTAAATGGCAGGTTTGTAAAAAAAACAGGCCTGGCTCTATGGAGAATCCCAGTCTTTCGAAAAGGGCATTTTTCAAGAGATCAGCGCATGTCCCACACGGAGGTCCATTTGTGCCTGAAAAATTTAACCTATAAACTTCATTCAAAGACTGTTAGAGAGATCACAAGCATGACTCCGATCTGTGAAAAGGACACGTGCCAACTCCTTTTAGTTTTTTTACAACGATGTTGTAAAGACAAAAAACTCATTCTCATTTTCTCCCCAGTTTAGAGCTCAATACTAACTGTCTTTCAGTCAATCACAACAGGTGCAGCCAGTGAAGGATTCCATTTCAACTGTCACTGTCTCAAGATTCCATTCTTAACGAGCAGGTGCGAGCAAGCATTCTAGAAGTCTATTGTTCAGCTCTGCAATGCAATGTAATATAGTCTTGCTGGACTATGCATGACAATTAGCTGCTTGGCTTAGTGGTAATGCATGCCGCTGCATTAGAGATATGGAGGTTAAGGGTTCGAAACCCACCCGAAGCCATGTTGATTTTCTAAATTATATCATATGCAGCGTTCCTTGGCCGACTTAAAATGCCATGTATATCATTTAGTATGGACGGCAAATGTGCTGAATTACAGATATTGAGGTTGGGGGTTCGAAACCCAGTCAAAGCCATGTTGATTTTCAAAATTACATCATATGCAGTGTTCCTTGGCCAACTTAAAATGCCATGTATGTCATTTAGTATGCATGGCAAATGTGCTGGATTACAGATATGGAGGTTGGGGGTTCGAATCCCAGTCAAAGCCATGTTGACTTTCAAAATTATATCATATGCAGTGTTCCTTAGCCAACTTAACCCTATCGCGCCGGATGCATCATATATGTCTCATCAAATTCAAAGCCCTCTCCACGCTGACACACAAAAAAATCGATCTGAAAAACATCCTGCGTGTCATTTCCAAACGTCCTGCAGTACACGGAAACCGCCACAAGAGAGCAGCGGTCGACAACAAGTTGACCACAGCTCGGCGAAAAACAGGAAAATGGGGTAGAAGCGGTTTCCCTGACCGACGCTGAGATTTCGTCAAATTGCATAAGGTTTGTGTACAAATTTCCGAAATATAACTCTACATCCTTTAATTTGAACACTTGCTTTGTGCAATTAAGCAAGGAAGAGTTTATATTTTTACACCGTGTTGCAGAGAGATCGTGCTAAAACTGATGAGACATATAAGCACCATCCGGCGGTGGCAGGAAGTCAGCCATCAATGCATTTGCTCCATAGGGAAACTTACAAAGCATACCACGACGATCGTTTAACAAAACACACAAGTTGTTTTACGTCAAGACAAAGATATTGCCTTAAGAAACAGGTTTTACTTGCAATTTTGAAAATGCAATGCAAAATGTTGAAATTATGATCTCGTAAAAAATGCATTGAAGTGAATGGAGAAATGGTCCAATTGTAGTAATGGACCCATATATTCAAATTACACATCAAAAATGAATAATGATCTATATTACACTCATAAATAGGTTGTTGAGCATTCGATCAGCTATGCTTTTACATAGATTTAAAAAAATTACCCAACCAGGCTGTGGGAAATGTAAAATATGGTCCTGCTAAAACAAGGATAGGCTTTAAAAAATGGCAGGATCTCACTAAATATTTAAAGATAATCCTCAAATTAAATTGTCTGACAACTTTTTTAAGTTAAAAAAAAGTTGTAAATGCATTAAAAGTCATTTTTCAATGGTCATGAAATTGGAATTTTCATTCATTAAAAGCCTGATGCATCATATATGATGCATTAAATATCTCAGCGACCTTAACAAATTTTTTTTTTTTTTTTTTTTACATTTCTTATAAGGGACCAATATTGAAGCAAATTCCAAAAAATTAGAATTTTCTCTCATTGCTTTCATGGTTCAGGTTTCACAGGGTTAAAATGCCATGTATGTCATTTAGTATGAATGGCAAATGTGCTGAATTAGGGATATGGGGGTTGGAGGTTCGAACCCCAGTCGAAGCCATGTTGATTTTCAAAATGATATCATATGCAGTGTTCCTTAGCCAACTTCAAATATCATGTATTGTATGTAATTTAATATCAATGGCAAAGGGGTTGGATTACAGATATGGAGGTTGTGAGTTCTAATCCCGCTCGAAGCCATGTTGATTTTCTAAATTATATCATATGCAGCGTTCCTTGGCCGACTTAAAATGCCATGTATATCATTTAGTATGGATGGCAAATGTGCTGAATTACAGATATTGAGGTTGGGGGTTCGAAACCCAGTCAAAGCCATGTTGATTTTCAAAATTATATCATATGCAGTGTTCCTTGACCAACCTAAAATGCCATGTATGTCATTTAGTATGCATGGCAAATGTGCTGGATTACAGATATGGAAGTTGGGGGTTCGAATCCCAGTCAAAGCCATGTTGATTTTCAAAATTATATCATATGCAGTGTTCCTTGGCCAACTTAAAATGCCATGTATGTCATTTAGTATGAATGGCAAATGTGCTGAATTAGGGATATGGGGGTTGGAGGTTCGAACCCCAGTCGAAGCCATGTTGATTTTCAAAATGATATCATATGCAGTGTTCCTTAGCCAACTTCAAATATCATGTATCGTATGTCATTTAATATCAATGGAAAAGAGGTTGGATTACAGATATGGAGGTTGTGAGTTCTAATCCCGCTCGAAGCCATGTTGATTTTCAAAATTATATCATATGCAGTGTTCCTTAGCCAACTTAAAATACCATGCATGTCATTTAGTATATCCCCAAAACGCAGAGCTACAACACTTTCAAGATGGCTGAATCCAAGATGGCTGAATTGTTTGGCCCATAACTTCTGACTGGGTGGATGGAGTTTTTCCAAGATTTCTTTTAGCTTTGTTTTCTCAATAGTACTTTGTTTCATCTCTGCCCCAAAAGGCAAGCCCGCTTCCAGCATTTTCTGTGAGAATGCATTTCTAGTTATTATTGGTCTTGTGCAGGGGAGCAGTAAAATAGAAAATGGATCTCCTCCTAGGCCTTTCGAGATAGAGACACCGTTCAAACACTAAAACGACCGGCTCGGCTTGGAGATCGCGCATCGTTATAGGCTTCTCCGTGTCTCTTGTCGTTTTCCCGTTTTTGGCGATTTTGTTAAAGCCTGGGTCTCCATTGAAAACTATGGTGGAACCTTCATGAACCAAAGTTCCGCCACTCTAGAGATTAGAGTGTAGGAGGCTTTTTCGGTCATAAAACATCAACACTTTCACCTAGAAGTTTAGTTGACGCGTTGTTAGCGAGCTCTATGGGATGTCTCCAAATTGTGAAAGTTTCATCTCCCAACTCCCAATACTTTTTAAATGGCAGGTTTGTAAAAAAAACAGGCCTGCCTCTATGGAGAATCCCATTCTTTCGAAAAGTGCATTTTTCAAGAGATCAGCGCATGTCCCACACGGAGGTCCATTTGTGCCTGAACCCTTTCACCTATAAACTTCATTCAAAGACTGTTAGAGAGATCACAAGCATGACTCCGATCTGTGAAAAGGACACGTGCCAACTCCTTTTAGTTTTTTTACAACGATGTTGTAAAGACAAAAAACTCATTCTCATTTTCTCCCCAGTTTAGAGCTCAATACTAACTGTCTTTCAGTCAATCACAACAGGTGCAGCCAGTGAAGGATTCCATTTCAACTGTCACTGTCTCAAGATTCCATTCTTAACGAGCAGGTGCGAGCAAGCATTCTAGAAGTCTATTGTTCAGCTCTGCAATGCAATGTAATATAGTCTTGCTGGACTATGCATGACAATTAGCTGCTTGGCTTAGTGGTAATGCATGCCGCTGCATTAGAGATATGGAGGTTGAGGGTTCGAAACCCACCCGAAGCCATGTTGATTTTCTAAATTATATCATATGCAGCGTTCCTTGGCCGACTTAAAATGCCATGTATATCATTTAGTATGGATGGCAAATGTGCTGAATTACAGATATTGAGGTTGGGGGTTCGAAACCCAGTCAAAGCCATGTTGATTTTCAAAATTACATCATATGCAGTGTTCCTTGGCCAACTTAAAATGCCATGTATGTCATTTAGTATGCATGGCAAATGTGCTGGATTACAGATATGGAGGTTGGGGGTTCGAATCCCAGTCAAAGCCATGTTGACTTTCAAAATGATATCATATGCAGTGTTCCTTGGCCAACTTAAAATGCCATGTATGTCATTTAGTATGAATGGCAAATGTGCTGAATTAGGGATATGGGGGTTGGAGGTTCGAACCCCAGTCGAAGCCATGTTGATTTTCAAAATGATATCATATGCAGTGTTCCTTAGCCAACTTCAAATATCATGTATTGTATGTCATTTAATATCAATGGCAAAGGGGTTGGATTACAGATATGGAGGTTGTGAGTTCGAATCCCGCTCGAAGCCATGTTGATTTTCAAAATTATATCATATGCAGTGTTCCTTAGCCAACTTAAAATACCATGTATGTCATTTAGTATATCCCCAAAACGCAGAGCTACAACACTTTCAAGATGGCTGAATCCAAGATGGCTGAATTGTTTGGCCCATAACTTCTGACTGGGTGGATGGAGTTTTTCCAAGATTTCTTTTAGCTTTGTTTTCTCAATAGTACTTTGTTTCATCTCTGCCCCCAAAGGCAAGCCCGCTTCCAGCATTTTCTGTGAGAATGCATTTCTAGTTGTAACCTGTAACTGTAAGTCTATTTTGTCATGTTGATCAAATGTGGGCCTCGGAAGCACTAATACGTATATCAAATCCTGTGCATTACCTGCACATACGGTTTTGACAATACATAAGTCTGACTTTGACCTTGACTTAGGCTTTGACTCTGACCGGCTAAGTGTCTGACCTCCTCAGTAAGTGTTTGACCTGCTCAGTGAGAGGATGGCCTACTCGGTAAGGGGGTGGTCCGCTCCATAATCGGGTGGTCCGATCAGGAAGTGTTTACTGTAGTCGCTCATGTGGTGGTGGTCTCACCTGTTCATTTGTAGTGCGCCCCCGAGCCACCAGCACCAAGTGGAAGCAGGCCAGTCCCAACACAGGCAGGAAGAACAGGCCAGAGATGCTCATGACAACCACACTAACGCCTAAAGTTAAGGAGAGATGGATACCGTGGATAGATATAGACAGACATACGCTGCAGATAGATAGATAGATAGATAGATAGATAGATAGATAGATAGATAGATAGATAGATAGACAGACAGACAGACAGACAGACAGACAGACAGACAGACAGATAGATAGATAGATAGATAGATAGATAGATAGATAGATAGATACAGTGGATAGGATGTATATACTGTAGTACTAGATATCAACACAGACAGAACACAGAGATACATGTACAATAGATCAGTGATTCTCAACTGGTGGGTCGTGACCCAAAAGTGGGTCGCGGAGGGTTCCTGGGTGGGTCGCGGAGCTGTGATGCAATGCACTAAAAATGACTATGATGTCGAAGACAGAGTGAAACATGGTTAATAGGCCTTTTCCCCTCCACTACTTCATAAGACACATGGTAGGCCTATATCAGCATACAATGCAAATAATAATGCATATTATGAAATGCATGGTAATATTTTTTTGTTATTATTGGAAGAATCTGACGGTGTGACACACAGTTTGGGTCACAACCTATTGACCACAGGAAATTGTGGGTCCCAAGACTATTCCAGTTGAGAACCACTGCAATAGATGATGATAGATTTCACCATAGAACTCCAAACTGCCAATGTTCAGCTTTAGAGTCTATCGGAGCCCATGACAAGCCTGGAGCAGCTTCAGCTTTCATAGCAGTCACAGTGGGGGTATAGCTAAACTTTTCCACTCGACGCACAAGCTCTGGAGCTCTGGAGACGGATACCTCCCACAGAGATATCAACTGCCACACTGAGCATTGCTAACAACATGTGATGCATTGCAGATGACTGTCAGGAAGAACACCCTTGAACAAGGAACACTGTGCCCACTTAAGGGTGCGCTGTACATCTGTCATTTACAAGGGTGCCTACAGACACATTTCAACATTACAAAAAAATCGGATATAATGTTATTCTGATCATGTCAAATTGATCTGTGAAAAGGGCTATGTGCTGCTTTATGCCAGCTGCAGGGGCTAGAGATGCAGAGGGTAAATATTTCTGCGTGTTTTATCTAGTTTTAATTACGGAGCGATGGATTTTAATAACCTGATTGTAATTTCCTTCACGATTAATAAAGTGTGTCTGCTATCTCTGCTGCTACTAATAGCCTGATCCAGCTGATTTATTAGCGAGACAAATCAGCAATGAGGTGGATCCGCTCATCACTGAGATCTCCCACCCTGTGTGACAGACAGGAGGAATCAATAATTGAGTTGGCAAAAGCATGACAGTGAGTAAAACGGTTAGTGTCACTGTAGAGATTCAAATAGGGGGAGAAATCACCCCAGACAGTCAAAGAATGCGTGCACATCAGTGGCACAGGTGCTCGACCAAACGTAAGATAACTGAAAAGAAAATAAAGGGCCGCAACACTGTTAAATGCTCCCAAATATTTAATGGCACGACGTTTCGGACTAACCATCCTTCATGGTGTTGATGAAGGACGGTTAGTCCGAAACGTTGTGCCATTAAATATTTGGGAGCATTTAACAGTGTGGCGGACCTTTATTTTCTTTTCAGAAGTCACCCCCCCAGGTTTGACCCAGGATGTACCAAACATGTAGGCCTCCTCAACCAACATGTAGGCCTCCTCAACCAACATCATAATAGTCAATATCTGAGTCACTTAGAAGGGCAGTCAGACTCATGACCCATTCCAAACTCAATCCAAACTAGTAGAAGATCGCACTTCTCCTACCTGCATATTTCAGCTCCCGTTCCTGGCCATTGAAGTGGGAGTTCTACACCTATAGGAACCACCGCGGTTTAGCTGATTTAAGCGAGGTGTTTTGATAAAAGCCAAAAGAGCCATAATAGTAGCCATTTTTCTGTCATATGTTACATTGTTGACACAATAGCATGTTATACCTTGAAGAATATGTTGTTAAAATGACTGTTTGGAACAGCAGCACACAAGAGAAATTAAGTTTCACTATTTATTGAGATTTGAAATAACGGCTCCATGGGCGCCACCATTATCATCTGACTTCAATTTGTTTATGTGGGAGTAGTGCGAGTTCCCCCTACTTTGTGCTCCTACATGATCTCGAAGGAAGTGAGTCTATTTTCTCACGCAAACCAAAAACTGAAATTGCGTCCAAATTACGCCGCATTCCCTTTGACACACATGCGCAGTGGTCATGCAGCTGTCTGTGACAGGTTAGGTTTAGGGAAAGTTTTGGTCAGGCCACAAATGTAAAACTCAGAAACATAGCATTACTGACAGGTTAGGTTTAGGGATGATTTTGGTCAGGGCACAATTGTAAAACTCAGAAACATTGCACTACTGACAGGTTAAGTTTAGGGATGGTTTTGGGAAGGACACAGATAGACCGATCAGAAGCTATCTATGTGCTCTAGAAAGCAGGAAAAGCGTCAGAATCTGGATGCAATCTCGGATGTTGGTTTGCGTGAGAAATTGGAACGCAATTCCTTTACTAGTTGGAGCTTCCACTCCAACTGGTGTTCCAGAGCATTTTTTCATAGTAGGAGGTTGGATAAGTGCGATCTCCTACTAGTTTGGATTGGGTCTGGAATGTGCCATCAGAGCATCTACTCAACATGATATTCCATCTCGATTACGTACATGGGCAGTAGTGTCTATCATTCAGTTTGGGTTACATAGCCAAATAATTAGGGGTCGACCGATGCAGGTTTTTTAATGGCCGATGCGATACCGATTTTTTTCCATCACCCTTGGCCGATACCCGATTTCCGATACCCGATATTTGGGGCCGATATGGGTTTAAAAAAAAGGTTAAAAAATGACAAATATTCCAGGTCTCAAGTTAAAAATAAACAATCCTTTAACATTATCAAATTGAGGTAGAACTTGTAACATTTAAACACCCACTCTAACAATCAAGTAATGTCTAACAATCAAGTAATAAAAAAATGAAGTGTCTTGGTGCTTTTAAAAAAACCCTGAATGACATAAAATGATAAATATTGCGTATCGACCAAAACCACACGCGTATCGGACGATACGATATACTTAAAATATGCAAATATCGGCCCGATACCGATAACGATATATATATCGGTCTATCCTTACAAATAATGTAGTAGGCCTACACTGTTCCAGCAAGACGCCACAACCTGGAGGAAGCATTGCTAGGTAAGTAGCCTATTGCACATGACTGGCCTTCAAGGGCAAGCAACTGAGGCCTCTAGCGCATACAAGCTCCATACTGGATAAGACTATTCCAACAACACACAAAAAGCATAGCCTGGCTATAAATGGGTAACTAACCATGGTTGCCAAGGACACATGGCGGAAGCCCACAGAGCACACAGCCTCCACACTGTATAATACTATTCCCAAAAAACACAACACACATTACACAGCATGGTCTCAGGCCACTTGACCAGGCGTATTAATTTGGGATAAGAATGTGTAGGCATGGTCAGCTACGTAGGTGGTAAACTAGCCACGGTTGCCAAGGATACATGACGGAGGCTTCCAGAGCCCACAGGTCCTCCAGGTGTTCCATGACGTAGAGGAGGCCTCCGCTGAACACGGCCAACATGTGCAGACTCAGGGTCAGCAGGAACAGGAAGAAGTAGCGGTAGTTCCTCTTCCCGATGCAGTTGTTGACCCACGGGCAGTGGTGGTCAAAATCCTGTGGAATTATGGGTAAAAAAAATGCCATTACATTACACTTAGCTGACGTGTTTAAATGATCTGAAGCGACTTCACAGTTATTACAGTGTTGGCTACAGTCCCTGCAGCAATGTGATTTTAAGTTCCTTATTAACATCCTTAAACTCATCCTCATATCATAGGCTGGAAATCAAGTCACATGACATGACCTTACACTTATAGCCGGTGCTATTATCCAGCAACATACAGTTATTTAGGTAAGATTAGTTACAGTCCCTAGAGCTACTGTATGTGCAGTTAGGTGCCGTGCTCAAAAGCACTTAAGCCATGGATGAAGGTGTAGGGACAAGACCAACTTCCTATGATTAGATAAAATGCTAAAGGGGGAAATAATAAAGTTGGACATTATTGACAGAGTAGAAAAAGACAGCTCTCTTGTGCTTGTTCTCTTTACTAAAGCGTTTAATGCACCACATCTTTTGCTACACAGACGTGTTTTGGTCTGAGGCCTAAAGGAGTAACCTGGACATGTGTGCAATAAACGAGGACTCTGATGAAGACGCATGTCGAAACATTAGTCTGGTTGCACTGATAAAATAAACTACAAAAAATAGACATCCGTGTTGCACCAGATTATTTTTCCTTTCTTTTTATGGTGCAATGAATGTTTTAGTAAAAAAAACAAGCAAGTGAGTGCAGCCTTTTGCTACCCTATCTGATGACTTTCATTGGACGTGCACCCAAAGACAACAACTATGGCTGAGTTTGTGTGTGCCTTCGATTGAAGCATTATGGATAAAAAAAAACCTTGTGTGTGATATATAGAGAGACGTTATCCGGAGTTGAAGCCAGGGTCAGGGGCAGAGGGCAACTTTATGATTTGGAAATATGCCCCATTTGCATGCATACACTATAGTGTAGATTCATGGCAGAAATGATTGAAATGATGAATTTGGCCTCATAAAGCCTAATGGGTTTGGAAGGGGTAATGTTGTGAGGGGAATGACATGCCCTTGGTGACACGAAGAGCTCTGATCTGATCTTCAGAGGAAGAAGTCCCAGAAAAAAGATCAGAACAAAAGACGGATTAACCTGATTAATGGAATACAGCACATCTCTCTCACCCACCCACACATACCATACGGTCTCTCTCTTTCTCTACTCTCTCCATCCCTCACTCCACACGCGTGCGCGCACGCACACACACAAACGTGCGCACACACGCACGCACGCACGCACGCACGCACGCACGCATGCACATACACATTCACTCTTCTTTTGATACATTCTCCATCTCTCTCTCTCTCTCTTTCTCTCTCTCTCTCACACACACACACACACAAACTGATACAGACACGCATGCACACGCGCACAATTACACACACACCTTCTGTCAGAAGACCGATCACATTTTAGTCAATTGAATCAAATCACACCAGTTTATCTCTGGAACTTTCTCTCTCACACACACACACACACACACACACAAACACAAACATGCATACGCGTACACACACAGACACACACACACACACACACACACTCTGACACATATTCTCGCTTTTCCTCACCCTCGCCATCTCCCTCTCTCTCTGCCTCCCTCTCTCTCTCTCTCTCTCTCTCTCTCTCTCTCTCTCTCTCTCTCTCTCTCTCTCTCTCTCTCTCTCTCTCTCTCTCTCTGCCATTGTTTTCTCTGCTCTGTCCTCATTTATCCCCCTCCTCTAAAGTGCTTTTCCACACACTAACACTCTGTCATCGGCATCACGCACAATAGATGTCCAACCAGAGGTCACACAAGGAGAACCACACTACTGTGGCACACACTCTAACACATGCACATTATATGCATTACTGGACACGTGTGCATGCACACACATGCATGCGGCGCATGCCATGCACCGAAGTCAACAAGCATGTAAACATGCTTACGATTATGATATGGTGACACCTAGTCTATCACTGTATTGAGAAAGCCTGGGATAGGGATAGAACTCCACCCTGTAGTAAGACTGTAGAAAGCATTTTATTTTATCAGACACAATCAGACTAGCAGGCACTCTCACACGTGCATGTGTTATATTGCAAGCATGAGAATGAATAAAGTGATAAACAGTCTATAGCCATTCTTGTACAGCACATTCAGAGAATTTTGCAGCATTCCACAACATTCCAGAATTTGGCAGCATAAGGGCTAAATGCCATGTCACCCTGTCTGGACTTCACCTTGTGCACAACCAGCAGAGGAGACTCTGAAGACCAAATGCATATTTTATTTGGGATGATATTGCTGTACCATACCTGCGGTATATTTGGGGCCAAGGGCAGCGAGTGGCTTAAGCCAGGCTCAAACTACACGACTAACGATTGTGTGTCCGATTTTGGCGTCGGGGTGCACCGCACACTAGAAGAGAATCGCAACTGCCAATCTTATCGCTGCTCGCAACCACCGAGACAATGTCCGACGTTTGATTTCTACGATTTGCGATCGGCGACTCTTTGAGCTGCCAAAGTTCTATCTTAGAACGTTGGCCACGACGAGGAAATCTTTCCCGACAATCGCTTGAAATCGTCCTGGGGGGTAACGTTCCAGCGATTGTCGTAAGGGGGGTTTTCAGCCGAGAATCGCGCCGATAATCGTGTAGTTTGAGCCAGGCTTTATAGACAATAAGAAGTAGGGCTGCACGATATCAGAAAAAAAATCGATACTCGATAACAGCATGCAATACCTTGATAACAATATTTAAACGATATTTAGAAATGTAGCCAAGTGTTTTTCTTGTCACTTATTTGTCGGTCTGTGTGGGGATGTGTGGCTTTGGTCATGGCGGACTTCTTGCACATTTGTTGACATTCAGCAAATGATGTCACAGCACAGAAATGTTTCACTTGTTCACGATAATTAAGTCATTTTGCGATACACATATAGCCACTCTTGATATTGCGATTATGATACATTTTCGATATATTGTGCAGCCCTAATAAGAAGTGTTTTAAACTCAATTCTAAACCTCACTGGGAGCCAGTGCCATGATCTACTGTGTCACTGTGTGCTTTAGATCCAGTATGCAAGCATGAGTATGAGCAAGCATGCCATCATGAGGGAATGAACATAGTGACAGCCTATCGCTATCCAAGACCCCCTGGGAAATGTGTGTAAATCCACACAATGCAGTAAGAATATATAGAAAACAGTTTATTTTATAGGCTAAGCCTGAATATACCCCATCCCACACAATCTTATAAGATATGTATGAAGTCTATGTGTCACTGTGATATTCTGGAAGAGCATTGTATTCATGTACTGTATATATACATGAACATGACACACATCCCAAGTTACTTTTGTTCTGTGTTCTACATCTCTACAGAAGACAAGCCGAGAAGCCCACACACACACACGCACACACACACACACGCATGTATAGACACATGCACGCACGCAAAACAAAACATCACACACACACCTTTCTACACAGTGGTCGCAGACACAGCAGTGTGAGAATCGCAGGAGGTGGTAAAAGTGGCAGGATGTGTGACACACACACACACACACACACACACACACACACACACACACACACACACACACCAGGGGTGGAACTTAAGTTTTTTCCCCACCAGTCACGGTGGCAGGTAGATTTCAAAATCTACCAGTCACTCACTGTTTTTACCAGTAAAAGTGACTGGTGGGTTGAAAAATTTCCCACTGAAATTTACCCGTCATTGGCAGGTGGACGGGTGTTTATTTCCATCCCTGACACACACACACACACACACACACACACACACACACACACACACACACACACACACACACACACACACACATACACACACACACACACCTGTAGACTTACCTCTACACAGTGGTCACAGACGCTGCAGTGCGAGCATCTGGGCGGGCGGTAGAAGTGGCAGGACGTGCACCACTTCATGCGCACCTGGATGCCCCTCACCTCCACCGTCTTGTACAGCGGCGCCCGGAAGTCGTCGTCCTTGTCTTCATCCTCATTGGCTGCAAATCAAATCACATGACAATGGGAAATCACTCAGTGGAGCAAATACATTTATAGCCTACGTTTAAAGGTACACTGTGTAAGATTTTTTAGTTGTTTATTTCCAGAATTCCTGTTACCCATTCACTAATGTTACCTTTTTCATGAATACTTACCACAACCATCACATTTTAAGTATTCATTATGACTGGAAAAATTGCACTTTTCATACATGAAAAGGGAGATCTTCTCCATGGTCCGCCATTTTGAATTTCCAGAAATAGCAATTTTTAGCTGCAAAAATGACTGTACTTGGACCATACTAGGAAATATTAGTTTATTACTTGGTAAACTTTCATGAAAAGATCAACTTTGTAAGTAGGCAACCCAGTTTCAATGAGCAGCATAGTTGCAGTACCTTTTTTGACCATTTCCTGCACAGTGTACCTTTAAAGGGACACTGTGTGAGATTTTTAGTTATTTATTTCCAGAATTCATGCTGCCCATTCACTAATGTAACCTTTTTCATGAATACTGACCACCATCATCAAATTCTAAGCATTCATTATGACTGGAAAAATTGCACTTTTCATACATGAAAAGGGGGATCTTCTCCATGGTCTGCCATTTTTAATTTCCAAAAATAGCTATTTTTAGCTGCAAAAATGACAGTACTTGGATCTTACTAGAAAATATTGGTTTATTACTTAGCAAACTTTCATTTTAAGATCAAATTTGGCAATAGGCAGCCCAGTTTCAATGAGCAGCATAGTTGCAGTACCTTTTTTGACCATTTCCTGCACAGTGTCCCTTTACAGTATTTCTCAATTGGTTTTGTACATTTCTCGAATCTCTCTCGCAATTTGCAAAACATAATATTCATTCTCAAAACAGCTTTAACAAATGGCAAAACACTGTGGATAACCTGCAAAACCGAGACTCTTGCTCAAAACCCTTATTTGTCTTTCAAAATCAAGTTTTTTGTGTCAATGAACGTATCAGCGCCAGCAGAATGGTTAGTCATTGTGTATGGACAAGCTAGTCAAATCAATTTCTCATGTTGTCAATTGAATAGTACACTCTTGAGGATCTTTTCTGAAGTGAAATGTTGTTTAGATTGGATGGTAAATGTTGTAAATTCGGCTTTATATTACATTGATCAGATAAGATTGAGATAGTTTCATGCATTCAGTGACAAAGCTTTTTGAGTGGTATGACAAAAGCAATTGATAATGTACGAAATCACTGAGAATTGTACACAGCCATAGCATGGTGGACGAGAGCATTTGCTATATGCCGAAAACAATGAGAAACGTATTTTACGATGTGCACAGGTAACAGCAGGAAGTCACAATTGAACAAGAAGTTTTGAGAATGCTTATTCTGTTGTGTGCAAAACCAATTGAGAAAAACTGTAATAAATCTAAGTTTTTCAATAAGCCCATTTGTTTTAGGACAGGTGAATTGAGATAACATGTAGAGAGTTACTTGTGCACAATCCCTGGTGCTGAACAAAAGGATTACGTATTTTCTGAAAAAAGGTTCGCACACTCCATTGGATTTTTTTCTTCTTTTTATTCATTCATTCAAATGGAAATGAATGAATGAATACAAAGAAGAAAAAATAACTTAAAGAAGGAAACCTTTCTCAACCTTTTTTCAGAGTTGAGATAGCAGTCATACTGTAGGTCCAGTTCGGCATGGGAGGCACAGATACCACTGAGCTAAAGGTCTAGGCCAGACATTCCCTTCCAACTTTGGGGCCCACTTGAAAATTTCACAAATGTTCAGGGACCATCTCTGTCCCGATAAACTCAGGCCCGGGGGCCACATGCGGCCCGCTGACTCATTTCATCTGGCCTGCAGAGCCTTACAAGAAAGACAACCTTTAAATTCAAAGAACTACTCTTTTTAAAAAAAGTATTTTTTGGGGCCTTCCTACCTTTATTTATTACAGGACAGTGGAGAACAGACAGGAAATGATTGGGAGAGAGAGAGATGGGGGAGGGCCAGGAAATGACCCCGGTCGGACTCGAACCGGGGTCCCCGTGGGCATGCAAGCCCAAATGTGGGGGGCTTAGCGCGCTCAAAGAACTACTCTTACCCAACATTCTTAAAATGGCTTTTGGTTTCTGGATTAGCCTATTGCTGTGTAGGCTACTCTATTCATCTAAATGCATTTCCTTACAATGTGCAGGACTTAAATAGCCACCAAATTACAATATGTCAGCGCACATTACAAATGACACAGGCAAGTTGCCTGTGATATCTCTCGCCTCTCTACTGGACAAAAGTGCCCTTTCTGAAAGTTCTCTTTTTGGATTTTTTTTGTCACAGTTTACTGTGGTCCATGTTGACATGATCATCTAAATGCTTGACGTTGAAGTAGAAGTAGAAGTTCCACATACCCCCTGCCCCACCACCCACCCCACCTCCCACCCCCCTCGAGCACCTGCCCCTCAAAATGTCTGTCCATGCCACTGGGTTCAAGTCACATGACAAAGCAAGGAACAACAAGGAACGAAACATCTTTCAAGCTCAAAAAAGAAGTCTGACGTCTTACAACTAAACTGTCTGGATAACATGACTTCCATGTTTGTTTGTTTGTTTGTTTGTTTTAGCTTTTGCAAAGCAGCTGCTTTTCTTCCTGTGGTCGCTCATGTTCACATATGACAAAGACAAATAAAGAAATGTGAATGAGAAATAAGTAGGCTACTCTCTGTCTCTTCCCATACTCGTGGGGATAAAAGCTCAGCTGCACTAGGGGTCAGCCCTCCCCTTCCCTCCCCATCCTCTGTCCTCTTTCACTGTGAGGATGGGGGTCAACTGTCATTGGAATTCCTACTGTACATTACTAATGACTGGGTGTTACATGTAAACAATATCCATTGATCAGATACACGTACGTAAGCAGTAAAGCCTGCTAAGGCCTATTTAATACCTGCTTAGGACATCTGTAAATAACAAAATACTTTACTGTTAAATCCTAAGAAATTGGGCATGGAATATTTGCCAATTTGTTTCAAATTAAAAAAATGTTATGGCACTGACCTAGATTAGGACATCTGTGAATTCAAACACTAGGCCCTATATAAATACTTTTTGACTACCATACTCTCGTAATAAAAATCCAAACAATTTAAAAAGGTTCTGCATGCTTTCTCCTCACCTCTGGGCAGCACCCCGGGGTCCATGAAGGTGGCCATGGTGAAGTTGGCCAGGACGAAGAAGAAGACCACGCCGGCGCATACCGGAGCAGCCAGACCCACCCTCTCCGTCAGCCATGGACCCCTGTCACACACAAGACGAATAGACATAGAGCCATTAATCACTGTCACTGGGCCTGGTGCTTATGGACAGCCTGGCCCTGCCTGCATACTCTGTGACTGTGTCATTGCAGCTAGTGGTACAATGCAAACAGGCTAGCTGCCTGCCATGGGGGATGCTCATAAATAACCAGCTATTAATATTTATTAGTTCACTGGACTGTGATGGATGAATGGAGGCGTATGATGGAATGTATGGATGGATGGGTGGATAGATAGATAGATAGATAGATAGATAGATAGATAGATAGATAGATAGATAGATAGATAGATAGATAGATAGATAGATAGATAGATAGATAGATAGATAGATAGATAGATAGATAGATTGATAGATTGATAGATAGATCTGACCTATCACAACAG
>NC_085868.1:14022312-14122312 GCF_034702125.1 Engraulis encrasicolus | reverse complement strand
GATTTCTTAAAGGGATTCGGATTTCCGATTCCCCACGATACGATACGATTTGATTCAATGCGATTTTTCCAATTACTTTTCTACTTCTATTATGTTATGGAGCAAGGACATTGGAAAGGGGCCAGCAATTCAATTATTTTCTATACTTAAGAATGCCCAGGATACATTACAACTCTATTAAATCGTTGGCCGTAGGATCAATGCATCGATACATTGTGATCATTATTTACATCCCTAGTGTCTGTTATCGCAATGTGTACGGTTTCCTTCAAAATCAAGTTTAATGTGCTCGAGTTTCATGTGTTCAATTCAATCTGTCAACCAAGTAACTGGGGTTTATTTTGTATGCCCTTCAAAATCACACATTCAGGCGTGAAGATAATATTACTGCCACAAAATAACCAGGAAGAAAATCAAGGGTCTTTTTATTCGATTGACTTGATCTTCAATCTTTCATTAGATCTGTCAGTCCAGAAATTCAGGGCATCTGAGTTGGCAGTTATGTTTTCCATCTACAAAATCACACATGCAGATGTTAATATAATGACATCTGCACATAAAAAAGAAAGGGGAAAAAAATAATTGGATCTGTATCCGGTGCAACTCGGGGCATCTGGGTTTGCCGCATCGCTGTTGTGTTCAAAATCACACTTTGAGGTGAGAAGGTAATACGGTTACCACAACAAAGAAGTGAATACAGCTTCTTATTCAACCTGTCAGCCAAGCAAATTTATGCATCCAAGTTTGCTAAATGTCTGATATGTTTTCCACTCCCTTCAAAATCACACATGTAGGTGATAATTTAATGACACCTTCACAAAATTGAGTGTTTCCTTCCCCTCCAAGATCACATATTTCAGGTGAGAAGATAATATTGCATCCACAAAACCAGTGAGACAATCAGGCTTCATGTATTCAATCTGTCAGGCAAAAAAGTCATCTGTGGGGGTATCTGCTTCTCCAAGATATTTGCTTGGATGTGAGGGGGAGGACAGATTCCCCAAGAGGTGTGCATTTTGTCACTTCAGTGCTCGCAAAACATCAACTCAGCAAATGAGCCCCCACAGCAAATGGAACGCAACATAACTGTGCAGAGTGTGTGTGTGTGTGTGTGTGTGTCTGAGAAAGAGAGAGAGAGAGAGAGAGAGAGAGAGAGAGAGAGAGAGAGAGAGAGAGGGATGAAGAGAAGGGAGGGCCACTCCTAGAGAATAGTGAATGATGAGGAGGGAGGGGAGGGGAGGGGAGGGCTGGCTAGTCACATGCAGGCAGGACATGCAATAAAACACTGAAACTGCACCAGTGACTGCAGAGCAGAGCGCTCTGGGAGGGGAATGCACGGCCTCTTATTCTGCTGCAGCAGCAGGGCATGCATGCACACAATTTTGCGGCATGCACACAGTAAATGTATTCAGTAGAGATGCACCGGATCCGGATCCGGTTCCGGATCCGGCAGGATAATAGGGTTTTTCACAGGATCCGGATCCGGCAGGATCTTAAAGGCCAACTTCCGATAAAACTCAGTTTTACTCACTCCTTTCGAAGATCGGACGGTCACCCCAAGTTAAACTCACTTGCAAGGCTCTCATAGCGGTGTGTCACCTCGCCTGGCTGTGTTTCCCGGTGTTTCCCAATTTACATCAATAATGCAGAGAAACGAGCGAATCACGAAAGCCTTTCTGTGTTTCGTCACGTCGAAAGAAGGCGTTGCCCACAAAGGTTTATGTCGATCCATTTTTCTAAAAACATGTCGAGTAATTTTTTTCTGCTTGTTTTCAATACAAGCAACGTCTGGTGGCCCGAAATCTAGCTTAGCTTAGCTATCAGCTGGTTGCTACTCTCAGGTACACACACAGCACAAAGCCTCATCCATAGAGCAAGCCCACTCTGGTAGCTGGCCCACTCCTGTAGCTCGCCTAGGGGTCGCTGTCGAAAGAGCACAGCCCTGAATGGAGCATGCACGCCTCCGTTGGCGCCCCTATAGTGCAGTACCACCCGGAGAAGTGGCGACTCTGTTTCCAATTACATTCTATCCAGGCACCGGAGGACTGAGCCAATCAGAGACGCATTTCCACGAGAGCAGGAAGAGTAAGCCAATCAGAGACGCTTTTCCACGAGAAACACGGAACACCCTCTCGTTTCTCCACAAGCCACATTGCTGGCTTGCAAAAACGGCTTGAAACAAAGCAACCAGAACGTTTTTTAAAACAGGACCAACGCGTAACACATTCAATAACAATGGGGAACACAGCAATATTAATCAAATGACGTTGAGAGGCCATCTTTAAAGTGTACCTCCGGGATTTTGGACACCAGGCCTCATTTCCGAGTCAGCCAGGGTGTAAACAATGTGTCCAGAACGTTTTTTTCACATTCCATGCAGTCCTTGTGAATTCTCATATCCATGTTGCTAAGCTAGCGCAAGTGAACGGGGATGGTAGTAGCCTGCCCCCAAAAATAGTCTTATCCGGTTGCAACAACATTCAAAACAACCCCATTATTATGCCAGACTGCAAGTGTAAATACTTGTCTTGATAGAATGAAGTTTGAAATTAAACCAACATTGCAATCATGTTTGATCACCATCAGCAATTTGTGTTCCGGTTTGAAAGCTTGACAGCCGCGGAGTGATATTCCTAGTACAAATCCTAGCTTCGTTTGACACATCCATAACTTTTCCATAGAGCGAACTCCAACATCTTTGAAGTTTGTAAAACTGAACGGTTTTCCCCTCTCCCTGACCTCGCTCGCAAACATCAAGAGTAATGCTTTCTGTCCGACTTTGTAAATCTTTCGTAACATTGAAACATATGCCATAACAATGTTTGGTTGTTACTAGATGACCCGTGTGTCTACACAGCATGTTGGCGAACAGAACGCACACTCTTCTCCCTTTCATCCTCCCATTCCATCTCGTCTCAAAAAACATTCCATGCAATAATAACTAGAGCTACGAGTGACATATTTCACAATGTCAAGCCAGATCACATAGCGTTGCGTAACTTGTGAATCCATAGGAATACGGCAAGTCATGTCTAATGCCATTTGTCACAGCAATTGCACAAAATAACAGTAAAGCATTACAACATGCCAATCCAAAAGGGTAACTTCTAGCCCAAGTTTTGGCTAACGTAGGCGAAGCCATTATACCACTGGGCTACCATCATAGAAGCAAAAAGCATGGCAAACCTGTTCTTCGGAGACTGTTGGTGCGCGCCACAAAATGTAGATCTGGGAATGCGGTTGGCACCGCGGACACTTTTAGAGTTTTCCGTGTAGGTATTAGACTTCGAGAAGGACTTTGTGAAGTCGTCGGGACTGAAGTGGTCACTGCAAAGCACCGGGGTAGCTTACGGAGCGTCTCCATCGGTGTGTTGATGTAGCCCTGCAGCCAGGAGCCAGAGTTTGGTTCTTTCAACATCTTTCACGGAAACCAATGGAAACTTGCCGATACCCATCTGTGGGCTTTATTATTGCAGTTGGTATATACACACTGATGTACCATGGTGCGATGTCGTTGGGTTTTAATCCACTATTCGATCCGATCCGAAAGCAGTTGTAGAACTAGCCTTGATTTGCAATGTCTCTTGCGGGTCCCTGCAGTGGGTGGGTGGGCTACATCACAACTGAAGAGAGCAAAGTAAAATTCCGCCGACCCCGAGAAAATAGTCTCTCAACATGGCAAAATCCACGCAGTGCAAGGTTGGTTTAATTTCAAACTTCATTCTACTAAGACAAACATTTACACTTGCAGTATGGTATAATAACGGTTTTGTTTTGAATGTTGTTTAAACGGGATAAGACTATTTTTGGGGGCAGGCTACTACCATCCCCGTTCACTTGCGCTAGCTTAGCAACATGGATATGAGAATTCACAAGGACTGCATGGAATGTGAAAAAAAAAACGTTCTGGACACATTGTTTACACCCTGGCTGACTCGGAAATGAGGTCTGGTGTCCAAAATCCCGGAGGTACACTTTAAGCAGTGGATCCGGTATCCGGCAGTTACTTTTTCTTTTTCTTTTTTCCCCTCTCTTTTCTTTCCTTTCTTTTCTTTTATTTACTCTCATTAGGAGAGATTTAGCATTAGATACTACAGTCCACAGCCCAGTCCAGATGGTGGCGGTAATGCACCATTTACGCTGGTTTGCCAACCGCCATTAAACGCAAAAAAGAAGAAGAAGAAGAAGAATCCGGCATGTTACCTAAAATCAGGGTCTGGTGCATCTCTAGCCTAGGCTTTTCAGTCAGTCTTTCACAACTCCAATCACTGCATGGAGTGAAAGTCCTTTGGAAGCGGCCGTTGCAGGCAGTGTGGCAATAAGCCAACTAGTCTAAAAAATGGTTTGAGTCAACGTAATAAAAAGGGCCCACGTGTGCGAGTAGACTATATGTTTCAACCCTTTTGTAGGATCCGGTATCCGGTTCCGGATCCAGCAGGATCTTAACCAGTGGATCCGGTATCCGGCAGGATCCTAAAAATCAGGATCCGGTGCATCTCTAGTATTCAGTCATGTTTACAGTTGTCCTCCACTGGTTTGGCTCATTTCTTGAAATTGAGACGACATTCTCATAACTAGGATCATTTGGCCAAAGGAGACTAACATTTCATAGGTGCTGCGCTAAGGGGTTAAAGAAATGAGCCAATTACCTTCAGTATGGAGGAAAACTGTAACATTCTTCTAGTTGGCCCTAAGTGTTGAATTAACACTGCAACGTGCACTGACATAGCATGCAAGAGTGCGAACAGCAGACATCAGGGCAGGAGTTAACACTGCAGGCTTACCATGGATTTATATCAGTAGCCTCATACTTCCTACCAGCCATCCAGGAACTGTACACTGCACACTGTCACAGGAGGGCAATGAACATCATCAAAGACACAACTCATCCAGCACACAGAACATGTTCTGCCTTCTGCCATCAGGGAAGCGGTAGCACAACAAGCAGACACATGGTGTGTTCCATTACTCGCCCTCTGTACTGTGTACCTTGTTTAAGTGCAGTGAAGTACCCTTTCCACCCTCCGCGATTCACGAGGCGAGTACATTCCGATTACCGTTCTGTCTGATACACTTAACGGAAATGACGGTTGGTCCTGTGTCATCAGAGTTTACCAACCGCTAAACCGCGAAAAGTGGACAGTTACTCCACACTTCGAAAAATGGCCGTTTTGGGGGCGTTATCCGGGTAATTTACAGTACACTTTACCGCCACGATTAGAAATGGAACACCCTGCATACCCAAACACAGTGCGGAAAGGGCGGAAAGTATTCGTATTGGAACACACCATGAGTAACAGCGTCTTTCCACAAGCCATCAGACTCATCAACACACTGAAGAAAACCACACGAACATTCCAAGGTCACTGGAGGACATTCCATGAGCATGGCACTTTATTTTTGCACCTTGTATACAGATCTACACATTTCACTTGTGTGTGTGTGTGTGTGTGTGTGTGTGTGTGTGTGTGTGTGTGTGTGTGTGTGTGTGTGTGTGTGTGTGTGTGTGCAGAGGTGCATCTTGTCACCAGGCAAGACAGGCAGCCGCTTGGGGCCCCCAAGCCCCTATATAGTGAATAACAGCTCCGACTTTACTACGATATGGCAATCACATTACCCTAGAATCGCCTGTGTGTGTGTGTGTGTGTGTGTGTGTGTGTGTGTGTGTGTGTGTGTGTGTGTGTGTGTGTGTGTGTGTGTGTGTGTGTGTGTGTGTGTGTGTGTGTGTGTGTGTGTGTGTGCGTGTGCGTGTGTCAGGGATGGAAATAAGCACCCGTCCACCTGCCAATGACGGGTGAATTTGGCCTTTGGCGGGTGAAATATGTCCACCCACCCATGTCACCTTGACGGGTGAAAATTTTCTACAGGCGCCCGGGTTAATGCTGAATGTGTCAGAGAAAAAAAGGGTGTGTGTGAGAGAGATTATTGTCAATGTTTTAGTTATATGTTTTAGTTAAACTGCACATTGGAGAATGGTCAAACGCAATTTCAAACTTCTGTGCTAATCCTGTTGCGTAGATTTTTGACCAAAAAGTACACTTGATTTGACTTCAGATTTGCCCGTTGACAATCCCATTCACTATTTGCTGAAAACAATCAACTTCATCATAAAACATTGCTATTACAACCAGACAGAAAAAGACTATTATACTGCCCTACAGAGGCAAAGTGCAGTAACTAGCCTACGCCAACATTCAACTGAGAAAATTCCTTCAAAGCCTTAGTATTATTAACCTGATTCACATCATCTGGCTGCGTTCGGCTACGTCACGCGGGGGCGTTCCCATGCCTCACTACCCCGAGAGCATATCAGATGGTAAGAATCAGGTAATAGTATTATAGGATGGAGTTTGTAGTTACCTCAAATTTGACATAGCAATATGTCTAAAACGGGTCACATTTGGACAATAAGAGTACAAGCTAAAGGAGGTGACCATTTTTGGTATAAACTCAATTTTGACCAAATATGTAGTCACGGCACTTTGCCTCCATACGGCAGATTCTTTTTGAACAGTTGGCCTACCTGTCAACAATGCTTCATAATAGCCTATCTACTTTGTTCATATCTATGGACTGTTCCAGAGTCTTTACATGCAGGGCCAACCAGACAGACTATGGCGGTTATACTTCAGAACAGTACCTGTTGAGAATGTGATGTAGAAACCGTTCTTACTTCCTAAAATTATCAGACTGTAGACCGAAATCTATGCCAAAAGTTTAAGTTTATTTGGCTCTCGTAACAGTTACACCGAAATACACGCTGGGGCCCTTTGGCTGAAGTGCTACTCGCAATCCCACTCCCCACAAACCGGCCGGTTTCCTCCTGCTTGATTGTTCTGCAGACAGCCCTCCTCAGCCCGCGTTGTAACTTAAATAGACTTTCATTCGCCGGTTTGGGGGCCGGCTTCCGGCCAGATAGGCTACTGATTGGAGAATCACCTCAGCCAATGGGGTCTCCCTCACATAGACCTCCCATTTCCGAGCCCTATCTCACGCCTTTCGTAAAGTCCTCACGAAAATAATAGAGTAATTTTCGTGGTGCATTCACGTTATTGCCCGCCTTTCGTAAAGTCTTCACGAAAATAATAGATTAATTTTCACGCTGCCTATTCACTTGAATTTCCCCACTGCTACTATGGTTATCCAAACGTCTGCAGGGGCGGGGAGGGGGTGCTGACAGAACACTGCTGATACACTCGGGACTCACTAATTCGACGCCCTTTCGGTACTTACGCCTTATGTCCCCTAAACCTAAAACTAAACCTAAACCTAAACCTAACCCTAACCCTACTTAACCCTAAATATAACCCTAACCCTAACCTTAACCCTAACCTTAACCCTAACCTTGACCCTAAACCTAACCCTAAATTGCTTGTTTGAAATGTTTGATTACCTTGTGACGGTAGGCTACCGAAAGGGCATCAAACTAGTGGGTCGCTAGACAACAGTCGGGCAATTCAAGTGAATAGGCAGCGTGAAAATTAATCTATTATTTTCGTGAAGACTTCACGAAAGGCGGGCAATAACGTGAATGCACCACGAAAATTACTCTATTATTTTCGTGAAGACTTTACGAAAGGCACGAGATACGGTTGCATTTCCCCAGGCCGACCCATTGTTACCTCCCTCCCCTCATGACATGGTGATCACAGAGATATTCTTCTCCTACATATAGTATATCACACTAAATATTCAATATGGTTTTATATAAAAATAGAAAATCTCCTTCAAATGCTTTATACCCACAGCATTGCTGTGCATCTACCATCTGCTGTGGTGGCAGCAGAAAAGAGAAGTAATCATCAGTCCTTTTACATTGGCATCAAGGCTCCCCACCATTTTTACATTTCAATCAAATTGTGTATGGTCCGTTGACATTGTGACTGGAGTGATTGGAATGTGCCGGAAGGTTGTTTTGTGAGGCAAACTGTCCTTCATTGTATTGCCCTCCCGCTGAGAGATATAAAAGAAACTCCATTTCATTATCCACGCAATTGAATGAATGTCACGACCTGTGGGTTTTCTTGAGTGATGTCGCAGGCAGCCCTAACAACCTTTGCCATTTTTTTTAATTTACCACACTATCGTCATGATCATCATTTAATCATGAAATACAATTAATTGAGATAGCATGCAATTTTTTAATTGAATTTGTACATCAGAGAAAGAACACAAAGTCACTGGTGACGTTCAGGTCATCCGAGTTTTCTGAATTTCTAGGGCATATGCTCTGTCAGAGTATTGATACACACAGCTGGTAGCAGTGGCGGAAGAATTGCACACAGGGCCCCAGGGCAAGACGCCGATAGAGCCCCCCATACAGCCTGCCAAGGTCACAACAAGGCCTCCACCACCAATCCAGGAGGGCCCTGGGCCCCGAGCAAATACCCTTTTCGCCCTCCCTATTGCTCCACCTCTGGATGGTTTCATGTAATTGCTGTACCAGATGTTGCATCAATATACCTTGATGCACCATCATTTCACATATAATCTATTATGAATGCTGTTTGATGTCTGTTTCCTTGATAGTTTTTCTATCACTGAAAGGTCAATGGTGTCTAGTTCTCCAAATGTAACCTTCATGACTACCTCTAGGTCTACTAGGAGAAGGAAAAAACATGACCGCCTTCAGTTGAATGATGCCTTTTCAACAAGGAGCCACGTCATAGGTCAGTCCACCATTTTACACACACACACACACACACACACACACACACACACACACACACACACACACACACACACACACACACACACACACACACACACACACACACACACACACACACACTGCAACAATTTCTACCAGAGGGTCAATAAATCTATGATGGCATTCTCGTAAGGTCAGTTTAAAAGCCTCAGTAAATATGATTGGACATACAGTAAAAAAAAACAACGTGAGAAAAATAAAACAAACACCTCATGGAGTCCAATGCACTATCTTGTCTGGACTTATCCATTTCAGCATCAAGCTGCAAAAGGATGCCAGGGGCATTCACAGAGGCATCGTTGCAAAAGCGACTGTCTTTGCCTTTAAGAACGCAGTATCCAGTTTCTTACCAAAAGGGATTACTCTGCTACAAAACCTGACCAACATTGATTTCTGACCATCTGGATGGCAACGGCGGTGACGGTGAGAGTTCATTACATGGACCAGGCTGCCCGCCCGGAGACAAGCCGCGCGTCGCGTGCTGATGAAACAGCGGTGTGAGGGCATATTAAATCTTTACTACGGCTGGAGCAAAGCTGCCCTTCCAATCCGGCCGCAGAGCAAAAGAAAAAGTGGACACGGAGGACTACTGTGAGAATGCGAATGGTACTGCATGTCATGCATTGCCATGCCTCACAGCAGTGAGGGAGAACAGCTCAGTGTGTGTGTGTGTGTCCTATCATTAAATAAGTAAATACATACGTACCAGGGCTTGACATTAACTTTTTCGCTTGCTGGTGCACTGTGGGTGCCATCCAGCTATTCTACTAGCCAAAATTTTTTTTTTTTTTAATTTATCATAACGCTGTACATTTAACGTCAGAAGATGAGGTGCTTAAAGCAAAAAGATGAGTGCATGGGTTTCTACATGGAAATAAAACAAACAAATAGAAACTGAGCAACAGTTTTTTCTTGAACTTAAATACAAACAATTGATACACAAGGGGCAAAATGCATACATGCTATTCTGATATGTCATACCATAGAATAAGCTACCTGCCAAATTGGCTAGTGACACTGAAATTGTTACCAGCCACAGCCAAGTTTTACCAGCATTTGGCCGGTTGGCAGGTGCCAGTGTAAAGCCCTGATACGTACGTACGTACATACGTACATACATACATACATAGGCCTACATTGGGACCAGGCCTACCATTCATTACTATAATATTGCCTGATATCAATAAATTAAAGTCCCGGTCAAAAGCCTTACAAATGAGTTTGACTGCCCTGGTGGCAGCATACCCTGCAGAAAAATTGATGTCTGACAACATACAGTAGCCTATCTTTCCAAATGTTCGACTGAAAAGGGACTACAAGGGACTAAGTGCAATTAGATGTTTGACTAAAATGGATACCAGGGAATAAGCCCAATTAGATCTTGTGTGAGATTGGATGGCAACCCACGGCATATGTAATTCTGGCATCTGTCATGTAATGAATGAAATCTTATGTTCCTGGGATTGAACTGGCAGCAGCACAAGAATACATGGTAAGACTTATGACACAATACCATCACCAAAACATACAGATGTGATGAATATGTTTTTGTCTCATAAATAAATGTTCACCAACACAGTGTACTGGTTTGTGTACATTGAAGGTTTTCTGGTGTGTCCAATGAGTCATATACAGTAACATGTAGTGAAGGGGAGTAGAACTGCCCAGCCGAGACTCAGAGCTTCTGGGGCACCAAACTGGGGCTCTGACCACTACACCAAAGAGCTAGCAGGGCTCCGCCCTACTGGTGACGCAACGCCTTCGGCTCAGCTACACACAGTAGGGCCAAGAGCTAGCTCAATCCTGCTACAGCGGGAACTCCACCCACTTTCTCTGGGACCAAACAACTGAGCATTAGCCCCATACGACTTCTGTTGCTGTCGACCAACGTTGACGAAGCACGTGAGCGAGAACTTGTTGTCACGATGTGGGTGTTATTAAATACAGCGCATTTAAAGTCAGCCACAAATATGAAGGAGACGATGAGCTCGCACCAGTTTGCTCTACTAACGCACCACATGTGAGGAGTGGGGGGACACGCAGTAAGGAGGAGCTGAAGTGGGGACCTACGCAAACTGGTGTAGGGGTGTGAGACAAGACTCATATACACACGTGAGTGAGTTGTTGACCAACCAGTTCATGGGCGCGTGACCACGGAGGCAGTCTGCAGGCGAGAGTTGAAGGGGATAAGCAACTGCAGAGGTTGCAAGATCTGACTGCAGTCGCATTCATCCCGCGATAGTTTGACACCATGTGACTTGTCAACTCGTCAACGCAACATCGACGAAATTTCGAAGTTTGAAAGGGAAATCTAACCATCATGCAGCATTTTCATCCAAGGTGCATTGCTGTCTAAATGCGCATGCATGCGTTGACGACAAGTCGATCGCACCTATTTTCAACCGTCCTGGGTAGAGGCAAGTTCAAGGCAGTGACGTGGTTTAAGTAGAGACATTCTATTGGGCTAAGAAATGTTTGGTTTAAACTTTGGCACATCCCTCAACCAGTAGCAAGCCGAGGGAGGCGGCTTAACCAGGCCATGGAAACAAAGTTCTTCCTGTATGGAAATGCTAATCGTTATAGTCCTGGTCAGACCAGAATCGCGGTAGTGATCTGAAGTCTATGAAAATCAGACAACCAAAGAGCCACGTGTAACGGAGGCCAACTAGCAGTGTGGCGTGGAACTTTTGTAAACCTCCTTCCCAAAGGCTCATACAGTATTGATAGCGTTGGGTTATCGGACTAGTCCTTGAGCTCAGCTGTATCGTGCTGTGCCTCCCATATCCGAACTGATACGTTGACTAGAAGGTGGTGGGTTTGCTGCCCCGAGGGGGACGGACTGCGCTGGAACACCTCGGTTACACATGCTTGTTGGTATGAGAGTAAGAACACAACCCTAGAGATGGTCACTCCATCACAAACTGGGCATGTACTAAAGGCAGGCACACAAATCATGTTGGCCTTATGGACCATGGACTGGGCTAGGACTCTTGTCCTCAAACACTGCAGTTAGTTGTCATATCCTTGATGACTGGCATATACAACGATTCCATTTTTACCAGATGTGCCTACGTATAATCAATGACTGAAAAGTAGGCCTATCAAATCTTGATAGTAGTTAGTAAGTTGATAGCACTATCTTAATCAATTTGATCAATCATGTGCATTATGTTTCTATAATGCCATAGACAGAAAAATTCAGCATGATCAACAGGTCTCGTTGTACTACCAAACAAAGGTACAACCAATACAACCACTGATTGAAAAGACTTGTGTGCAATGCTCCTTTCTCAGTAGTGGCATTCTATGCAGAAAAACTGTCAGAATGGAGAATAGGAGAGGTTACATTTGTACAAGTTCAAAGTGGATTTGAAACATAAACATATGCCAACGGCTTCTAGGGAAAGCGGTTACACTGCGAAACTGCATACAGTAATGTAGTAAAATTGACCCTGGGTCCCACGTTTTAAGATGCAGTCTTCTGTTAAAATGTACATGTTACCAAACCAAATAGACCTTATAGTTTTTTTCTGGTCATTTTAAATGGCTCTTCAAAGAGCATGTACAGTATCAAACAGAGGTAAGAAATGAACACAGGAGCTCATCATAACTGGTTGTCCTTGAGAACCGAGTTAAGACAGCAGCCAAGAGTAGTCAGGAGGAGACTAGGGACAATTGTCACCTTTTGAACTATGGCAGACTATTTAGGGAACAAAACAATGTAAATCACACCCTATGGAGTGCACTTCCAAGTACACTTCGGACATTCAGGACGGCGCCCTGCTGATACAGACTCTTTGAAGTCTCCTCTTTGAAGTCATTAAAAAAAAATGTCTGCCACTGATATAATGGAACATGGCATTTAAATCACTAACACTATTAACTATTTCTCCACATTATGCAGGCTACAGTAGATTTCATATTAAAGCAGTGCAAAATGTATATACTTTTAAAAAGAGTGAGTAGTTTTTGAGTAAGTAAATGAGTAGTGTCTGATTAGTTTGTCAGAAATTGAACCTTTATCAATAGTACGGGTCAGTAAAAAGTCATGATATAACTGCAAGAAGCAGAAAATACTCTACCCTGAGACCAGATTTCCGAGGCTCTGTGTTTGGGTCAGGCTCAGTGTCTCCCTGGAAGCTAGTCTCATTTTCAGGCAGAAGCTGAGCTGCTTTGTCACTTCTGACTTTAACGGCTGGGGAAGAGCCAATAAAATCTCTCCAGAAAATAGTTTTAGATGCCACAAGTGAGTAAACTGGACGGGAAAAAAACTGCCTGCAAGCCCAAAGACGGTGAGATTTGAAATGTCACTGCAATACCGTGCAATATCTAGTAGATGGTTATTTTCCCCATTCCTTTCCCACTCTCTCTATATAGCCAGGACTGTTTGCGGGGCTCTAACTTAAATGCTTGCCTTTTTTCCAGATAGTCCACCATCAATAAAAAACCCCAATCTACTTTTCTCCTGTTCAGAGTTCGCCTGGACGAATGTGTGCCCTACGGGCAATTATGGCGGATCTGAGAGGAACAATAGGAGCTGGAGTGTTTAGTGGAGAGCCGGCGTAATAATTATCCCCTGACAGACTGCTGTGCCAGCACATCTCCGCCTGCCTATATCCAAGATGGCATCTCCATAATTAACCGCTCCAAAGGAAAAAAACCCGCTCGCAGCTAAACCACATTACGACAGCTTGCCCATAACTTGCTGACCGTGATTTGTGTGTGTGTGTGTGTGTGTGTGTGTGTGTGTGTGTGTGTGTGTGTGTGTGTGTGTGTGTGTGTGTGTGTGTGTGTGTGTGTGTGTGTGTGTGTGTGTGTGTGTGTGTGTCTGTGCACGCGCGCTAAATGAATCGAATATGTCTAACACTAATTTGAAGTCAGCGTGTGAAGTCTTGTAGAAGTCCTTTGGTTATTTTACCAGTCATTTAACGCCTTATTTAAGGGTTTCATTTTTTAAGTTCACCTACAATGCGAATATGGTTGCGTTAACTTGTTCTAGAACACCATGGGCATCGTTTAAGTACAGAGCTGCGATTAAAACACTGCAATTATAGGGGGCAATAGATAGTCAATGTCCCTACGAAATGCGGCTTATGAAAGATAAAAACACAAGCCAATCCACTCCACCTCCTGCTGTAATAATAATGTTAATAGTTTTGATTGCTATGTTCGACAAGAATCCCCTGATAGTCTTAACTACCCACTGCCACACATAACCTCATCCCAACTTGCACTGTAAGATATATAGCGCTAAGCCATGTTAGTTTTCAGGGCTTTACATGGGTCAAAAAAACAGTCCAGGCATTTTCAGCCAAGACTGGTCCGCTTTGAAAGAAAAAATTAAGCCTGTGATAATATTTTTTTGTCGTCTCTTGTGAGCTATTGTGACACCCAAAATGAATATTTAAAACTGACTCGAAGAGGATAGCTGTGGCAGCATGAGGACTGGCACTACATTGAGGGAAGGACGGTGACCAGGCCAAAATCATCAACAGTTCACCGGGCAAATGCCCTGTATGCCTTATGGCCAATCCAGCCATGTTAGTGGCCAACAAGAAAAATGTAAACATCATTATGATGCCATTATAAGGATATTTTCCTAAGTATCTAAAATCCATAGACATGGAAAAAAACATAAATATTCTACGATATTGAGCAATGCATAGGATTCGCTCCCCATACCACAACCCTAAATGATTACCTCCTAAAGCTCGGCAGTCTGGTTCTCATCACTCTCCTCCAGCTCCAGGCCCATCCACATGCCCTAAATATATTTTTTCTAATCTTGTTTTGTGGTGCAGCTTGTGTTCTTGTGAACAGCGTTAGCCGCATTAATAATGCTGAGCTCCAGTGATATTATGGTGTCAAGTTATTTCCACTTGCCACAGAGTAGAGAGCACAGAAATAGGCCTGACCTACACCTTCGCAGGAACAAAAGTCTTTGCCAAAGGTCATACAAGTACTTTGAGTTCAAATTCTTCATTTTAAAGGATTGGAACAACAACTACCAGTATTGGTGTCAGTGCATTCCTACTGTTTAACAGTGATGGGGGACCTGGATTCATTAGTTAAAATCCATTGGCACATATTCCAAATTTTACCAGTCCAATTCAACCAGGTGATCACCTGGTTGAATTGGACAGACAGGACTAGGTCGTGAGGAATAGTTGGCAGTTGGCACTGGATTGTAGCTAATGAATTCAGGTTGCCCATCACTGGACTAGAAGAACAACACGTGACAGAGCGTGTACGACACGATAGTACTTGATTGTCAGTTTGCACTGAAATTCATTTTGCATCCCTGAGCAAGACCCATTTAAGACAGGACATACCTTGTCCCCCCATTACAGGCTACATAAAGTCATACCAAACTTTACATGTTAATGTTAAAGGCTAGATTTAATGTGAAATGTTAACATTAACGGTTTAATCTTTCCATTTTGTTTAGATCTACACATGGTGGGCGGGGGCGATCTTTCTGTTTGCAGATGGTGAAGAAACAAATCAATATGTTACATACGATGGGAAAGATATGCGCCTTGATTTGAGGGAATGTATTTTCTTTTTTGAAGTCTAGTTGCGTGAACATTGTCTTCATGAAAAGGATGGTATTGCATGCTGTTTTCCATGCACTTTCTTTAGTTGAACTGTTTTTTTTCACATGAAAGGTAGGCCTACTGATCAAAGGAAACAAGGAATGCCAGATTGGACATATGGCCAGCCGCCTTGGAGGTGTTCTGACTTCAGTTTGCAGAGTAAACATGCCTTTGCTCAGTTCACCATCAGCAAGGACGTTGCCATTTGACATTTTACATTTGTTAGATGGTTTGTTAAGAGCCTACCTTTAAAAAAAAAAAAAAACTACCAAAAAACTACTTGCATTGCACCCTCAAAATGATAAAAGTATGTGGTGTTTCAAAAAATGATTAAGTATGTGATGTTTCAAAATAATAAAGTATTGTGTTTTGGCAATTGCTGAGGTTGGTGAGCGATTCTTCACTATTGTGAGATAGCATTGAAAGAAGTCTACACTCTCTGTGGCCTTCTGGCATACTGTGCAATCGCGAGATAAAGGCCTGGGCATAATACTGAAGGTGAGCATTTCATCTGACTTAAGGTATTTTTTCAACATACACAGTTATCCTTTCAGTGGCTCCTCAACGCGTATCAGAGTGGAAAACCTTTCGGAGATTAGAAGAAGAATAGAATAGCTGTCCCTAAAAAAGTGTGATAAAATCGTTCTAAATAATGAACCCATTATCAACATAATATTAATAAATGTTTTTACATAAGTAAATACTATGCTAACACAGCAGACACAGACATGGCTGCAGCTGTCCTGAAAGTTGTCCTCCTAAGAGCAAAAGAGATAAAATCATCCAACAGTAGCCAATGGCCAGTCTGCTGTGCAGCCATAGGTTGGTTCTTTACAATTTTGGAAATGATTCTAATTAGTTTATTAATAAATGTTAATAAAGTGGTAATACAGCTCTTTAAGGGGCTATCAACTGCTACCCAACTCTGAATTCGCTTGTCCACCCTCCAGGGGCGAAAACCTGTCTAAAACAAGTAAAGATTGCACTATTCAAAAACTCTGAAGTTTAACAACATAGTATCCTTTACTTGAGAGTACTCTTTGTTTCCGTAGGTTTTATATTTAGCCAGCATTCACAGCAGTTATTAAGTGGTAAAACCCCCCAAAATGTCTTAATGTGTCAGTGACAGAACATGAAAACTGCATCTGAATTCGTCAAAAGTTTGTGACCCTTTAATCTAGGCCTCCCCAAAACTCCTGGACTTTGGCGTTAGGATACATCAAACGGCTCTTCAGTGCCACCCTTCCAGCTAAATAAACTCACGGAGGATCACTGGCGGATGATGCTCAATCCCATTTGGGCTCTCTGGATTCACACTTCTACTTTCTAAAAAATAATCTCTTTGAATCAGAGGCTTTTTGTGAAAGGAAAGAGGAAAAAAAACACACTGAATATTGCCTCATGATTTTTTAATTACACAGGGTAGTAATTTGATTCATGACTGCACCAAAACCATGCAGATGAGAGAAAACTAAACCCAATAAATGTTAAAGAAACACTGTAAACTCATCAATATCGCAAATTACTTCCAGTCGGTTCGGTGGATTGATTACCTTGTCTTGTACTAAGTGTGCCATAAAATTAGCATTTTTCATCAAGAATATCTTTTTTCCCAAGTATGGAAATGAATGGGCAAGCTTGCAGTTTGAGTGAGGAATATTTGATGCATGTATGCCCACATTCACACCCACGCGCAAACATAACACCATTTTTATTGGTGTAAGCGGAAAGATTACCATTAACAGAATTTATCGAAGGATTATGGGGCCGGGTTAAACAACTACTTATTTTGCAGTGAACCAGATGTGAAGGCCAGAGAGAGAGAGAGAGAGAGAGAGAGAGAGAGAGAGAGAGAGAGAGAGAGAGAGAGAGAGAGAGAGAGAGAGAGAGAGAGAAACAAACAATCAATCCTCAACAGTAAATCCACCACCAGAAAGCAGCAGAAAGCTTGCAGGGTTGCAGCATGTTGCAGGTTTCGCATCTCTACTGGGGTAGAGAGAGGGACGGAGGGAGGGAGGGCAGCAGTGGTGATCCCCCATGGGAGAATTCCTAAGACTTGACCAAGCGCCCCCTGCTCTATATCCCAGATGGGCAATCAGGGTGCTCTGGAAACCCTAATCCACACCGGCTCCATCTGCTGAATGCAGGGCTCCGTGGTGCAGGGGCTGGGCTGTGCATGGCTCTATGCGGGACTGCTGGCAGCTTGGCAGTACCCAGAACAAAGTCATCTGAGAGCACCCCCTACATAATGTAATGAAGACTCAACTCTGGTCTCCCTGATCTCACTGGGCCCGGCACAACTGACCCCCTTGCCCCCCACCCCATCGGCTTCCATGGCTCTATGAGCTCGGCGTAGTGCAGTGTAGTGCAGTGCAGTGCAGTGCAGAGAGCGGATGGGAAAGTGGGACAGCCAGTCAGTCGCGCAGGTCAAGGGGCAGTGGGTTAAGAGCACAGCAGCTGCAGCTGGAGTCTGTGGCTCAGATCAGACGTGCATGCGGAGCCCGTGCCACACACCACTGTAAATAATAGTAAACCGTGTTTGACTATAGGGCATTTCATGCAAGAGGCTGCTCAAAATCAAAGTGCAGTAAAGTGCAACCCCTTACAGAGATACCGATGGACAGACAAAGTTGTGGAAGATTTTTTTTTTAAAAGTAAAAGAAGCCAGTTGCCCAGCAGTGCTCCATTCAACTCAAGTTTTAACAGGACCAAATGACAAATAGATCACTGCAGTATTCAGGGATAATGCAAACAAGACAACACAGCAAGATATACGCAATTTATGTAGGCCTAAGTGTATTTCATTTTATGTCAGTGCCTTGGCCGTAGGAAATTTTACACAAGCCACATCTGGCCCATAGGCTGAGCTGGCCTGGGACGGGAAAAAACACACAGAAAGGGCGTTTTCAGCTAGCTCACCAGATATTGAGAGACAATGAAGATAGGATGGAATAATAGGAGGAAATGCTTTGTATGTGTCAGGTATGCCTGTTGTAGCAGTAGGGAGACTGATACAGTTGAGACTAGAGTATGGCTAAAATCATCAACTGTCCACCAGGCTACCCTGTGTGCCATATGGCCAATCCAGTCATGCCCACAGACCACTATTGAATAGGCCTGCCTTGGAGATTGGAATTGCCTTTCACAGAGAGCTACTGAGAAACTCTGGGGTCCTTCAAACGTTAGTAGGCTATAGCAAAACAGTGAATTCAAAGTGTCACAAAGAAAAGGAATGATGATGAACCAAAGGACGATGATGAACCAAAATGTTGAGACATCACTTCAAGGCAAAAAAATATGCTTGGCAACAGAACCATCTAGTAATAGCCATCACAACTCTAATTCAGCCAAGATGTCCACCTCAACAACATGATATAAATGCTTGTGTGCCCTCTGTTTTTGCCAGTAAAAAGGAGGTCTTAACTACTGAAACAGCCATCTCATCCATCCCTCATCTCATCAGGGCTTAAACCCCATCCGCTGGAGACAGCAGCTGCACACGTCACTTACATCAATCCCCTGCCGGCCTTATCCTGATCATGCCCTAGTTCAGTTGTATTAAAGCCTTTATATCAGGGCAGAACTGCCTCTTGCCTCGAAAATAGCGGATATATATCATTAACCCTGGTCAGCACCGTCTATGTAGAGAGCCACCATGAAATTCCGTGGAAGTGGAGATTTGTCGAATGACTTGTCACTATCCAGATGTGTTGACTGGTGAATGGTTTGCACCGCTATGCGTTTGTCTGGCATATCATAAAACCAGAAGACCCACATACAAAATACAACTACTACATGCATCATGTTCTGACACAGATAGGCCTACTCTACTTGCTGTCATATGTGTAGCCTACTTGTTACGCATGAAGTTGAAGATGCGCCAGTTGTGCGTGCTCATTGTTGCACGTCAAAGTTGCATCTTTGACTTTAGCTTGCTGAAACTGCACTATTGAAATGAAATGTGGTATTAGGAGGACATGAAAACAGGGTGAAATATTATAAGAAGGCGCCAGGTGACACGGTGACGCAGGGCGGCAGCCTACATCAACATGACACGGATGGAGAGGCGTTCTTGGTGCGCACAGGTCACTCACGTAACCTATTACTACCATCGACGTGCAATATCATATAATAAACGGCAAGACTTACGTGAACACAAAAAATAAAGTTGAGGACCCCACCAGGAGACATGCCGCTGTTGCCACGGGTACGTAGGCGCTGGGTTTGTATCTCTCTCCAGCGCACGCCGGCATCCTGAAGTTACCAGTACTTCATACTTCGTCCCAGCACAAACATAGTGTTTACAGAACACAACCTCCAAAAAGTCCCCTACTAAACCACATAGATCCACGTATCCACATATCCCAAATAAATCCGGATATCACATTTAAACGACAAGTGTTGGGCAAGCCTTTGACTTTTCATTTCATGGATGGGAGTAAACCCATGGATAAGAGGGAGGAGCCTTCATTCAAATTAGCCATGATTTCGTGACGTGGTCCCCATAATCTCTCCATGAGGGAGTAGTAGTAGCCGGGTGATGGTATCGAGAGATCACTGTTTTTCTCCACCAAAAGACTACATCTGCACAATCAGTTAACCGTACAGACTATGTCGTGCCGAAAAGCGAGTGCCTGCCAGAACATGAGTGCCCTCATTGAAACCAATGACGTTTTTTGAGAGAAAATTATACTAATTTTTGCAGAATTAATTACATAATTTATGAACTAAAAATATGCTTATGAGACATTACTCGTCCTCCACTTAATATGAGCTATTTGAATGAAACTGTAACATTTGTTATGACAATTCTTCGATTCTTTTATGGAAATAATACTGAAATTGTAACCAGTTCTTTTTAATACTTCCAGAAGGAATGTAGATGCTTTATTGATAGACTTTCCATCTTAAATTGTGTCGGATTTATCTGCAAAAATGGGTAAAACACATCTCATTGGTTTCCATTGGTTTCGATGAGGGCACTCGTGTTCTGGCAGGGACTCGCTTTTCGGCACGACACCTCCATTAGTTTCTGGTGATTGAATATATAGGCCTACTGTAGGCCTATATTTATGCATTTTTGTAAACCGTGAATGATGCACCATATTAATTCACTGAAATACGCAGTAATACAGCCTACTCAAGAACACTGCTCCTTGGACAAACAAAAGCTGTTCGCCATTGACCTGCTCGGGCCTCAATGCCAGCACTTTGTATGAGAATTAAAAAAAAGCTACAATGACGCCAGCAGTCTGCTTCACATATTTTGCTCAAATAGCAGAGTCGTGTGTCAAATGGAGCTCGATTCCGCCCCCTGGCGCCACTTCAGCAAGTGAACTGGTGTGCTTGTGCTCTAGTTTAGAGGTAGGGAAAGTAATGAGGTCATTTCCAATATTTGTTAAAAATATGTGCACATTCCATTTATTTCATTTTTTTCAAGAAAAGCAGAAGCATTGCACTGGTAATGTAATGGACTTGGGAAAATGACACAGACACAAAAACTGTGCCATACATAACAGACACAACACAACATACATACAAATAAGCAAAAACAAATGTTTATAATTCTTAATGATTTTTAAAAAATATATATATATTAAGAGTATTAAAGATAACGGATGAAACACATTCAGCAAAAATGTAGTGTTAAAGCAAAACTCGTAGTCTACTGTGCAAAAAGCATAACATGAAGGGACTACCTGATTTTTAAAAAAAAGCTGCAACATTGCTTCAAGTGCATTTCATTTAATGGGAGCCATGACCCGAGTGATCACAGGCTTGTTGTTTTCCAGAGACTGTAAACACTGGCACCTGCTGATAAAAAGCACAGCCCCTCATCTGTGCACCCGGCTCCTTAGAACACCACCCAAGGACACGTCACCTGCAAAAGGCATTCAGTCCATTAGGAAGTGATTTTGCCATTACTAGTACATCAAATGACATCTTCACTGAAATTCAAACAAAATAAATCCATGAACAGCGAGCTGACAGTTTCATGGAAGGGCGTCTTGGGCTACACGGATTGCATTTTAAATGTATGTGCAAACACTAGGGCTGGGAATTGAAAGACGTGGGCAACTTGATATGAGAGAGAAAGCTGAGAAAAGACTGACATCATTTACATGAACAGGAAGTGTGTATTTGTGCATGTAGCCTACGTGAATGTGGAGGAGAGCTACAGGATATAAATACTGGCTATAATCGTCTGCAAAACATCGATCCACAAAGTTTTGAATCAATATCACACTTTTCGAACGTGAATCGATATCGATCTTTTGAACCCAGACCTAGTAAACACTTGTATGTGAAGATTTTCTTTCAATCCATGTCATGGAACTCAAATGATTCAGAAGAAAATAAACAGATACGCAAAAGAAAGCTAAAGAAATCTAAAGAAGAGAAAAAACACAAGTACAATCGTTACAGCATGACGGGGGACTGCAGTGGCACCAAACATCAATTAGTACCTTCCAGCGGTGCCAACAAAGCTCTGGGAAATGCTCCAAACATCCAGCCGCTAACAGATTACCGCTCTAAACCACAAGGGCCTGATTTGAAGTAGAAGTGCAGATGTACCTTGTTGTAACAACCGTAGCCTTTGCATAAAATAAAGTTTTGCAGTGTCTTTTTGTATGATTCTCAAATTAAGCTTTCCCCGTTGGAGCATAGTAAATAGGGTTGTTACGATTTTTTCTCCTTCCTCCTCTCATGTTACCACGATGCACTACTCGTAAAATATGTGGCATACCTTACATTTCATCCGGATTCACAATGTATCTTTATTCTCTACTACTACACAGTTTATTTGGATCAGAGAGTTGCAGGTTCGAATCTCCCTGACCAATAGTAGCACGATGTATTCCTCCACCTTCATCCAGTGGCTGAAGTGCCATAGAGCAAGGCCCTTAACCCCACATTGGGACTGTAACCAATACCCTGTAACAACTGTAAGACCGTCTGGATAAAAGCATCAGTTAAATGCAATGTGTAGTGTAGTGTAGTGTAATGTAAGGTAATGTAATGCACGCCGCATCATGTACGACTCCCTAAGCTCCCACCTGGAGGTCTGAGGGGGGTGCTGTAGCCGGGTGAAGGAGGCAGGCTTCCAGGACGGCATAGCCAGGCGGGGCTGCAGAAGCGCGGGGTTGCCTTGCGGAACGGGGTGGAGGATCTCGGATCCTGTGGAGGTTTCGGGGTAGAGCCGTGGGGCCAACTGAAAAGTTGCAATGATTTTGAAACAAAATTAAAAAATCACACACAATACATTTGCATAAAACATCACATATTCAAGAGTGGGTCTACCATGTGTCTATTGTTTGATACTAAGACGCGTTAAAAGGCTAACGACACAAGCCTGAAGCAACATATACAGTTCAAAAGGTATTCCACATGATAGGTGAATTACATACTGTAAATGGTGATACTTCAAAATAAAGGCTTACAATAAGTCTGGAGTTCTAAATATAGATACTTAAATAGAAGGGATGTCAAACGACACCTGTGTTAACATGGTAAGAGAGAATGATGAGAATGTTTTTTTTAAGTATTTTGGGGGTATTTTGGACCTTTACTGTGACAGAACAGTGTGAGAGGAGACAGGAAATGTGCAGAAGAGAGAGAGAGAGAGACGGGGTGGATTCTAATATGCGGACTCCCGTCCTCCCTTGCTCACTCGCCTCCTTGTGGCCTCGTGATGACGTCACCGACGACATAATAGATAATTGTCATGTCAATATATTGCAAAAGCTCAACTCTAATGTCATTTTCTCATTTACAAACAGGATGGTGAATGAAGAATAGTCCCACAAAAACTGTTGTGGCTAGGCTGCCAAGGACCGAGGACCGAGTCTGCATATTGGAATCCACCCAAGGTAGGGCTAGGAACTGGCCCGGGTTGGACTCGAACCCGAGTCCCCATGGGCATGCAAGGCCCTAAGTGGGGCGCTTAGCGCACAGCGCCACAGAGCATTCCACTACCTTTGCCTCAGTTTAGCTGGATAGGCTTCCACAGCACTCCTCCATTGCGTAATGGACGGATATTTCTGAGGGTCAATCTGGATGCCTTCCATTGCTGACAGCACTTCATTGTCCAGGCTGGTGGGCGAATCCCTGAGAACAATTGAGACAATTCACATGTTTAAAAAAAAATAAAAAATCTACTTTTTATGTGTCATATTATCGGTCATAATTCTCGTCTTCTCTTCATCACAAACGGTAAGGGTTTGCTGTGCCCTACTGAGGGGCAGCCGTGGCCTAATGGTTAAGGGGGTGGTCTTAATATCAAAGGGTTGCAGGTTTGAAACCCACCCTCACCTCTCCCTACACCTTCATCCATGGCTGAAGTGCCCTTGACAAAGGAATTTAACCCCACAGTGTTCCACGGACTGTAACCAATACCCTGTAAGGAGCCCTTCTCTACTTTCTTACTTCATTTCGTTGGGCTCCTTCCCAAGTTAAATACAGGTTTAGCACCTTGTCAGTAACCTTAAGCCGGGCATACACTGTGCGATATTTTCACTCGTGGGTCTTAAGCTTCTGCTCACACTGCACGATGGAATTTCACTGTTTAAAAGTTCACAACTCACGACTCACGTCCTCACACTACACGAGCCGACGGTCGGATGCGAGCGAAATGCTTCCACCGTACGACGCGACAGGCATGTTTCCCCGGTCTGCAGAGGGAACATGCGCACCTGAGGTGGAGATGAGGTCACGCTCAACAGCGACTCGCACGGCCCTATTAATTTGTGCATGTGAAGTGTCAAATCGGGTCGTAGCACTGCTTTAACCATAGATGTGTATAGAAGACTTCTATACACATCTATGGCTTTAACTGTGCGATTTACGCACGAGCCACGACCAGAATTTCAAACCGTTTTGATTTTCTTGCGACCCTGCGATTGCACGATCGTGAGGTGAAATCGCTTGTCGTTACCCCATGTACACTGCACGATGCGAGACTCACGATTGACCTGCGATTGAGCAAGAAATCGGCCCGACTCTCAAAAAGTCGTGCGAGTGCCAAATCGGGGCAAAATCGGGGCAAACGTTGCACAGTGTAAGCCCAGCTTAACTCTTCAGGGGGGTATTCCAAGAACATGGTTAACCCATTGTGTCCTGGAGACACATAGGTTTTTCAGGATTTTGAGATTTTAGCTGTTTTATTAAATATGTGGGTATGTTAGAGCAGAATGAACACATTACAATGCAAGGGGAGGGTCTTGGCTTTTAAATGTAACTCATTTCATGTTTGCATGTGCTTCGGAGGCTGAGATATTTAAGATTTAATAGGAAGAGGGCACCCTTTCCCAAAAAGGACTTAGGACAAAATGGGTTAAGTGACAAACCTGACTAAAGGGCGGGTTATGCTTCCTACTTGTGCCACAGAGTGAGCTTGTCGCAGCCATGATGCAGTTAATTTTGGTTTATGCCCTGTTTTGAAGCACGGTCTGCGCGATGTCATTCCACGCTGAAACTGCCTTCAATACAAAGAGTAAACTAGACGTGTCGGTTGTTTTTTAGCATCACAGACTCGACGAGAATGAAAATGAAACATTAAATCTTTATATCACGTGCATGTTTGATCGCACTGGCAGCCACAGTGGTAGTTTGGAACAAAGAAGTGGCTCATTTGTCGAGGACGAAGCGGAATGTTTCCTCGACCTCGGAACCACTGTTCAACTGTCCAAATAACTTCAGCGTCGTAACTTGCAAGCGCATGTGTTGTCTTTGGTTCGTGTAAATAAATCAAACAACAAAGCACGGGCAACTTATTTAATGAAGAGCTCACAGTCCGTAGACCGACGAAGGTTAGAACAAGGAAGTAGCGCTTGTTCTCGACTCGAGGACAGAGCAGGCTGGTCGAGAGGACCAATCAGAGACCTATTTTCGCCCTTTCACGCCGTCGCTCCCTGCGTCGAGACACAATTTCGGGGAGGTGCCCCAGAGTACCTGCGTGATGGGGGGGGCTTCACTCCGTTAACTGCGCGGCTCACTGCATCATGATGCAGTGACGCTGATCTCGAGGCATAAACCACCCTTTAGTCAACCTCCATGAAGTGGTGAACCTGCTAATGGAGAGCCCACAGACACAATTTAGACATTTTAATGCTGATTGCAGGCTCTTCTATTACAGGATTTACCAGTACAGCAAGGTTAACTTGACCTGGTTTAGTACTGCATCAGCTTCTTGGAATACACCCCAGCTACTTATGCCGCCAAATGCTGGAACCAGCTTCCTGCCCAAATTACATCTGCCCCAACAACTCATCTACCTTTGGTGATAGTCATCTACAATCCAAAATACTTTCTACAATATATTTTTCCTCCTCTCCTCTCTTCCGAGTACTCTTTAGCACATTGAATGACAGTTCTGTATGATGATGTGCTATTTTTAAGAAGCCAATTGGAGATTGGAGCCCATTTTTGTTTCCCTAGGGGAAATTCTTTCTCTGCACTTTATCCCATTTGGACTAGTGAATCACATTGAAGTACAGACACTAGTCCGTAGCAGTGGGCAGTGTGGGGGTTAGGTGCCTTGCTCAAGGGCACTTCAGCCGTGGCCCGGTCGGGCATTGAACCGGGAACCCTTGGGTTGCCAACCCAGTGCTCTAACCACTGAGTCACAACTGCTATATAGTGTAAATGCTATTGCTACTTAGTCTTACCCAACAAAGATTTGGCTGTGGTCACTGGAGGTGTCCAGGTAGCCGGAGCTCTGCACAGACTTGTATGAGGAGCAGGTGGATCCGGTGCTGGGCCCCGTCCTCCTGTTGCCAAGGCAGGTGGTGTCCACGGCAACCTCGTCCCCGTCCCCACTGTCCTCGTCCGCCGTCTGGTACTCAGCTGAGCTGGTGGTGCTGGATTGGTCCGGTCCATCAACCTGATCCGGCGTCCGCCGCTTCATTTGCCACCAGCTCCCCCAGAAACCTGGATTGCTCAAATCAAGCCCCTCCTCCTCCTCGGATTTTGATTGGTTCGAACATGCTAGCCCAGACTCTGATTGGTCCAGGCCTTCGATCCCTGAATCAGATTGGCCCAGGTCTCGCATGCTTCTCAGCGATGCACTTCCTTGTTTTTCAGCTTCTTTCTTAACTCCTACCTTTTTGTTGTTGGTGGAAACAGAGCTTCCTGGGGTGGAAACACTGTCAAACTTTGACAACAGGTTACGGACAGGGGCTGAAGAGGAGCCAGACAAACTGTGCTCAGATGTGGGAGTGTCTTTGGCCTGGGTGAGGCTTGTGTCACTCTTGTGTCTGTGAAGGGAGGCATCTTCCTTGTCTGCCTCATTCGCAGTGGTGTTGCAAATGGCCACCACACTACAGGACTCTATTGAATACGAAAGACATGGGAAGAGAAGTGTATTTTTTATGCATTGGCACAAGGGAGTACATTGTGGTTTTAGTACAGCTGGATCAACGATGTATTGCAGGCTGGGTAACTTCTTCCAACCACAATACAATACACATCAAAAACAAACCACCATACCAAAATAGGGTTCTCGACAACTTGCAGATCAATGTTTTTTTTTTTTTTTGCAACAGCAAAGCATAAATTATTCTAAAAAAGAGTACCAACAAGACTATGCCATGACATTGATAATATAAATAATAAATTAGCATTTTCAGGCTGATTGAAAACCGTGCCAGTGCCAGCTCCTGCACCTAATCTTGAACCAACTGACACGTTTGTGCTGAAAATCAGTGTTAAAAAAAACTTGGCGTTCCGATGAGAGAAACCAAAACTTGGTAAACCGTGAACACAAAGTGGACGTCTGCTGGTTCATCTGGGTCATGTGTAGTAAATTAAGAAATGGTAGGCCTATGGACATTGTCAAAAAATCTGCAATTTTCCCCCCAAATGTAACTACTGAGGGAAACGGCATCATGACGGCATACTTGAGGGAACAGGAGCAGCAGGTTAGGATATCCAATGTTTATGAGCCTGTACCTTACATTTTACTTTTATCTGTTTTTGTTTGTTTCATGTCTTTTTATTTATGCCTTTTTATGGTGATTCAACCTCCCTGTCTGCCAGATATATTTCTCCTTGATGGGGACTGCTAAGAGAAACTCAGCCTAACCTAAGAATAACACGATATCCCCATACACTTGAGTGTAGGCCCTAGATCAGGGGTGGGGAACCTAGTATGTCTTGAAGGCCGTTTGCGGCCCTTGAGGCCATTTTATCCGGCCCCCGATATGATTTTAATGTTATGCAGCTTCACATGAAATGTGAAATATTTTGTAAAGGAATCTTAGAAATTACATTTCCAATACAATTAGATTATATTCAGGGGACCTAGAGAAGGTGGAGTCTGTTTTTAATGTGACTGCCTTCAATATAGGCCTAAAGTGCAGGGGGAAATCGTGGTTTGTGTTCATAGTATGGCCCTCTGAAGACTTGTACGGCCCTCGGAAGAATTTGAAGTGGCCCTTCGAATGTAAAAGGTTCCCCACCCCTGCCCTAGATGTACTGTATCTGCTTACTAGAGGACAATGTGGCATAGTCCCTGTTGTTGACCCCCGTCGTCGTCTTCTTCTTCTCGTCAGAGTCCCAGTGGGTGGGGCTGCAGCTCTTGCACTGTAGGTAGGCCTCCAATATGTCCAGGCCCTCCTGCACTGACAGATCCGCAAAGCTGTCCAGGAACTCCCAGTACTCGGACCAAGGGTAGCCACGCTCGTGGGCCAACTCCCTGCAAAAGGTGACAAATCCGCAATGAGCTTACGCAGTGTGAGGCAAATGCACTCTGTATATTGCATGTTAGCCCAGTAAATCCTGAGAACTGAACTTGGTTTGTTTATTTAACCCATTGACGCCTAAGGCACCTGCAAAAAAGGAAAGCTCAAGCTCAAGCTTTTTAAGGAAAGCTGCCCTCAGCCAATAAAAACCTAAATATCTCAGCTTCTGAAGCACTTAAAAATATGCACTAAGTTGCATTTAAACGCTAAGACCCTCATCTTTCATTAGAATGTGTTCATTCATCTCAAACAAACAGATATTTTTAATAAAGTTGTCTCAAATCTCATGAGCCTGAATGTTGCGTAATGCAGCTCCAGGCGCCAGGGCCAATGTTGCGCAACGCAACATCAGGCATCAATGGGTTAACATGTGATATGCATCAGCACTGAAAATGAAGCTTAAAATAAAAAACTCTCTGATAAAGCAATCTGGTGTTATGCAGAATAATGTTTCAATATTTTTTGTGAGCAGGGTCTATACTAGAGAAATGTAGTCATTCCAGTTTAAGAACCATGCTCAGTTCTGCAGCTTTCCTCTCACCTGCTTCAAAAACCCATGCTTGCTAAAAAGCTGCCATTTCTAGGTACTGTCATGCCCGTTTATGATACTAGCAGGAGTTCGGAAAATTGAAAGTCACACCATTTAGGACACCAGGGGTCTCATGTACAAAGCTTACTTACGCACAAAAAAGCTACATAAGTACCTTTTAACGCAAATGTTCAGACGTACCAAGACTGACTTAACGTGAAAAAGTGAGTGTGTACTAAATTTCATCGGATACACCACGTGAATCAGCACGAAAAATGGACAGATACTTGTGAAATTTTAGGTGCATTATGTACCTTTTTGGATTTTCACTTACGCACAGATTCAGTCTTAGTTCATGAGGCCCCAGATCCCATTTTGTTGCATGGGTAATGTGTATCGCGATTCATCTTGGTTACCACTGACCTGTATATTCAGTAGTAATAAACGTCATACCATATAATCTTTGGTCATACCTTCCGACCCGTTCAGCTCCCCGTTCGGGATCAGACTTCAGAATGCCATGGAAGTATTTCGCCCGATGCCTTGGTGGAGTCTTCCATAGCTTGTGGAACTCATCAGCCTATATAGGGTTCAAAGGAAGATGGGTGTCAATGCAACAACAACAATGTCTATATGATGTTCAAAAGAGTATGAAGCAATCACTGATCAATCATGGGCATGGTTCAAAGAGGGCATAGCCTATATGGTTTGTTTGGAAAGAAGATGGTCTGATGCCCGAAAACCTTTTGCACTGTGGTTCGCATTTAAACCACTTTAATGCAATAAATAATATCTGTTGCATGGGCTATAGGTATGCAAGTTCAAAGAGGTTAAATGGCATCCGATCCACAGTTCTGTTATTCAAATGCTTAAAAATGGACTCCTAACCTTACGTCTCAACTATTCTCATGAGGCTTTTCCATCAGATCTGGATTAAACATTAACTGCCTTTACCCTTACAGACCACCAGTGCACCAGTACACAGATAATAAATTTGACCTGTAAATGAGTTGAACGACATGCAGACTTCATTCATTCATTTATTCATTCATATATTCATTCATTCATTTAATAAATCATTTATTCATTCACCCTGAAAATGCTGCATAGTGTGTATTCAAAGTCCTGGTCTTCGGTTAAAGTTGAATTAAAAAAAAGAATGTTGACACAATAACTGCATTTCACTAAAAAGCGATGAAAATCATGACATGATTATGATAAAATGATATTATGACAACAAAGCAAATTATTATTAAATTGAATAGACTTAAAGAAATCAAAAATGTGGTACCTTGGAGGCAGTGAGAGGGCCAGCGAAGGCGGTGAGGGTCATGGTGGGATCTCTGGGCGTCCCCACTCCCTCGTGGTGGTGGTGGTGGCCCAGGGTGCTGTCAGACAGGGGCCCCTGAGATGGAGACCAGGGGCTGCCAATCACAGGCTGCAGAGTGTTGTCTGCCGCCCGCAGCAAGGGAACGTAGAAACGATCTGTGTTTGAAGAGGGACCATTAGAGTTGATGTGTCAGTCAGAGAGAGTAGAAAGAGAGAGGTTCCGTTGGCCCATTGTTTCCGGGTTCTACAATTGCAAGGGGGCAGACCTAAGGACTGTTAGGCAGACCTAAGGACTGTTCTATTCAATGCTAGGAGTATTATGACACGCCCCTTTAGGCAGACCGGAACCTGGTCATGTTATGTGCCCATAGCAACCTATTACATTGGCATAATCTCTATATACTTAAAGAATCTCTGGTGTCAGTTAGACAAAGTGAAACCACTGGGTAAGCTTATGAATATGATGACCATGGCATGTCCTGTATGATGTTCGTAATGCATGATGTCTTTATCCATTAGTCACATTTCACTTTTAGTGTTGTCGTGTGGTTAAAAAGCTAGAAATCTTTCTGTCGTGATTTCACAAAATGAGCCGATTTCTCTGCATGATGATTTGAATAGTGTGCTCATCTGGATGAGCTGGTTCAGGAACTCTTTGGTTATTCCTTTTTTTAAAAATATATCTTTTTTGGGGCTTTTGTGCCTTTATTTGATAGGACAGTCTAAGATGCTGACAGGAGGCGAGTGGGACAGAGACACTGGGTGAGATCGGGAAATAACCTCGGACGGACTCGAACCGGGGTTCCCGTGTGCATGCAAGCCCAAATGTGGGGGGCTTAGCGCGCTGCGCCACAACTGCGCCCCCTTCTTTGGATATTCTACATGGCCAGGATTAGACTTTCTGAAACGGAGGTTGATACCTCTGTCCAGTCAATTGGGGACACAAGCACCATGCCCCACTTCAGGACCTTTACTGTCTTTAGATTAGATTAGATTGGATTAAATTCTTTATTGTCCCATTGGGATATTTGTTTTCACATCAGACTGTTCAGCTCCATCAGGTTAGATCTTTGTAGTACACATCTCATTTGCAATACATATGGACACAGTTTTCACACCTAGACTTAATATAGTTGACTGTAACGGAACACATAACAAAATTCAACAGCATGTCCAAACAATTATTACCAGCTGTTCCTTACCCTCCAAGTACTCTGAGATCTTTGTTTCTTTGGCTTTGTTTTTGTTCCTTTCACATATCACCTGTGTAAAAAAAAGTTAAGAACACTGAGAAGTTGGTCTAAGCAGTGATGGCAATGTGATTAATCATTACTCTTAACAGATGTTTTCATCCAAAGCAAATGAATGAAATTACGTTACATGGTCTGCACTCTTTCATACCCCAGGCTATTTGGCAACCCAGTGAGCATTTTAAAATGCCGCTTTTGTCATGCTTTTATTCAATAAGCGGCCAGCTTCTTCAACCATATTAATGGCTTTAATTTAATTAAGGTGATTACCGTAACAACTGTCGTCCTTGTTTTTTAATTGAATTTATGAGTGTGAGCATAAAAGCAAGCAACAGCACTTTTCATTTTTCATTTGAATGGATGGAATAAAAATATGGAAGCACAAGGCTGTTTTGATGAGGTCAACTACCACTTGTGACCTTGGATCAAATGGCTGAAGCACTTACTATTACGCTGGGGGCCATGATTTGATTCCAGCTCGAGGTCATTTTTCGATCCTCTCCCAATCCTCTCATCTTGTTTCCTGTCCCCATCTCACTCTGTCTTATCAAATAAGTGCTTAAAAGCACCCAAAAATCTTCAAAGTAGTAAGATCAACACCCGTGTGTTGAGTAAGAAGTACTTACATCGGCAGGCTTCTTCTTGTACTTGTTCCTGTGCTCCTTATCAATGGCCGGGTGGGAGCAGAGCACATTGACCACTTCTGGGCATCCAAACTTGCATGCAAAATGGAGAGGTGTCTCGTTGTTCTGTTAAGACAACCACGGCAACACAGGGTTAGGAGTCAATGTGGCAACTCCTAATGGATTCCATTTCCATCGAATCAGCAGTCAAATGTAATCAGGCGTCTTTGTAGCCTCATAAACATAGAACATGTAAATGTTGAGTGCCTCAGATATCCTTGCCTAAAACAAGCTGGAAGGTCCCTACACTAATGAGCACCAAGGTGAAAAGGTGAGCACTCTCAACCACTCAAAAGTTATCTTTCAAAACTAGGAAGAATGAGAAGAGGAAATTCCGAGTAGCATACAACTATACTATGCAATTCCATATATGTCACCTAGGTTGCTAGTGTGCAGTCCAAACTATTGCTGGACCTCAAATGGCACACTTGTGCAAATCAGGCACTATGTTTCAGTGCGTAAGTAATACGCCATACACACTGAAACATGAACATTGAAGCGCACAAGTTTACCAAATGAGATCCAGCATAAGTCTCAAACCCACCATCTCTGTTACAGAAGGCAAACATGTTACCACGCTACGTGGTTAAAGCCAGGCTACTAGCCCAGTCATTAGTGCATCTGTATGAGGGTTTCAGGAGGGATTTCAGCCAACATTGTAGTCCAACCGGCAATCCTCGGGCTACAAACTCATCTTCCTTACCACTTTTACCCATGAAATATGGGCACGGAGTAAGACAACATTCTAGTGACAGTATGTTGGTGCTTTGCCGGGCAACTGACTTGTTTATCGGGCATGTTCAGGTAGAGGTCCACGATGTAGTGCATGCGGTCCCACAGCATGCTCTCCTGGTCCTCCGGGTACATCAGGCGCATGAACTCGGGGTTCTCCAGCGTCTCCAGAACCCGCTGCACCATCTGAGGACGGTTCTCCTTCGCGGCCACGTGCAGAACGTTGTACCTGCACCCCACCTAAAACAAATTAATAATTCAATAAGGGTCATTCCACGCCAAATCTCCGAATCATCCCGCACGACCATCTCAGATTTGGCAAGAAAAAATCAAGGAGGTTCACAAACGTCCCAATAGGGAAAGTGCAAAATTATAGCTCTCAACTCCTCACAGTTTTGTCATTAAAAATGTTTTTGTCAGGTACTCCCCTGACTCGTTTGGAACAGACTTCTCAGAGAGCCCACTTTCAGATTGCCGTATCTAAAAAACTGCTTTAAGTAGGTCCTTACAAATTTCAAGGGGTAACATTTGGAACATGTACTTGTGAAATGTGGACTTTCACACATCCTCTTGTCATTTACCACCGTTTTCTGGGGGCTTAAAGTTGCTTGAAAAATTCTCACCTTTGAATTTGTGGGCATCTTTGAAGGACTGTGGTAAGCGCAGTTTTAAAGGCAGAGGTTTGATATGGACAATGTATGTTCCCGACCATTCTGTGCATGTTGTGTTGAAAGACTGATCTTCTGTGATGAACAGTTTAGAAGATATGAAGTCTTTAAAATGGAAAAACTGAAACTTGGTGCCATCTTTGCCATGTCATTAAAAAAAAAATGTCACGACTCACCACCATATTATCAACAGTTTTGGAAAGATTAGATGTCTGTTCTTAACATATCCAAAAACTGTGATGGTATTCTGCCTCATTTGGTCACAATGATTTTTCAAAAACCCACTGTTGGGTGACTTCCATAGCTCCTATGAAAAATTGATATTAGTGGCATCTTCTCCATGTTATACAAAAGAAATGACACAACTCACCACTATGACATTTACAGTTTTAGAAAGACTCAATGTCTGTTTTTAACATATCCAAAAACTGGGGTGGTGCTCTGTCTCATTTTTTAAGAATAGACTTGCAAAAACGGCTGTGTGACATCTTCAGCTTGCTGCTCTATTGAGGTGGGGCCCCTGCTCTGATCTTTGCAGGCTACATGGGGGCCCTATCTACCAGTATTTGCCATGAGGCCCTATGTGCAATTGTTCCGCCACTGTGAATGACTTGAGCAATTTGAGTCAGACAGTTTTGATATTTGACTTGAGCATTTTCGACACTCTCAATATAATACGGCAAAAAAGTAAAAGTGGCTGTTGACAGATTTTTTTTTTCAGATTTTTCTGAAACTACATTTCAGTAAATCAAAGGTTATAGACGTGTGTAAACTTCAACTTTAGGCACTGAAAACCAAATACTGGAATAAAGTGATGAAATGTTGAATCACTGAAACATCCTGTAGATCTTGAAACAAGTACATCCTGACTATCACCACATCTCAATGCTTTTTATTACAATTCATAACAATCTTTAATAACTTGTTTACCAACTTTGATGCAGTTCTGAGGTCTGCTGTGGATTATTTTGGATTGTGTATGAGATATTACCTTTTATCATGTGATTATTCTTTCTACATTTGATTTGTGTTTCACTCCATGTATACATGTATGTCCATTTGTGCAAACTCATCAGGGTTTATGTAGAACATCAAACATTAATGCTTGCAATGCTCAGCCCTGTGACAGAGTTGACCCTTGTCGAGCATTCAGTCAGTATTGCAGTGGTTTGGCACCATGCTCAGCGTAGCTCAGTCATGGTGATTGGAGGGGCAGGACAGCTGTTTAGTCAGGTTACCTCCTTACGAACAGTCTCCTCCTTTTGTATCATCACTGTTTTTTTCTCTTCTCCATGATAATAAAAGTGTCCCACCCCCCCAAAAAAAACATGACAAAGGTGACCTGTTCATAGAACTTGGCCCCGCCCCAGTCCTAACCATGACCGAGGAACCTAGCGCATTGTATTGGTTCATGGCAAAGGTCTATAAGTTAAATTATTAGATAAACACCTCTACTTACAGAATAAAGTTGCAGGCGTGATTGGAAATTTGAAATGTGTTGAATTAAAATGTCAAAATATCTTCATGGTTAATAGAAATTTGTTTAAAAAATCATATGCTGAAATAAAGTTCGGCAAACATCCTGTATCAAGACTATGTGTTAACAATGCTACTTTACAAATCAGAATGATTCAATTAATTTATCACTACTGCAATTCAAGACTTACTTTACGGTATAATAGCAAAATGTTAACTCCTACAGTGTTGAGGTTTAAACACATGGCCATAACCTTTAATTCACGAACATTTAGTTACCAAAAAATTTAGTTACCTAAAAGCTAAAATAAAAATAAAAATAATAATGGTATATAAATCACTCAACTGTTTCTTATTGTGTGCTTCAAAAATACTCAAGTCACATTTCTTGTATCAAAAATGCCCAAGTCAAACTGCCTGTCATTCACATCACAGTATCAGCCCAAATAGATTGGCACCCAAAAGTCTGCAAAGGTCATGATTATGGCCCCTACCACAAATTCAGGAGGGCCCTGGACAAATGCCCTGCTTGTCCCCCTATAGCTCCGCCCCTGGTAATTCATGTGACTTGGGCATTTTCACAGGAGCTGCTGATGTAACAGCAAAGGGTTTTTTCAAGAGTAATTACAAGACATTGATGCAGAACACCATCCCAGTTTTCGGATATGTTACAAACAGACATCCTATCTTTCCAAAACTGTTCAGTTCATTGTGATGATTGTTGTCATTGTTTTGGTATAGCATGGCAAAGTTGCCCCCCAATATCAGGTTGTCATAGGAGCAGTGGAAGTCACACAACAGTGGGTTTTTAAAAAATCATTGTGACCAAATGAGGCAGAATACCATCCCAGTTTTTAGATATGTTAAGAACAGACATCTAATCTTTCCAAAACTGTTGATAATATGGTGGTGAGTCGTGACATTTTTTTTTAATAACGTGGCAAAGATGGCACCAAGTTTCAGTTTTTCCATTTTAAAGACTTCATATCTTCTTATCTGTTAATCGCAGAAGATCAGTCTTTCAACACAACATGCACAGAATAGTTGGGAACATACATTGTCCATATCAAACCTCTGTCTTTAAAACTGCACTTACCACAGTCCTTCAAAGATGCCCACAAATTCAAAGGTGAGAATTTTTCAAGCAACTTTAAGCCCCCAGAAAACGGTGGTAAATGACAAGAGGATGTGTGAAAATCCATATTTCACAAGTACATGTTCCAAATGTTACCCCTTGAAATTCACAAGGACCTACTTAAAGTAGTTTTTTAGATACAACACTCTGAAAGTGGGCTCTCTGAGAAGTCTGTTCCAAACGAGTCAGGGGGGTACCTGACAAAAGCATTTTTAATGACAAAACTATGAGGAGTTGAGAGCTATAATTTTGCACTTTTCCTATTGGAACGGTTGTGAACCTCCTTGATTTTTTTATTGCCAAATCTGAGATGGTCGTGCGGGATGACTCGGAGATTTGGCGTGGAATGACCCATAAAGCTGGTCCTTTTGGTACAGTGTGTTCCCTTGCGTTCAAAATTGATAACAAGCAAATCCAACAGCCTACACTTTCACTGACAGGATTATGAGCAACATTTTCATCTTCACAGTTTTGAAGATTTCAATTTAATGTTAAGCCTGTAAAACCTATGCAGTAGAACATTTCTCATGGACATCCCCATCTGCGTTGACATAATGGGTGTAAAACTCAATAAACTAGAATTTGTCTGTGCGCATACTGTGCTGTACCATACTATACTAGAATCAATTACATACTACATTCCATCTCTATATGAAGAGTTATGTTATGTGATTTTTATATCAAAACAGAAAAAAAGAGCACAGCTACTACAATAGTCATAGCCCTACTCAACAAAATCTGTGCAATGTTTTCCTGATGAGTGACCAACATTTTAGCCACAACATTACGCACAGCAACACAGACGTCCATGAGACAGAATGCATCGTGCTGCCTCTACTGTACTGTACAGTGCAGAGCATGACCTTGCCTGAACAATGGTGGGGTTGTCTGCGGACCCAATAAGGTAGCGTGGGTTTTCCCAAACCAGCTGACAGAAGGTCTCCTCATCTCCCTTCTCCACCGCGCTCCTGAACTTCCCAGTCAGGTCCTGGGTGTGCGGACTCTTGAACTCATTTGCCGGCTTCTCCACATTCAGAGCTGAAACACACACACACATACACACGGGTCATGTAAATGGAGAAAACAAATCCTTAGGATTAGGATGAATGTCTAAAGCGTTTAAAGTGTAAGTGCTTCTTTTCCTGTAAATTCATCCTAAAGACTTGTTTTACAACACACAGGCCATGTACCCTACAAAGAATAGAGTTCAGTCACCCAGTGACAGGACATCAACTTCCAAATAAACCCATAACCCATTTGTTTTTATTTTTTCAAAGAAAACACTTAACATACCGCTATGGGTGACACTGTTTGATGTCTCCCGGGTTTCCGACCCTTGAGTCCTTAGTGGTGAGGAGCCTTCGGACGCAGCCGTGGCAAACTTCTCCGCATCTTCCCGGCAGGCAAACACTTTAAACCGGGCACCTTTCATCTTCAAGACGGCATCCAGGGCTTTCTTCTGGTCTGTGTACACATGGACGGTATCTGGAGGAATTGAAAGAAACACACATTAGTTAGAACTGGGCTACAGAGTAGTTTGAAAAGAACAAAAAAACTGTGGAGTGACTAAAATAAGGCTGCATGGATCAACTGAATGTCACAAGTGGTAGAGGTCAGTAAGATTTTTTTAGTAGTACATGTCAAGACATTGCAACCACAGCTAATGCCAGCATGTTATGTATCAAATGATTTTTGTTTATAATGGATCATCTAGCATATTCACTGCTTATTTTATGGGCATTAGCTGTGTCACCACCTGGCATCTGCTACTAAAACGATGTTGATGACCTGTAGAAGAAAACTAAATAAATAATTGACAGTGTTCAGTCAGAGATGAAAACAAGGACGGAGAAACACTCTTTACATCAAGACATCAAAAGGGCCGGTCAATCCGACCTTTTCATCACCATGCCCATCTGATCTTCGCCCTTTCATCTCCCCAGAATTTAAAAGCACAGCATGCAGCACAAAACCATATCGTCGGCTTGCTACCAAAACCGCCTAAGTCCGATTTTGGGGTTTTCGGAAAACAGGGAAAAACTAGGAGCCAAAGGGGGCGCCAAACATCAGTGGCGGTTCTAGGAAATCTGAGACCCTGGGCAAAGAGCAATTGTGAGTCCTCCCTAATAATTTTGGTCAAAGGAGATTTTTGCAGAACTCCCCTTTTTTACTCCCCTACCACATCTGCATCATCCTGTCATCATGTCTGTGTCATTGGTCCACTACAAACATTACCAAGATGTTAATTTATTTTCTTTATTTTTTTTTCAGTGAAGCTGAAAGTCAAACATGAAATGGCTCCTAAGGAAAACAAAACACTTTAAAATAAATTATTTGAAGCTGCAAAACAAGACCAATGCACTGCACATTATTTTGATAGTTATACTATTATTTATTTTTTTTATTCCAAACTTTAATCCTGGATATGGTGAATGATTTAAATATTTTTGTAGACCTTGTAACAACCTAGCATGCTATGTACTAAGTTAATTATGTCTAACTGTTTAACTTAAACACTTAGGAGTTTCTTTTGCCTTTGGTAATTCTCGAGTCTATCAACAGATTTTCACAGATTTCTTTCACTTTCTCGCACTTTCAGTCATATTAGCTTTCAATTAAACATTATTTGTATTCTCATCCAAAGTATAACTCTTGTCATTGTGCCAGAGCAAGTGCCACAATGGTAATGCATACATTGCTCATATCAGGGCAGACACCAACTGCAGTGTCACACAGAGTAAGCCATGCAGTGACTCCCAATCTCCATGTTGAGGTCCCATCAGTCATGGAGGAGGATGAAGGGGTGGGGCACTTCTTTGGTCCTTGTACCTCCTCACGAACTGTCTCCTCCTTGTTTACCATCTTTGCTTAACTTCTGCTCTTCTCCATGCTCATAGAACTGCCCCACCCTCCCAACCTTGCCTATGACCGAGGTAACCTGGTCATAGAACTGTGCCCCGCCCACTTCAACACCATGACCGTGCCATTCAGAATACGATATAGAACCACTACTGGATACTCCACACGTTTGAGTAGGTCATCCTTCTTCGTATGCGGTAATGCATTGCACTAGTGACAGTAACCCATTGCTGTTCTAAATCTACATTATGAAAAAATTCATAAGGCCACAATATAGCAGATTGTTATGAGACAATGCAGTCTGTGACTGTCTTCTATAAATCTGTGATAACATCAAATAAAGTACATGATTAATGATTGCCGAATTCATTTCAAGGCTACAACTATTAATTAATGTAGGGCTACAACCATTGTGTGATAAGATTATCTCAGACAGATGTCTAAGGATGAAGTTTTAAAACATGGCCATTGTCTTTGAAGAGAGAGAGAGAGAGAGTGAGGGAAAAAACTCTCAACAGATGTAAATAAACGGCTTCTTGCATCAAAAATGGCTAAGTCAAGTTACCCAAGTCATTCACATTGGCAGAACAATTGTGCACAGGGCCCCAGGATGAATAGATAGGGCCCCCATACCACCTGCCAAGATCAAAATAGGGCCCCTACCCCTGCCACCTGCAGGAGGGCCCTAGGCCTACAGGCAAATGCCCTCCTTGTCCTCCCTATAGCTACGTCCCTGGTCATTCATTTTCTCATAGGCAGTGTGTGACTTTATACATACAGATTTTTGACTCTGGTGACTGTTGTGATTGATCAATGAACCTGGCAGAAAGGCAGGGTGATGCAGCTGTGGTAGGGGAGTAAGTTTATGCAAAAATCTCATTTCGACCAAATTCGGACTTAGGCGGTTTTGGTAGCAAGCCGACGATATACAATATTACTCATTCTGCACAAGCAGCACTGTAGAACATGTTTTACAAGGTGACATTAAGCTTATTCATATATAGTTCCAGAGTACAAGTAAACATTACCTATGTCTTTGAAAAAATAGCTCTGCCCTAATAATCTCACTTTAACCCTCCCCTTGAGTTAAATAATTGAGTTTTACCTATCACCTGTCAGCCAATTTATCACCTCCGCCAAGGAGGTTACGTTTTCGGCCGCATTGGTTTGTTCGTCTGTTTGCCTGTCAGCAGGATAACTCAGGCACCGCTGCCATTACACTGTGTGCAGAATTATTAGGCAAACATGTTTTTTGACCATTTTGTCTTTTTAATGCATATTTTCCAACAGCAATCTATATGAACATGAAATCCTACTTGATTTAAGCATTCCAGGTCATGTATATTTGTATAATAAGATGGGGGTGTGGTCAAAGGTGCCCAACACCTTATATCAGGTGTGCATAATTATTAGGCAACTTTGTTTTCTTCTGGGAAAATGGGCCACAAAATAGATCTAACAAACTCTGAAATGTCTATAAACAATTTTGAAGTGTTCTAGAGGGATGTGGCTGTCTTGAAATTTGCATGATGTTGGTCACGTTCGCACAGAACTATCAGATGCACCGTTACAAAGTCATCAGTCTCTTAAGAAATGTCACTGCCAAACATTGAGAACAATTTAACGTGAAACTACAAAAAAATATTACCCTGCAGTGCTATCATATTCCAGAACAGAAACCAACACAGAGTGTCCAGAAAAACAGGGTATTGAGCGCTCAGAGACATGGCCAAGGTAAGAAGGGATGACACCAGACAACCATTCAACAAGTTAATTAAGTCAAAACGGGGGCAAAAATACCTGGGGACAAAATTTTCAAAGGTTTTATGGACTTGGGAAAGTGACTCTTGACAGACAGGGTGGATGAACCCATGGCTGGATCTTTTAGAGGGAGAAAATTGCATCTTTTACGAAGACAATGGTATTTATGCAGTAATCTGCTGGTATTTGAGTGGAACTCAGCAACTGATCTGAGTGTGCACATTACTGATCTAGCCATAGGCTCATCAACCTGGTCCATTAACAGTCACTTTCACTAGTTCATAAAACCATTGAAAAAAACTGTCTAAAGACATTTCTTGACCCAGTCTTGACTTAAGTTACTTGTTGAGTGGTCTTCAGGTTTCAGCCTGTTTTACCTTGGCCATGTCTCTGAGTGCTGAATACAATGTTCTTGTGGACAGTCGATGTAGGTTTCAGTTCTGGAATATACCAGCACTGCAGGGTAATAGTTTTGTGGTAGTTTCATCTTCAATTCTTCTCAATCTGGCAGTGTCTTTGTGAGCACATGTCATGTGACACTGGTGGCTTGTAACGGTGCATTAGATGGATGTGACCAATATTTCAAGACAGCCACACCCCTCTAGAAGACTTCAAAATTGTTTATAGTCTTTACAGAGTTTGTTAGATCTCTTTTGTGGCTCATTTTCCCAGAGTAAAACAAAGTTGCCTAATAATTATGCACACTAATTTGGCCTGATATAGGGTATGGGGCTCATTCGATCACACTGTCTCTTATTATACCAATATGCATGACCTGGAATGCTTAAATCCAATAGGTGTTCATGTCCATAAAGGGTGGTGGCGGACAATATGCGTAAAATGGACGATATTGTCAAAAAACTTGTTTGCCTAATAATTCTGCACAGAGTGTATACAGGATCTCTCTGTTTTTCAAACCATCAACATTCCTTTACCGCCACCTACAGGATGATTTGCATATAGCCTTGTCTCCAACTCGTTCAAGCAGCATAATCCCTGAACAAAGATGACGGCAATCAAACGCAGACATTTGTTGCACTAGACAGGACTAGTCAACGCTATTGTTCTATGGCTCTATGGCTGCTCACCTTCTCTTCCTGGTGAGTCCAGAGGTGGACAAACTCCATAGTAATGGGTGGGGGCCTTGGGGAGAGATGACTGATTCTTCTCTGCCCTGTTCTCCTCCCCTCCCTGGGGACTGCCAAATCCTGAAGGAGGGGAGGTCTTCTGCTCCTGGGTGCAAATGGAGTCACATTCCCCACTCTTTTGTGAACCTTCACAAGTCACCACATCCACCACACTGCTGCTGGTGGTGGTGCTGCTGCTGCTGCTGTTGTTGGTGCCTCCTCTGGCCTCATCACTGCTGGGGCGGTCCGTTTCAGTCTCTCCAACCTCTGAAGCTTGGCTCTCCAGGAGTTTCCGTGCCAGTTTCCTCTCGAAGGTGCCCCTGGTGGTGCCGGTGATAGGTCCACACTTCAGACCGGCGCTCAGGAACTCCTGCCGAAGCTCATTGTCGGTCAGATGTTTCAACCTGCTCAGGACCGCCTCCATGGTGTGGCACTTCTAGAGTCGCAGCTGCTTACCTGGAATTGGATCAATACAGATTAGACCAGGGGTGGGGAACCTTTTTCATTCCAAGGGCCACTTCAAATTCCTCAAAGGGCCGTAAAAATCCTCCGAGGGCCGTACTATGAACACAAACCAGGATTTCCCCCTGCACTTTAAAGGCCTAAAAGCTTATTGAAGGCAGCCACCTTTAAAAAAGACCCCACCTTCTCTAGGTTCCCTAAATATAGCCTAATTGAATTGAAAATGCAAGTTAATTTCTAAGATTCTTTTACAAAATAATTCATATTTCATGTGAAGCTGCACAACATTGAAATTATGTTGGGGCCAGATTAAACGGCCTCAAGGGCCGCAAACAGCCCTCGAGACATAAGGTTCCCCTCCCCAAACTGATAGCACCACACGTCTGCTACTAGAATCCACCAATGACCCATCAGTGAACAACAGTATTCAAATCACCAGCACACAGCCACAAGTGACAAAAACATTATACAACGCCAGTTGTGTGGCGACGAGGTCTCGGTTATGGCACGCAAAACATGTATGTAGTCTGTGGCTTTAGAGCAAGGTTTTAATCAGCTGGCAGTATCAGGGGAAATCACGACACAAAGACATCAGAAGATGTGCTTTGCCATTGCCCTGGCTGCCCTATATCTGTTTTACCACCACTTGTTGGTATGCTGGGTTCATGGAAAGGACAGCAGGCTTTACTGTCTGACACAAGCCAGATGATGACACAAGATCATGAAAACACATCACAGTAGTTTACACAGCTGGTAGGCTAATAATGTGGCAGATTATAGATAGACAGACAGACAGACTGGATTATTGGAAGAGTATTAACATATTCGGAGAATCTACGGATCACCTTAATTTTGAAGACCATTTAGTGGATTTAGAGACCCAAAGTGGGTGTGAACACGCAGAGTTTACATGAGCTACAGTCAGCATATTTTGAAAATTCCTCTTCTAGCATCTGTCCAATGGAAAGGATGATGAACAAAACTCAGCCAACATAATCATCTGCTTCGTCGGCGGTTTCGACTTTGTAATACTAACAGCACTTTGAAGGATAATATCTAAAAAGCAGCTGGTCTTGCATTTTTCAGACAAATTCCATTGTTTACATACTCAACGCATGCGCAGTGGTCTCCATCACAGCTGTGCGTCATCACTAGTGGTCATAGCGTAGCACAACATGTGGCTAACTCACTATGCTTTATTTTTGTTTAAAACAAAGTAGACACAATACATATTTAACGACTGTTATAATTCACTCCACGGTGATTAAAGCAGTCTATCTGATAGCATGAACGACCAAGGCACAGAACCGTAAGCTTAGCCAACAAGAGGTTGCCTCAACTCAAACTCAACTTACCTCTAACTCTCAAACTGCAAGGAATGTCACTCTATTCGACATGCCCCACCCTATCGCTGTGTTGTATGTCCGCCAATTGTTTCCTCGGGTGTTTCTTAAGGATTTTTCTAATATTTGAGCATCACATTAGCATGACACAACACTCCCTCTGATTGTTGCATTCCCTGATGATGATGCATTCCCTGCTCGAGTCGTGTGGTGACGAGTCTGCGCACATCACATTGGAAGTTCAAAATGTGTCTGTTCCCATTCCAACTATTTCAGACTGGTGGGTGAATGAGTGTAACGTAAACCCCACCTGTTTCAGGAGGCAGGTTACATGAGCATAGAACCCACAACAAACACATTTCCAAGCATGTAGGCTATTCACCACTAAACTGCTTTGGTTAACTTGTATGACCACTAATATGCAATCATGTTAACACATCCTTGTGTCCTTTTTTGACATAAATGATTTATAACAATAATAGGCTATGGCAGGAAAAAGGGCAACACACACACACTGACTCTTATTTTTCTGTGCCAGCCTGCCTCGCTTTTTGAGAGGTGATGGCGTTTGCACGTGCTCATCATATCCAGCAGATGGCGCTAGCAAGCTTCACTGCTATCACTCTCTGCAGTTGGATGTAACTGGGTACATCAGAGCACTGAAAGTTATCCCCTCTGGTTATCCCTCGCTGATCAATGACTATTTATTGGAAATCGAAAAACAGTCTTGGTCTTCTATTCTTCACTTTCTGTTATGGATGGATGGCCCATGAACGAGAACTTGCAAGGCCTAATCCCAAAGTGTATGCCCTATTATCCATGCGAAACAATTATTTAATTGTATTAGGGCCTATTAGTTGTGTGCTATCCACTGACCAAGGACATGCCTAGGCCCCCATTTGTGAAACTATGGTAGGGTTAGGCTAGTCAACTAGATTGTGTTGTAGGCCTAGTGTGTAATAACATTGGACTAGGCCCAGTGCAATATGCTCTGACACAATCTACAGTACTATAGGCCAATGCCTTAATTTTAAAAATGGCGGTGGGGTTATATCGATTTGTTAACTGTTGTTTCCATCATGGCTATTTGTTACACAAACAACATATCCTGATACGAGGGGAATAGGATGCAAAATTGATCTTATGTGAAACACAACTCCCATGATATGCATAGATTTACATACCAGGCGGGCCGGCGGCAGGCAGGCAGGCAGGCAGGCATGGGAGTTCGAGTAAACCTGCTCAGTCGACTAGAAAATAGGCAGTGCCATGTAAACCTGTGCAAAAGGAGGGGGAAATGTCAAAGCCAGTTGTTTATTCGCCATTTGTGTGCAACTAGCAGCCGGCACAATGGAACTCTCGTGCTGGCCCTCTTTGTCTCAATGATTAAAGAAGACATTATAAGACATTATACGACATTAAAATAAAGCATGATACAAAGATAAAATCCATGAGATTCAAATATTTAGTTTTGCCATCAGTCTGACTGTAGCGGGTACAGAAGTTATTTTAAGAAAAACGTTTTTGTTATTCTAATGTTTTATTAACGTCTAACGCTTTATTCTAATGGTGATGAGATGAGTCGACTGAGGTGGTTGAACAACAAACTAGTTATCCACCATCTTTTGAGGTATAAACACAGTGTTAAGGGCCCCTGGGGAGCCTTCTGTCAGAGGGAAGCTGACAGCCAGGGGTGCGGAGACAAAGGGGTCGGATGTCCCGGGCGCAGGGAGATGGGAGTCCCAGAACTGGGTCCTCGTTACATTATATTGGGGGCCCTTTCAGATAACTTTGTCCTGGGCCTGGCCAATGCTGTCAGAAGCAGACAGGTCACGAGTTTTGAGACGGCAGACTCCGGCCAAAACAGCCACTGCCACATGCTGAGGAAGACAAAGGCAAAGTATTCTCCCTGCCATCTGCCCATGACAGCGTTTAGCACAGGACTGACAGATCAATCAGCACTTTTATTTGTGACGGGACTCGGACTCGGAGTAGGCTAGCCATGCCTTTTAAATTAGATGTTGTTTAAGCGAAATTGTTATTTGTGCATCTATTTAAAAAACACACAGAGATATCTTCAGTAGAGAATAGGCTATAGAATATATTTTTATTTGTCATTGTAACAAGTACAACGAACTGACCATTCCTTGTAATAGATAGGCTAGTTTATAGGTTTGGTTTATAAAAAACATTCTACAAGGCAGTGAATTGGATTTTGAAGGACATCGTATCAGAATTTGCCAACTCACATACAAGAACATTGAATTTGATGCCATTGAATCAGTACATTTGGTGTGCCAAAACTATCAACTTCGGCTAAATCATAAAAAAACAATTACCCCGAGAAGCTGTAGATCCACCAGGCGTATGAGTCCTCTTTGCAAGTGTTTTGCTAACCCAGACATTCACCACCGTGCACCACAAGACTGCCTCTTATACAGCAAAAAAAACGACAGTGTTAATTCAACGCTTAGAGAGTCAATTTGACATCTTCTGGATTACATGTGGTCCCAGCTTACTTTTTAGATGTTGAAGTAACACTGATTTTTATAGAGTGTACATTAACATACGATTCTTCGAGGGCCCCCATTGACCCAGGGCCGAGTTCACTGTAGCCAACCAACCCCATATGCTTTGTTTAAATGAGGGCACGAAAGGTTGGAGAGGGGGGGGAGGTGGTGGATGCAGGATAGTGAGACTTTAGAGAAACATTAATTTCCACCTCATTTCCTCCAGGCTGTGCCAAGCAGGACCGCCGGCGAGGTGGGGGAACAAAGGGGTTACTTGTCCCAGGCCCACACAAGAGGTGGGGCCCCCAACAAGGTCGGTTACTCATTATTACATTGCATGTATTAAGGGGGGGGGGGGGGGGGGGCAGAGGCGCATCTTGTCACCAGGCAAGGCAGGCAGCCGCTTGGGGCCCCCAAGCTCCTAGATAGTGAATAACAGCCCATACTGTACTACAATAGTGATGATTTTGGTTCAAATGTTCATTCTTTTGCATTTTCCCTTGGGGCCCCACCTGACCATAGAATCTCCTCTTTGGGGGGGGGGCACTTTCAGATGGCTTAAGTCCTGGGCCCGGCCACAGCTGTCAGCAGGCCCTGGTGCCAAGGCCCAGATGGTTGTGTTTGTGCGATGCTGCTGCCACAGCCACTGCTGCTGACTTGCTGGCTCGCTGGCTTGCTGGCTACATCGGGCTTAGGGAGGACGGCCATCAATCAGCATTTAAAGCCCTGCTCATGTGTCAAAAGGCCACGGAGGGAAGATTAGCCTGTGCTTTGCTTTGCTATGCTATGCTATACCGCCAGGCTATGTAACAGACATCTCCTTTTGGTTTCTGGCCCTCTGTCCTGAGATCAGGAGCCGCCGCTGACCACAGCTTTTGGCCGGTCACGGGGCAAAGTCATCTCCCTGGACCCGGGACAACTGACCCCTTTGTTGACCCCACCCCTCCCTGCCTGAGATTATGCATGCCCCCCCCCCCCCCTCCTGCATGTGCATGTGAAGTCTTCTTTACTTTGCAAAGTTGGGAAGAGGAGCTTGTTTGGCTATGCTAATTTGTTTCCTGGGGGACAATTGAAGAGGGGGGCCAAGAAGGGGGGGTGAGGGGCTTGGGTGGGCGGGACTGATGAGGATGACAAAAGACTATCATTCGAAATCACATGTGCCTGTCAAGCACCAGGATCAGGAGGATGCAAGCGGGAGGACAGACTGCTGCTATAGACCTCGCTTGTCTAATTGTGACATTGATTTTTGCTTTGTGTCACTGAATTAGCATAAATGTCACTCTACTGCTATTCTGAAGTCAGTTAATATTGTTTAATATTTCACTTCTGCATTATTAGTCTACCTTAGTAAAGCCTGAAGCAGAATCTAATCTGAAATCAACTCTTCAAGTCCCCCCCCCCCTTCCCCGTCTCTAGCTTTTCATAGAAAGTCACTTTGGTCAAAGTGGTTTACATGACTTAAAAGTAATGCAAGTTATAAAAAAAAAAAAGATAGATTGCTCTCAACCATCAGTGTTATAGTAAACATGGTCTACATCAGACTTTTTCCACCAATACAATGATGGGTTAAAAAAAGCTGTAAAAAAGATGAATTTAAGCCCCTTTCCCCTGTATGATCAGATCGTATCGTGACATTAAAATGTTTCCATCTTTTTTAGCTGCATTACACTGCAAGCCCCCCTTGGCATGTTGTGCCATTCAGATAGCAGTGGTGCTCTATGATAAGGCAGTGCGGATCATCAGATCATCTCCTGGTATTAAAAATGTCCCCCTTTTTAGCTGCATTTTAAGCCCCGTTGGCATGGTGTCTGCCATTCACATAACTGTGCTGCATAGCATGGTAAGGTACGCAGCAGGGGTGGAACTTAAACATTTTCCCCACCAGTCACTGTGGCAGGTAGATTCTAAAATCTACCAGTCACTCACAATTTTTACCAGTCACCATTTTTACCAGTTCATATTCAACCGTTCCCCAACATTGTAATGCCAACTAAGATCATTTTCTGATCAACACTTTTGTTTCAGAGGTCATAAATTCAGTTATTGTGATGCCAATAACTCTTTTCATTACCAATTTGCTTAAACCTTTGATGTTGAATGCTGCGTATAATTTAGCGCCTGTAGAAAAAATTCACCCGTCAAGGTGACTGGTGGGTTGACATATTTCACCTGCCAAAGGCCAAATTCACCCGTCATTGGCAGGTGGACGGGTGCTTATTTCCATCCCTGGTACGCAGTATAGAATGTTGGCATGGCACGGCAGGAACGGACGCGCCCAAATGCCGCGATGCCCCTTGCTCATTTCCTGGGACCTCCATCCTCACCTCCTCCTCCATTTATCCTCCTCCACTTCTCCTCTCCTCTCCTCTCCTCTCCTTTCCTTCTTTCTTCTATTCCTCTACTCCACCTCTCCTCCTTTACCCCCACTCCTCTCCTCTCCTCCTCCTTTCCTCCACTCCTACGCTTCTCCACTCTTCTGCTCCTCTTCCCCCTCCTCTCCTCCACTCCTCCGCTCCGTCTGACAGAGCGGTTGCACTGGCACAACAAACACACACACACATGCACACACACACACACACACACACACACACACACACACAACCACACACACACACACACACACACACACACACACACACACACACACACACACACACACACATACACACACACACACACACACACACACACACACACACACGCAAGTCCGCTTTTACATACATACACACACACACACACACACACACACACACACACACACACACACACACACACACACACACACACACACACACACACACACACACACACACACACACACAGGTCCATGCATCCCTCCCTCTATCCCTCCCTCCATCCTTCCTTCCTTCCCTCCCTCCCTCCATCCATCCGTCCGTGTGCGGGGCTGCACACCAGGATGATGGAGGATGCCACCTGCTCAGGGGGCTCGGCCCGCTGCCCGCAGCCCGACTTTGATTTCCTCCAGCGGGGCCAGGCCGGGCCGGGTAGGGCGGGCAGGCAGGCAGGCGGCAGATTTACAAGACAGATGAGGAGCAGCGAGAGAGAGAGAGAGAGAGGGAGAGAGAGAGGGAGAGAGAGAGAGAGAGAGAGAGAGAGAGAGGGAGAGAGAGAGAGAGAGAGGGAGGCTTTGCTGGCCAAGCGGGCATGTCGCCTGGCCCGGCCCTGCCTGGCCTCGCCTCCCCTTGCCTTGCCCTGCATTTTTTTTCCGGCACGGTCTGGCTTGCCTGGCGCAGGATATGATTTACGCCAGGCAGCAAGGCAGGCAGGCAGGCAGGCAGGCAGGCAGGCAGGCAGGCAGGCGGGTGGGCAAAGCGGGCAGGCAGGCAGGCATGGACACACACATGCACACACACATGCACACACGCACGCACGCACACACACACACACACACACACACACACACACACACACACTAACAGCGTTGGCCAGATCCAGGACAAAGCTATCAGAAAAGACCCCCCCCCCCTAACCTAACACATACAATGTATGTGTCAGGTTATTAGAACCAAATTCTGGGACCCTCCTCGTCCTGGGCCTGGGACAACAGACCTGTTAATGCCCCCCGTCGGCCTCCCTGCAGTCACATGCACGCACACTTTTACCCACAGACGTGCGCTCACACACTCACGTTGGTATATTTCTCCGGCTGTCTAGCTGATGGAGATTTAGAAAAGCTGTCAGTTGGAAATGTTTATGCCGTAATTGGCAGTTGGAGAGGCTGAGAGCTCTCTCTCTCTCTCTCTCTCTCTCTCTCTCTCTCTCTCTCTCTCTCTCTCTCTCTCTCTCTGCCCCACCTTAAACAACACCTTTAACAACTTCCACATTTTAAATAGACTTCTGGAATTTGAATCAGTATAGAGTTGTTCTGTATTATAGAGTAGTAGCCTCCTATAGCGCTGTAGACTATAGCTATAGTGCAAAGCGTCTCCACTACTCATCCATGTAAAGACAGCCCTGGAGTGGAGAGAAGTAGTCTAGAGTCGCTCTGTAGGGCCTATATTATAGACAGCACAGAGCATCCCCTCACCTCTCATCAGGGTTGCCAGATGAGGCTGATGATTTCCAGCCCAAAATATGCTCAAAACCTGCCTAGAAGCACAAAATCCTGCCCAATTCTATTGATTTCTATGGCAAAAATTGGGCGGGTTTTTCTGCTAAATGCCATTTTTACCCGCACACTGCCATCCTAAGCAGCCCAATTGGGCGCGAAACAGCCCAATCTGGCAACACTGCCTGTCATCCATGTAAAGACAGACAGACAGACAGCTCTGCCGTCGTTGGCTGACCTTTGGCCAAAGGAGCTAAAGTGCTCCTGGGCGACTAAGCTGACCTTCTTAATTGCCCCCGTTGCAGCCTGGCCTGCATCAACTGCCAAAGCAACCATGTGCCCAACGCTTTTCCTCTCCTCCGTGCTGCCATCATGGCCGTAACCAGGGTGCGATTTGTAGGGGGGGATGGGGGGGATTGTCCCCTCTTCTGGTTTTGATATCGCCACTTTTTCTATATGATTATAATCACAGTTTAATGTAATTCCACTGATATTGCTTGAAATCTGAAACATACCCCCCCTTCTGGTTTTCTGATAAATCGCACGCTGGCCGTAACTACCATTGAGGACACAGAGGTCATGTCCTCTGTATTTTTTTCAGTAATGTAAAATGTATCTATGATAAAAATTAATATAGATCAACAATGATAATTTCAGTCTGTATACGACACCCATATTTATCCTCAAGGCAGTGATAAATGAAAACAAACCTAAGAGTTTGATTGAAGTATTTGAAGCATTCTAAATATACAGTATGCAGTACAGCACACAGTATTTGACCTCTGTATTTGAAAATGTCTGGTTATGGCCCTGGTTGCCATCCCTCTGTCAATCTCTCCATCTCTCCTTCAGTCTCTCCATCTCTCCTTCAGTCTCTCCATCTCTCCTTCAGTCTCTCCATCTCTCCTTCAGTCTCTCCATCTCTCCTTCAGTCTCTCCATGAACAGCCAAAGCAGTGCCCAATGGTTTTCCTCCAAGTCGCCATCTCTCCTCCAATAAATCAGGAGTGCGGACTAAAAAGAAAACAACAATAACAAACCTAAACTGTGCACACAAAATGGCAGATGTGATTAAGCGCGAACCAGATGCAGACACCCACACCATCTGAGTCATGTGGTGTGGTGTAGCGTTGTGGGACGCTGGGGTTAATGCAGGGTTAATCACTAGCCTCCATTTTTTTAATCAGAGAACCCACAAAAGAATCACTAATCACATTTTGAAAAACAACAAGCATTTTCAACATTGGAGCCTCGGCTTCAGATATGAGCCTATGCATATTTATGACAGAATGTATTTTTTCCTTTTCTTTTTTTTCTTTTTTATTGCAAAGGGACAATGGGAGAGTGTGGTAATACCCTGGCACGACATCAAATAGCTCAACAATAATAGGATTATTTCTAGTCAACTAAGAGGAAACGTATGTAACAAGACATTACAAAAAAATCTATTTGAAACCGCAATTTCTGATCTTTAAATTAAACATTGCCAAATGTCTTCCCGATAAGTAAACTGTTATGAGTTTTGAGCCCAGAATTTGTTTCTTCCCCCCTCCCTTGAAAGTTCCATGTTAATTGCGATATCAAAGACGTCTCTGCATAGGAAAGTCATTATTTTCTAATGAAACATCAAATGGGGGAAGAAAACAGCAGAAAATGAAATGGATTTGGAACCGTGAAACGCACACTTGTGTTATTTTCAGAAGAGCTTGCATGAATGGTGGGGAGGAGAGGAGAGGAGAGGAGGACTGGGGGAATTTTATTATGATTATAAAGAGTGCATCGCTCTTGTTTAATTAGAACCAGATAAAACATAAAAATTATTCAGCAATGCTAATCCTAGGGCTTTCTCTCATCTACATTACAGTGTAATTTCAGGCTTTCTGAATATTTTACCATCACATTTAATTATCTCTGGCACGTAATATCCTCTCGGCGGGCACAGCCTCTTAAGCTTTCTCTCCCTCCCTATAAGTTCACAGAAAAAGTCTCTCTCTCTCTCTCTCTCTCTCTCTCTCTCTCTCTCTCTCTCTCTCTCTCTCTCTCTCTCTCTCTCTCTCTCTCTCTCTCTCACCCGATACATTACTGTATCTGTGTTACTTGCTCCATCTTTCTCTTTTTGACTGTCTCAGTCTGTCTCTCTTTTGTCCTGTCTGTCTCACTAACCTCCTTCCTTCTCTCTCTCTCTCTCTCTCTCTCTCTCTCTCTCTCTCTCTCTCTCTCTCTCTCTCTCTCTCTCTCTCTCTCTCTCTCTCTCTCTCTCTCTCTCTCTCTCTACCTACAATGTTTGCCCCCTCTCCTGCCCCTCTAAAGCAAGGAGGAGAGGAAAAATGAGAAGTGTGGGATACAAGCAGACAGATAGATGGATGGAAAGCCCCCAACCCATTCCAACGACATCCTCACATTTGTTTCATTCAGGCAAACTGCCACATTATAGAGACACAGAACTCCCCACTGAGCCATTTCGAGCTACTGTTGGTACTTCCACACTGCACATGCGGTAATCAGACTGCACTGCCGAAAAAATTACAGTGTTTAGCAATCATGTCCCTCTCGACAAACAGGTTTCCCTGCATCACACATCCAATCAACTCTCTCTATTATTCATAGAACCCTTATACATCCACCGAAACAACTGCGGCACGGTGAGAAATGATTGCAAATCCAAAGCGTAACATACATATTTAATGCGCGCCACAGCACACAACATGTAAGTGCTCCTTTGTGCCATGCAATTTTGTCACTGTGAGATTATGATCACCATGCGCTGTTATTTTTGTGCCCTGTGTTTTAAACATAATTTAGCATCAAGCTCTTGCATAATTCAGATCACCTGTTATTATTAAAGAAGGGGCAGAGAGAGGGGGGGGGGGAGAAAAGCTCCAATTTAATGGAATAAGAATGACACCTTTGATTTAAGATGGCCTGAGAGAGCCCTTCTATTTCACAGCGTATAATGTAGCAATTATTTACTCCGGGCTCTCTGAAAATGGGCACTGGCGTTTATATTTTTTATTTTAAATGATTGAGCTGTCTGAAATGACACCAGGTTTTTAGTTCCATATACAAAACTTCTTAAGCCGTTGTATACATTTCATTGAGTGAGAAGGGCCCTGAATGATATTGCCTTTTTTCCTTTGATGTTTAAATGCAATTGCAATAGAATATGCACCGCTCCTAAATCTCCAGCACCACCACTCCTGGTCTTCCTCCCCTTTAGTTCCCTGAACGTGTGAAACTAAAGAAAGACATCACAACGTGCTGCCAGGGAGGAGTGATCAGACAGAGAACAGACAGCAGAGAGAGAGAGAGCGAGCGAGAGAGAGAGACAGAGAGAGCCAGAGACACCTAAAAGAAGGCTGATCCTTTGCAACCTCAATTGCAAGTGTAAAAAGAGCCGTTTGTTTACACAAAAGGCCCTGGTCGCCAGGAAGCGCAGGGTCATGGAGGCAGGAAGTAGGGGAGAGGTATTTGACTGCGGGGCAACTGTGATGAGCGCAGCTGTTTCCGCTGTCATGCGGCTGAGGCTCGCTTTGCTTTGCTTCGCTCCGCTTCTCCTCTCTCTCCAGCGTTGGAAAAGAGTGAGTCTGTTAGGGGGCCAAGGCGCAGCGTGGCATCACCTGCAGCGAGCGAGCGAGGGAGAGAGAAGGAGAGGGAGGGAGAGAGAAGGAGAGGGATGGGGCGAGTGGGGTGGAGGTTAGTGATACAGACAGGAAGAAAAAGAGAGACAGATAGAGACACCGTCAAGTAGAGAAAGAGGCAGCAAGAGAGGGAGTGAAAAAGAGGGCAGTGAGACAGATGAAGAGAGACCGAAAGAAAAAAAAGAGGGAGTGAGCGAGAGAGATGGAGAAGAGGAAGGCAAGAGAAAAGACAGCCAGCCCTGCAGGGAGAGGGAGAGAGAGAGATGGAGCAAGACATAGAGTGAGAAGAGGGAGGGATACAGGGAGACTGAAAAAGAGAGAGGAGGATAGAGAGAGCCAGTCAGCCAGCCAGCCCGCCAGCCACCGAGCCAGCAAGCCAGGCAGGCAGGCCTGAGAGCGGGACAGCTGTGTTTTCCCCCACACTGTAAAACCTTATAAGTTGAGTTTACTTACAAAAACCCAGAAAAGTGGTTGCCCTAGAAAAACTAAGTAATTATGAATGATTAAACTTACAATCTTTTGTGACCTCAACTGTTGTATATACTCATTATATGTAAAAGTTTAAGTTAAATGTACTTAAGTCCAAATTGATTTAACCTACCATCTTCCACAGTAGTAACTGTTATCTATAGTTATTGTATGCAAAATTCCCAGTTTAATGTACTAAATTCCCAGTCGCACCTCCCATTCCTCACCATGACTGAGACAACTGTGGCATGGAACCAGTCCATCACACTGCTCTCTTGTATTAATAGACCAAACTATCCATAACCACTGAGAAATTCAAGTTTCTGCAGTATGTGCAATATTATTACCATTTAATTATTGTAATCTCCTGGATGATAGTACATTAACCAGTGTGCATAGAATACTCTAGTTGAGCATAATTAGACAATCCTGAAATGTCAAGTAAGCAACACACCAAAAAGGATACCTGCTACCACAATACTCACTACCAACTAAATACCTAGCCAGCCAACAAACCAGTCCACCAGCCAACCAAAAGAGTCAGTTGTCAGCTAGCCAGCGAAAGAGCCGGCTAACCAACTAACACTCAGTTAGTCAGCCAACTAACCAACAAACAAGTCAGTTGTATGGCTAGCCAGCTAACAAACCAGCCATACAGTCAACCAAAAGAGTCAGTTAGCCAGCCAACCAGCTGGCCAACAAACAGTCAGTTGGTCGGTCAGTTAGCTCACTAACCAACAAGCCGGACAGAGAGCCAGCGAACCAGTCATTTAGGCAAGCAACTGACAGTCTGAGTTTTTATAGAGGTGAAAGTTAACCATGTGACCAGAGTAATCAGGCATGTGGCAGCTGCAGGTAGTAATTCAATGAACTTGTAACAGTCCTATGTACTCAAGTGAGGGCAGGTACTAATTGACAGGTGGCACTACCATTGTTCCTGGTTGATGGTAGGCAATGTCAATTATGTCATGCAGCATTTGACTTTCAATTGTGCAATGGCACTTCACAAGATAGCCTAATTTTACTAGGTGGCAATATTCTGATTTAAAATTGGATGCTGCAGCGTGGCCATATTGTCAGTTGAAATTTGAAACGATCTGTTAACATGAAACACACTGCAGGAATACATTCAACTGCCCACATCTGGGTAGAGGCCAGTTGGTGCAGCCTGAAGAAAAAGAGGCGGGGTCATAACCAAAACTTATGAATTTAATCCATTCAACTAAAACATATTCATCTGAACAACTATTTCCTCAAATAAGTTGTCAATACTCAGTATTCTTCAGAAATGCCATCAAACTTCTATTTTTTAGTGCATTTTAATTAGTCTTGGTAAGTACATTTGATGTCTGGGTTTACAGTGCAGGCAGGGTCCCAGTGATGTGCACACTTCGTCTCCAGAGGAAGGCTCTCTCTCTCTCTCTCTCCCCCCACAGCTGTGCGTCTGCCCCCCCCACCAACTCCCCTTTCCCCTCTCCTCAGCCTGGCAGGGGGTCAGGATGCCACTCAGATGGGCATTTAGCGGCGCCCCATAAATAGACTCCATGGTAACATCATATATGCCTATGTATGAGACACACGTGGTGATGATATGTGTGCATGATTGTGGTGATATATTATATATATATGCATGCATATATTATGTGATGATATATATGGTAATGCATGCTAGGCCAGGGATGGTATGGTGATATAGGCTTGATATTGAGACCAGGTAACGGTTATAGGCCATTTGGATTGATCTGGAAAGCAATATCTTTGATCTTGTAATAAAATGTGGCTTCACGGACATAAATCAATGTGGAGACGGCTAGGCTTTTTATGGTGAGCTAAGATGGAAGTCCTCTTTTCCTTTTGCCTTCTCCAAAACTATTCTTTAACCGCAGTCCAGTAAACATTAACCCACAGCTGTCTTTTTGTGATCTGTCTATAGTCCGTGGTTCTGTTGTTGTATTATAGCCAAGTCAGGGCTGGATTGTGAGGGAAATTACATGGTGAGTTAGCGCAGACAAAACAGGTAAAATGCCCTTTGGGGAAGGATATTCCTCCTGACACATCTCTGTATGCCCCCCACCTCCCACCCAAACCCCCACACCCCCCTTCCTATCCTTCCTCCCTGTCTCTCCAATCTGTCCAGCGTCCCACTGAGAGGCTGTGTTTATCACGCCATCAGAGAAGGCCCATCACTCCACTCCGCCGCATCAATCCACATCAAGCCGTCATGCAATCAACTGGGGGTTACCATGGAGACCGCATGAATGCAACTTTGTGTGTTTGGCTTTGGTGATCGTTTTTTGATTAAATGGAATTTGCGATCAAGATGTTGGCTTGGGCATTTTTTTTCTTTCTTTCTTTCTTTCTTTCTTTCTTTCCGAGAAGCACCTTGATATATATCAACAGGGTCGAGTCATGATTCATTTCAGGCAGTGACTGACAAAGGGGACACAAAAGACAGCCCTGGTACTCCTAGTATTAAATCAGTGACACAGAGAAAGATTGAGCAAGTGAGTCATTTTTTTATGTCACTGAAAAGTTGTCACTTAGTTTTTTTGGTCTTAAATGATTTTCCAGGCTCATTCAACAGCTCATGAATAACCATAAAATAAACAACGCGCCCTGGCTGTCTGTCTGTCTCCCGGTTTCCTGAGGTATTAGCATCCACACACAGCTGTCGCGTTGTTATGCATGCGAGTAGACGACCGCGAGGTCATCCAAGTTCCGTCGGCTCTTTGTAGTTTGGCTTTCGGCATAGATAGCTCAGTGTGGGAGGCCCTCTTTTCAGAAGGTAAACAGAGCCCCTGCTTCAAGCCTCACACACACACGCACATGCACACACACACACGCGCGCGCACACACACACACACACACACACAGGAGCTTTGCAGACAGATATTTATTTGTCTTTTTTATCCCCTTGAATACACACAGGTTTTCTTTTAGGCTTGTGTGTGTGTGGGTACTGCAGCTTTTTTGTTTTTGTGTTAAAGCGCTGCTCTGTGGGGAGAGTTTGGGCATGGTTTTTGTATTCACATAATGCATTACACCATAACACAATAATTAGACTTAATGTGACTAGGGGATTACCTGCTGTTGCAGTCAATATGGTTACTCACCTTAATAGGTTTCAGAATTTAATTAAACAAACCTAAGAAGCAGAAAGGTTAGTAGAAACAAACAAAATGCAAGAGGCAATATCAGTGAGTCACCCAGGATATCATCCCAAGTAGGCTACACGTTTCCTTCCCTCACATATAATTGCATGAAAATTTCTCACATTTTCGGAAGGTAAAGTTCACAATGTTTTCAAAATCTGAGAGAGTACGAAAACATTGTATTATTCTACACCCACCCTCTTTATCATTTTCACACATGCTGTATGTTGATAGCCTACGCCTTTCCTTACCTTATTCTTTTACCTTGGTGATCCAGTGCTGTCTAGTTTCATTACACAGGCAGCCAAAGTGTTAGGGCCTTGACGCATTTCACCTGAAGCACTTAGTTTTACTACATATTACATTATAGCAACACCTTCATGAGAACCACAGACAAGTACAACCAAAGATTTCCATCCACTTCACACTTCCAGAGTTCTGCTGCCAAGCTGGAATTGATCTGTATGAGCTAAGGAAAACAAACATGTGGGCAAAACCATCTTCTCAGATGCACCACTGAAATACTTAACACGTGTTATAGGATATATAGGCCATCTGTATGCAGTGTGATTAATGGCCTTGTCATTGGGGCTGTACAGGAAAAACATATTAACCCCTTAGCGCAGAGCTAAGCTATGTTATAACCTTACTGCCATCAACATTGTAATGGCTGTGTCTTACATTAATCTTTTACTTAAGGCTCTCTGTAATGTCATAGTAATGTTGTTATGATGTAGTTGAGTATTTTCAGCAAATAGTGAATAGGCCCGCCGGCGACCCCGGCTGCACTAAGAGGCTTCTGCAGTGTTGATTCAACACTTGGGGAGTCAATTTGACGTGTTCCAGTCTTGTATTTGGCAGAGTACTCTCTACGTGATGAACTAACGCTGCATTTTTTTACTGTGTGGTTCTATTTACTTGCTTGGTGTTACATTTGTAAAGTAATTGGTAATACGGTATAACCATTCTTACTTACTTACTTCCGCACATGGTGGAAATGCTCAGGAGGAATGCTAGTTTGCTAAAATCTATTGAATATACTGTGTTTTGTATGACAAACCAAGTCAATATACAGTACAATAATTCAGTGCCCTTCTACTGTGTGCATCCATTTTAGTCTGTCTATCTATGTAAACGTGTCTGATAAATGTAGACAGATGGGCAGACAGATAGAGAGACAGTCTGTTACAGTAAGACATGGGCCCTGTTACAAAAGTGTGGTGTCAATTACCACATCATAATGCATTAGGCCTACCAAAGGCTCTGTGGAAAGATGTGACCGTGAAGACCTGTCAGTGACTATTACAGTGTAATACTGGTGGAATGGCGTACGTGGAGATAGATAGATAGATAGATAGATAGATAGATAGATAGATAGATAGATAGATAGATAGATAGATAGATAGATAGATAGATAGATAGCAAATTTCAGAGTGTTAAATTCAACTCCGAGGGTGTTAATTTTAACACTATGAAAGTGTTTATTTTGTCCCAATCTCTAGAGTGTTAATTTAACACTTTCAAAAGTGTTAATATCCAGAGTGTTACAATAACTCCAAACAGAGTTAATGTTTAACTCTCTGGTAACACTAAACGGTGTTACCTTCTGATTACACCAGTGTATAGAGTTACTTTTTAAATCTAGAAAAGTGTTGATTTCACACTAGTCGGTGTTTGATACAGTAGTGTATAGAGTGACTTTTTAAATCTAGACATGTGTTAAAAGTACACCAGTTGGTGTTTAATACAGCCACATGCCGAGTTACTTTTTAAACCTAGAAAAGTGTTAATTTTACACTATTTAGTGTTTTCCAAAGCATAGAATGAATGGGACAATGCTGTTTAAAACTGGTGTTAAAAGTAAATATGGTATAAATACAAAGCAAAGCAAATACAAGTTTAGTTTTTGTAGTGTATTGGTGTAAACCCTTTAACAATCCAACATAGAATACAGGAGGCATACACAGTCAAATACGTTCTAAACATTTTATTGACATTGAAAATCAAGCGATGGCATTCATTTTAGCAAAGGTGGCAGTAAGGTACAATATAAACATTTCCATTGGAGTAATACGAAAACTGCTTATCATAAGGTTTATAATGAAATAATTCTGCAACATTAGCAAGGTGAAAAGGACAAGGAGACTCTTCAATACAAAATGCACTGTAATGTTCATCAAAACCCAAGGTTACCACTTCCCGCAGTACAAGATATCCACAGCCATCCTTCACTATCATATTAATAATTTTTTTGAATGAAGGCATATCAGACTCTATGCCACAACAAACAAACAATCCAGCATGATATTCTGTACCAAAATATTTTATCCAGTTAGTTATATGAACATCAACATTTGAGCTCAGGTTAAGAGTCTGACATATAACTTCGTATCCCTCCAAACTGGATAGTCTTTCCACATGTATTGGTCCATGTGTGAACCTTTCAAAATTAAAACTTTCCCAATTGAAGGCCATGTGTGATTGATGTGCACTCACCATAGTTTTTGTTACATTTTTGAAGTTCTTAACAGAGCGCTTAAAAAAATTGTGCTTGGCCTCGAAACGCATACACCAAACATGAAGAATGGGGCCTATTTTTCTAATACAGTTGGGATAGTGAACTAAAAAGTGGTGCTTTGGTATCAGTCTTTTGTTTGGGAATATGGTCTTGAAAAGGCTGTGGTGATCTGAAATCAAATGCTTAAGAAAAATAACCATGCCTTCTGTTACACGAGGAGAGAAAACTATATACACAATTTGTAACAAAAGTAAGAGCAAGTGCCATACAGAATCAGTATTTTCAAAGAGATCTCCAAAAATGAGTGGTGTGTTGCGCAACAAACACCACGCCTGGCTCGCATTTAGCCCAAGGTCTTTACTATCATCAGTTTTCAAAGCAGTTGGACGATTTTTTCTTTCCATGTATCCATAATTGAAAGCATGAATGCGCTCACACAAATCATTCATCGTAATCCTCTTTGTATCAACCAGGTGCTGGTAAACAAGTTTTAGCTCATACTGAGCCACACCTTCCAATATATCGTGCATTATGTCCACAGCAAAATTATCACATGTGTGGAAATACTCAAGTGTGTTAAACAAGCAAGATCTTTTGACACCAAAAGCTGATGACAATTGTGGATTGTCTTGTAAACTGCTGAGATGTTGAGAATGAAGTTCTTTAGAACGAAAAATTATGCCAGGTTGATCCTCTGAAAATATTGTCTGCATCGCATCCCTGTCGGCTAAGCAAAAACGACAACAATATGTGGCACTGAAGGATTCCACAAATCCAAAGAGACCATGAAGTGCAAGGTTGTCCCCAGTAATTTGAACAATACTCCCCCTTAATGGTATGTCAGACATCGGTGTGAGGACACCATCCATTTCCAAACATTTCAAGTCATCCACAAGAGGCTTTAGAATAACATCAAAGCCATACTTTTTAATGTCTGTTGTGTGGAAAAGCAAAACAAGTTGAATGTTCATCAACACAGAGTTAAATTTTGGAGGAAGATTCCGCAAAATAAAATACACACAACCAAGCTTGTGTATGCCCTTCTTGGACCCTAAGGGATTAGCCGTCTCAAAATCATACATAGTAAAGTTGTAGTTGCAACGCATGTCTGTCAAATGAAAATAATCTGTTTGTGTTAACATATTCCCCATCACAAATGTCTTCATAAATCCCTTTGTTGACTTTTGTCTGTTGGAAAGCACGTAGTATCTCCTTGTTGTTGAACATTGATTTGAGTGTTTCAAGAAGTGGGACATAAACCAATTTATCGGTTATAGGAACCTGGCTATACATGCCTGTTTTCTTATCACGTCGAACATCAAATCTTACTCCTAGGACATGTTCCACTGGTTGCACTATTTGCCACTTGTCTTCATAGTACCTCTTGCGTTTTGCTAGCGTATTAAATTTATTCAGTGGATTTTCAATGGAACGAAAACATCTCTCAACTGTGTCAGAAAGCTCTAATGGAATATTACGAAGAATTGCCTCCTTTGCCTGGGTTTGTATGCCATCAACCAAATCTTCAATAGTCTCAACTGCTGCTTGAACTGAACTCTGACCAACCATGTTAGTCTGCAACTGAGCAACCAAAGATCCACACATGTCATTCAAATTAGCTTCAGTAACAGAAGAGCTCTCCATCGTTTGTCCTTCACCTTCACCTTCAACTTCATTATTTTCTGAACTCTCAAGGGTAGTATGATCCCATCCACCCTCCTTCTCACTATTGTCTTCCATGTCTGGGGTAGAGGAAGGAATACCATTTCCATGAATGTTAACTAAATGTTTCTTAAATCCAGAATAAGTTCCAAACACCGATGAGCATCCAATTTCTCCACAACATAAACGCAAATATTTTCCTGGATAAAGGCCATGATGAAATTTTAAATGACGGCAAATTAAATATGAATTTGAATGTAGTGTTTTGCAAATAAAACAAGTAAACATAAATGACAAATATTTAAGGCCCTAAATTTGGCAAATTACTTTTTCATGTTGAGAAATCTGGCCCTCAGTTCCCTGACTCTCGGTTTTTCTTTTGTCTTGCCAATATCGATATTGTACACAGCTGTTTGAATGAAGCAGTAAAAACCCCATCAAGTGCCTCACAATATGACGTCCCGAAAACAAAGTGTGCCTTGAACAGTTCGTCAAATGCAGCTACTGATGTTTGTGCTTTGCATGGTATTGCCTGGTTGTCAACGATGATGTAGAACTTGTGGATCTTGTTCTTCTGTTCCCCGACGCAGAGCATGAAGGGCTGAGATGGTTCCAGGCTGGACAGGAAAATCTGCATGCTTGTACCAGCCTATAACAAAGAAAAATAACAAAAACAAAACAAACAAAAAAATAACTATTTCATTCCATCAAATAAATCCAACCCTCAGCTCATCCAGACCTTTGAGTGGAGCATACCCTAGGAAAAAAATAAACTAACACAGCGAGGTGGCCAAAGTAGAAGTACTTTTGGTGTGTAATTACAACAGTAGCACATGATGTTATGTAATGAGATAGATGAGACTGTGTTATTACGGCAAGACACCTAACTACAAGAGACATAGGTGGGAAAGAAACTGTTTTTTTTTTGTTTTTGTTTTTTTTACTTTTAATTGTCCACTACTGTAAACACCAGATATAACCGTGATCAACACCATGAAGGTTTAGGTTCAACATTGTCAATACACATAAGAATGGAATAGAGAATATGAGACTCAATTGCCTTCATATACATACTCTATGCCATGGACTACACAGGTGAGCAAAATTTAGATCTGACAGGGATACAGAATAGGCCTACACGATATACCACACACACACACACACACACACACACACACACACACACACACACGCATGTGCGCGCACACAAACACACACAGACCTGTGAAAAGACATATTGCTACAGTCTTGAAAAGAAGTGCACTGATTACCTGCAAATATCGCACCAAGTAATCCTCTGCCTGGAGTGCACTGATTTTCGCAGATTTCTTGTGACCCTTCGATGTTGGTGGAATGAGATGCAGCAGCAGGCATAATGAAGCGATATCAATGTCCCATCCTACACAGTACAAAAACAGTTTTAAAATATGTACCAGAGAGTAAGAGAAAGATAAAAATGTCAAATTAACAAGACTTACCACCACCATCGCCTTGGGCAGATCTAAGAAGCTCTTCGACATGTGCAGTGGATACCAGCCCTTTGGCATCTTCAATGATTTGTGGTCTGAAGAATGTTGTCCACTTCGCCAGGAACTTCCCAGATGTCTCAGGTCCAAAAAGAGCAAGAAAGTCCTGCTCAATCTGGGATGAAAAAATAAAAATTAAAAGGAATACTTGGTGGTGATCACATGAGATCACTAAATCAAATCCTATCACAAAACATTATGATATGTACACAATTATGAAATACATCAAATTCTGAGGCAATATAAAACCTATATGCACAGCATCAGTTCAACTGGGAAATGATGTAACCTAAGCCTAAATAAGCTGAAGTGAAACTTTCCAAAAGTAATTTATAGACACAAAATATACTTACAAGGCCAGGTATGTCAAGAAATCTTGGGAACGTTTCGAGGACATCCACAGATGTGTCGGGATCATGGACAAGTTTCTGCCGGTGTTCAAAAGTGGCCATCATCTTCTCTCGAACTACTGCATCATCAGCTGAATGGTTCATCATAGATAGAGCCTCTACACACTCCTGCCCCGTCAACTGTTGTATTGGAGAAGCTGAGGGTCTTGCAGCCTTTGGCCCACCACTGCTGTCATCTTCTGCTGCTGCTGCTGTCCTTGAGTGATCAGAAAGACTCCGTTGCACTGTTTTGAGACGCCATGAAATGTAGCCGGAGCCTGATGCAGGATCATAAAAGTGTTCCTACAAAGATAATGCATGTACCGTATGAATTTAATGCATTCAGATGCTTTACTGTTTTTACAATGAGAACATTTCGTGATTTAGACCTCTTGTTTAACCACTTTTTATAGTGTTTTGTATGTTTATATTAATATCCTTTTCTCAGTGTTATCCTTATCCTTAACGTCTGCCAATTATTGTTCACTAGCAACCCATTTTATTTATTTTGATGTCCTTGTTTTTAATTCAACTGTTAAGCACATCAAATTGCAGGTCTTCAATAAATTGTGTTACCCAAAGAATCTAATTATTCAAGTTATTACTGATATTTAGACAACTTATTTAGACAATACTAAAACATACATATCCATGCTTGGACAATGGATCCTCCAGGTACGGGAATAACGCCACAATGCCTTGCGCATACTTCAGCTTAATGGCCTGGGAAGGGATCCGGCTGAAAGGAGAGCACAACAAGAGGAGTGTGCAATACATCATTAGTAGGAATAGGGATATCTGGGAGCAGTTGACAATTAACAAGATTAAGTACACTCTACTAATTACGTAGTTATTGAGGCATCTTTGGGTGAAAAGCGTTAAAAATATATTATTATTTTGCCATGAAAAGCCTTTCAAACATACCCATGCTGCTCCACCATGTCAGCGACCAAGATGTTAACAAGCAGTCTCCGAGTTGTAGCTGTAAGTGACTTTGTTTTATGGTACTCCAGGAAAATCTTCTCTCCCCCTGGTTTTCTTAGAAGCACTTGATTGACCATCTGTCAATACAGTTACAAATAATACTGCAATAAATATTTGTTCCACCTGCGAGCAAGCATTAGTAAGTATTCTACAGTTGACACAATTGCTTACATTTTTGGCAGCTTCTCTTGGGGTCTCCCTTCTGAGTATCTTACTTGGAGTCTCGGAGAAACTGTCATCCAAAATTACCGTAGAGGCTTCAGATGAACATGATGCAGCGGAGGATATCGACACGTCCAGAGAATCTGAAAAAGAGAGCCCATTAAATCACACAAAAAGCTGCCCACTACATTTCATTATACACTTAAGTCTGAATAAATGCTTCATCATATCACTTGAGGTATTTACCATCATTCACATGTGCATTTAACAACAACTCTCCCTTCTCCACTAGTTCGGAGAAGATGTCTGCATCCACTTCTGTTCCAGTAGAGTCTTTGTACATTACATCAGTCTCAGGAGGCAGACCAAATTTCTCCATGACTGTATAAAGAGAACACATGTCATTTTTCCACGTCAGAACTCCACTACACAATGATAAAAAAAGTAGCATTAATTTACCAGATTCAAAGGATGTCTAACCTGCTAGGTGAAACTCCTGGTAATTATATGTCCCATCATGCTCTGTGACCTTGACATATTTCTGTTTCTGTTCGAGCTTCACCTTCAGAAGCATCCTCTGAAAGAAAGCATACCACAGGCAACATTGCACTTTGAATAGTAGGCTATACCATGTCAGAGAACGAGCCTTATGGACAGAAGAGGTGGCAAAAGAAAATGTAGAAGTAAAAAACGAAACCTGTTTTTGTTGTTTTTCCAACAGAAGTAATCAAATCATTAAGTGTGGGGGTTTTATCTTCAGTAAGAGCACAAAAGTAACATACAATACAATAGGCCTAACTGGTTTAACAGTTGGGCTAGATTACCACAGAGCCGTGTAGCTCTGGGTTGCCATATCACAGGCTAATGTTGTACTGACAGACACCATACATTTACTTCCAATTTTACATTGGCCAGCTCTGAAGATACATTTCCCAAAATTAAGTAATGATAGTCAAAACCATTTTGGATCACATCCAAGGTCAACACAGAAAAAAACGTTCATGTAGGCATGCAAGAAGTTCAATTAAAATCGTTTATAATACATTTGAATGACTGTGTGTGGCTGGCTGGCCGCTTCTGGTGTATCAACTTGAGGGGGGCAGCCTCATTCAGAAGTCTGACCACTGGTCGCATTGCGCACGACGTTCTTTGAGAACGACTGTACCACGTGAAGCAAACTTTAACAATATTGGAAATCTTACCCAGGCTGAGCAGGGCGCCAGAAGACCCACAAAACACCTAGAGTCACGGCGAGTACGATTATTAGGAGCAGAAGCACGAAGATGACCTTCCAGTCGTGCTGCAGACACAAAACACAAAGTGCCGTTACCTTTTGCAGTACAATTGGACATTGCTCATACAGTTGCATTCACGCAGCACGCCATTACCACAGTGTGCAGCTCGTAATAGGAAAGTAGAAAGGAGCCACGCCACTCCCCTATCCTCGAATACAAAAAAATATCACACGTCCACTGAACAGCCATTTGAAAACCTTTCAAGTAGGCTATATTGAGGCACGCTACCGTGTACAATAATTTCACAAGTATTTTAGTCACACACGAGACATTACCAACCTCGGACTCCACGACACTCCACTGATAGGCCGGGCTACGCTGGTCAACTACGGGCACAATGCTATCCTGCAGAGAGTGGGAAATAAAGTACACAACTATAACTGTGCTAAGCAAGCGCTGACAATATTAATGCCTTCGTGACTCTTGTGTCAACGAATTCAATCGAATAGACTTACTAGTTAGCCCTGTACTTCTTAATATAAACCAACGTCAGCTTTCTATTAAGCTAGCAACCATGCGTGATTACTAGCTAGCTACCCAGTGAACGGTCCATTTGATTCACTGTGGTTGGCATTTGATAAAATACATCGCAAAATCCCCCCCTATTTTGGTGTTCATGAACAAAAAATCACAAATAACATGACAATTCAATAAAACACTGGAAAACCAAATGTGACTTACCATGTAAACTTCTCCGCTTCAGGAATAAAAAAGATGGCCGTCAATATGCTGGCTGCAAAAATATTTGAAATTTTGATAGGCGTGGTTTAAATAACTCTGGAAAGGAGTTAACGCTTTAACTCCCTTTTACAACACCCACTGTTTTACATCATTGACTCTTTAAGAGTTCAAAGTACTTTGCGCAGTGTAACTTCAACTCTTGATGTTCAGATTTTGGCCTAACACCGGAAAATTAACTCTGAGAAATTTGCTGTGTAGATAGAGAGATAGATAGATGGTTGCTTAAATACTTTGTATGACTATACCTAGTTTTGACTACTCCACACTGTGTGTGTGTGTGTGTGTGTGTGTGTGTGTGTGTGTGTGTGTGTGTGTGTGTGTGTGTGTGTGTGTGTGTGTGTGTGTGTGTGTGTGTGTGTGTGTGTGTGTGTGTGTGTGTGTGTGTGTGTGTGTGTGTGTGTGTGTGTGTGTGTGTGTGTGTGTGAATGGCTTTTATTCAGCCCCCACAGACTCAATGCATTTGACTGCATGGGCGTATTATTTTATTTCTAACTTCCGGATGAGAGGAGCAGAGGAGTTACAAGCGCTCAATCGATGGCACTGCACTATGGAAGATGAATCGAGAGCAGGAGGGGATTTGGGGGGGGGGGGGGGGGCAAAAACAAATGCTGCCGTAGCGTAGCCTTAGTCAGACGCCGCTGGCACGCCGCTTCCATGATTGACACTTTCAAACATTTCCCGAAACAAATCCAGCACCCCCTTCTGCTTTGAAAGCACCTCCACCAGTCTAATCAGGAGAAGTGCCTCCATTTGTAAAAGGGGAAGTCTGTTTGAGGAGAAGAGAGCGGATGTTTAAGATAAGAGAGTCTGTCAGGCTGACTGGGAGCACCTTTGGGTATAATCCCGTTCCTGTGCCTCTCTCTCTCTCTCTCTCTCTCTCTCTCTCTCTCTCTCTCTGTCTCTCTCTCTCTAAACGCTTGAGTGCAGTGACAGTCAGTGAGTTAAGCTGGGAAGTTCTTCTTCTTCACACCGCAGACAGATAGCAGACACATGGAGACACACATGTGCATGTGCGCACACGCACGAACGCACGCACGCACACACACAAATGTGCACACACAGACACATGCATGTACGCATGCTTGCACATGCATGCGCGCACACAAGCACACGCACACACACACACACACACACACACACACACACACACACACACACACACACACACACACACACACACACACACACACACACACACACACACACATACGCTAACCTCAGATAGTGCACTGCAACTTCTGCACAGTTGAAAAATTGTGCCGACTGTGTGGAACACAAGCGAGGATTTGGTAGCATCTGGGTCTCGGGGTCAGCGACCTTTGTCAAATGCCAAATGCAAATCTGGACAAAAAAAGAGACCTTGGCTGAACTCAGGAGGCCAAACTCAGAGGGCTTACGTTTCATTGCCAACTGGACAGAGTGCAGTAAATCACGAGCTAAAGCACTTTAAAAGGTTTACCAGGACTGATCTGGAAACAGTCAGTCGAGTGTTTGGTCAGATCCTACATTGTTTGTGCGCCCCTGATGTTTGGATGAGTTTTATGTGTAAATGCACTGCCTTATAGTTAAAAAAATCCTTCATGCAGCACCTCTATTTATTATAAGGTTGTTGTTATGAAAATGGTAATGACAAAATCTTAATTAGTTACATAGCACTCTTGATAATGTCATAACAATGTTACTATGACATGTTGTTATAATGTAGCCTAGTTTTGGGCAAGTGGACCTTTTGAGCAAACAGTTAGTTGGATGGCCTGCGTTCCCATCTGCATGGAAAGGCTATGACCCTGTTACATTCATTCTGAATGTGAGAGGTCATGGTACATGGGAAAGCGGGATAGAAAAAAGGCAGTGCTTACAATTTCTGTCTTGTTTTCCATTATTTCCTCTCCGTGAACAAATAAAGGGCTTGGTAAGCATGGCATTGGTTTCACAGATCTTAATCTAATTTCATTGTGTTGTTGACCGTCCTGAACTAGATCGAGCATGACTAAAAGACCATTTAAGACAAAAACCTCAAGACATCTGTGCACAATCAGTGTACCAGCAGTTCAACTGCATGTTAAAAGCAAATATTTGACATCTTGAGACAAACTGAGACTATCTTTGGATCAAAAGCTCTCTCAATCACAAAGCACAGTATGTCTGTTTCTCATACACATTTCCCAAAATGTCAGATGTTGTGTTTATCATAATTCATGAATGCATGACACAAAAAAAGCTAGGCTTTTTGCCTCTTGTCAGTGAGATTGCACACTTAAACTGGTTTGCCTGTTAGTCTCCGATTACCCGAGTCTTGTGGTGATAATCTGCCTGATCTGACATCACAGGCGAAAAGATATCTCGCGTCTTTGCCTTTATCTTCCCTGATTTAGTTGTTTTAGCCTGGAGACCAGAAACTATTCTTTACTATTTCAAGCCATCTTCTTATTGGCTGGTTGAAGCCAAGTGTATTGTGCCCTGGGCAGGATGCAAGAAATCGCTTTGAATATCAGTGGAAGATAAATCAATGCAATCTCTCCTCTCTTCTGTGGCTCGGTCTGCATTGATTTTCTTCGCCCCCCTTTTTTTTCCTCCTTTCTTCTTCTTCTTCTTTCCTGTAACTTTCCCGAATCCTGGCGGAGAGCTTGAACTGTGGTGCATACTATAAAAACACCTCTCTCCCTTTTTTCACGGGGATAGACATCAAACAGGAGCTCTCTCTCTGGCTCTCTCCCCCTAAAAAACACATGCGAGCATGTCAGCTTGCATCAACTCAATGTCACGACAGCCCGACACATTTTCTTTTTGCCCAGTTGTTGACACCAAAAACAAACAGAGGTCACGCCGCTTCCTGAAAGCATGAGCCAGACAAGTTGACAAGATGTTGTAATGATGCCGGGTGTTTATATTTTCAACAGCAGCAGCAGATATAGATGCAGTATAAAGAAAAAGACCACCCAAGATGTGGCTTTTATATAGTCAGTTTGCTCTGCGCTCCATTTAAACACACCATTTACAAAACACCAGTGTGCATCATTAAGCGGCGTGCATGCCACAGTGGAAACCCCCACCCACCCCCATCCCTAACAAAACCTCACCTGAGCCTATTTCAGCTGCGCTTCCATGCATGAATTCTTACACCACATCAAAAGACCACATGTGTTTAAAATATGGCCGCCGTTGGAGAGAAGGGGCCTCTGATTAATCTAAGGTGCTTTGCTCTATTGTGTGCCTTCTCTCAATAAGACAGGAAACCACACCTGTTAGGATAATGGGACTACTGGTGTGTGTCAGCAGTAATTGACATGTTTGGTTGCCATGAATTACTGCTAGGCTACAGACCTACAATAATAGGCAATGAGAAATAGGTGAGATTTTACGCAACAACGTCTAATAATTACATACAGTAAATACTGTAGATTGAACAGCCCAGGCAGCACTATAAGAAACCAGTCTACATGGGGACTTTGGCCCTTTAAAAATTTCCGCGAATTGTCAGCATGGTCCAAATTTTGCCGTCTGGATGCTGACGGCGTCACCCAGGTTACCGCCTTCCCCGTCCAGCCATTTGTCGGTCGTGGCCACATTCAAAAAAGCCCTGTGATCCCATTGGCCCACGAGGGTTTGTAGAAAACTGCAAGTGATCCCGTTGTGTATGCACGGCAGTCCTGTTTGTTCGGCACAAGGAAGAGGACGGGAGAAGATGGAAAGACCATAGCTTTCATCTACCTCTTACATGGTTATTGTTTTTCTTCTTCATTTCACGTTTTAGACTGTTACTGGGATGTTTGTATGATATGTAGGTAGAGTATTCCTTCACGGTATAAGCAGTTATTCGTGTGTTTTAAAGAATCTTACGATGCGATTTTGGGGACTGTTATCACTCGAAACCATTTCTGCGTAATTTACGCGTAAACTTGTATCCTAAATATATCAATCCTAGCCATTTTGTTTTTGTGCCCATGAAACCAGAGTTTCTCAGTTGTGTTTAGTCGAAATGTAGCCGTGACTGTAGCACCTAGCCAGTGTATGGTGTTGTTACAGTAGCCACATTACTAGCAGGTGTATCATAACTAGCCTATTAGTTTTTTCCGGTGCCCAGTCACTGAACGCTCTGCCGTTCCAACAATAAGAGTAAACATTTAGCCCACAAATGCCTTTTTGGTAGGAGCGTATTATTTTCTTTTTGGCGTGGTTATATTACCCTGAACCTCTTGGGCTTATTTGCTGTTGTCCAATTACCTATCGCAGATGCAGGACAGACGGGGGATGAACATAAATACCTTACATCAAGGTGCCTATGCAGTACGAGGATCATTAACGGGAATTATTTCGCCGACCTACGCCTTGGAGTAGCCTACCTTTGTTTTGCTGTGGGACTATTGCGTGGTTTGGATTACTATTTTGGGGGACACAGAATTCGCAGACGAGCCTTAAAAACGAAAACCTCGTATGGAACCCACCTTATACGCCGACAGCGCTTTTGTGTTTGCAAGCCAACCAAAAGGGTAGTCGACCGAATCATAGGAAGTAAACAGGAAAAAAGGTTATTGCGGATTTTTTGGAATACGCGATGCCACTCGTGTCATCTCACGGGACTGAACCATTCTGAGGCACTGGAGTGCATCTTGTGTGGATTTTCTTGTCCGGACCCAGTTAATGGTAAATATGTTGTTTCCACTTCATCTGCTTACCTGGCGCAGTTTGTGTTTTGAATTACGAGCTGTAACGAGGTGAACAGTGAGTTCTCCAATTTCGGTACACATTTTGGTTACTCTGTCAGCTGTGTTTACGCGTGCGCGCGCGCGCGCCCGTGCGTTGTATAGTCCTCAAATTTAGCCTATAAGCGAAACATATGTCGCGGCACTCCCAGGGTTCCTGTTATAAATGAGCCTGTCTCCAGTGTAGCCTGTGTGTTGCGCCTTTAAGGTCAGGTGGCTGAAACGGTAGTGCGATTGATGCACAAAGTGCAATAAAGGGAGGCCTTATGCGCCAGGATGCCGGTGGTCACAGGAAACGCTTTGAAGTATATTGCTGGCCGTTCAGACTGTTCAGCGAGTGGCTGTCAGTTCTATTGTGAGAGCTGACGGAGAGTTCATCGCACCTCGGGCTAGGAGGTTGAAGGGCTGGGTGTCCACACGGCTTATCGCTAAGGGCCCAAGGTGTGAAATTCTTTGCTGTTTGCTTTGTAGTGAAGAAATCAGAGTTTTCACAGCTTCTGTCCTTAAATACGTGACGAAACTTTCTTTGTCATGCTAATGTGAAAAGGTAGTTCGAATGTTTGAAATAGATTCATACGCCATTACATTCTTATAACTCCGTATCTCATGAGTGAGGATTTTACTGTTTAAAATGTGGCTGTTGTGTCGTGTCAATTTCTCTCCGACTCGCAGTCTGACAGCCAAATCACTCACTTGAATGTGGAAAAAAAGAGCAGCTCTGGCAGCGTTGCCTAGCTGCAGTCGCCTAGCTCAGGGTATGACCATCCATGAGTGGTGGGCTTAGCGAGTCGGTTTAGATCCTTTAGGCCCTTTTGCTGCGCCACAGAAAACCAACTAAGCAGAACACTTCCCTCGCTACTGGCAGGTCCCAAATTGCAGAGCTGTGTTCAGACAAGTGGCAACAAATAACATTATATCACCACTGAATGCACGGCCGAGAATAGCCCTTCTAGGAAGTGCAATCAGTGTGGAACATCACTGACATAAAAAGTCATAGGGGTTGTGTTGATTCCTCACTGTCTTGTTTATTATTTAGTCATAACGCATGCCAACCTCATTGTGATTTGTGCGGATGGACTGTGCTTAAATTAGGTGCTAACTAGCAGAGGCGCATCTTGCCACCAGGCAGGGCATGCAGCCGCTTGGGGCCCCCAAGCCCATAGATAGTGAGTAGCAGCCCACACTTTACCACAGTAGTGGCGATTTTGGTTCAAATGTTCATTCTTTTGCATTCGTGCTTGGGGCCCCATCTGATCGTAGAATCGCCTCTGCTAACTAGTGTCGGCAGTGTAATAAGGGCTTTTTGCAGCCATGTTATACTAGGTCAGGACCACGGGGACCACTTGAATGGCCTGCTTCATTTCAAATAATTCAGACTAGACCTACATTTTGAAATGGCTCCGATGTCTGTGGATAAGCAGCCTAATGACAGGAAGTGTGCATGCGGGAGAATAACTCTCACATTCTGTCTCTTTTCCTTTCCCCCCCACGGTGTGAAAGATCTGTGACAAATACAGTTTATCCTGTCATCAATCAAGCACTGGACATTTGCTTTTTCAAGATGTGTGTGTGTGTGTGTGTCTGTCTGTCTGTCTGTCTGTCTGTCTGTCTGTCTGCCTGCCTGCCTGTCTGTCTGTCTGTCTGTCTGTCTGTCTGTCTGCCTGTCTGTGTGTGTCTGTCTGTCTGTTTCTGTCTGACTGTGTCTGTGTGTGTGTGTGTGTCTGCACACTGCACACAATTGTCTGCATGACACCAGGACACGAAAGGGCTTAAAGTATCCAGAGACTTGACTTTATTGTTTCAATCAAAAAACATATCCTCCTCTCCTGCTGTCTCCAGGGATACATTTGAACCATCTAAAACGCCTCAGATAAGCCAACAAAGCATCCGGCACACATGGGCAGCACATTGTTGCTACATTTTTCAGCTGTTCAATGCCATACAGGGAGGAAATTCTGCTGCGCTTCCATTTTTTCGTTGCGTTTTCTGCTCAGATGTAATTTTAGTAGCAGTAGAGTCGTTAGTTGATTTTTTCGAGCGGTTTATATGAGAAGAAGAGGCAGTGCCTAATTGAAATCCTTTGAGGAAGTCTCTTTGGCATTAATGAGAGGCTTCTTTGTAACTGCTGATGAAGTAGAAATGTGGTTAGATGTCTTTGCCACTGTCATCACAAATCCTCTCCCTATTGCCTTTCCTCAGGAATTGTCTGGGAGGGGGGGGGGTGGTTTTGAAGCATTGAATTGAATCTGTCTTAGTAGTAGGACTGTAAGACAAGTGATTGTGCCAAAGACGACATAGGCCTACAAATCCTGTAAACAGAGATGGATCATACAGAAAGCAATGCGTGTATTTATAGTTGTAAGAAGGTTTTGAAGTAGTTTTTCAAAATGGAGGCGCCAAATCAGCCTGAACATTTTGTTTAGCGATCTCTCTACAAAACGCATTGCATATTGTCTGTATAAAACACATTAAAAAGGCAGCTATTAGTTCAAAAGAATGTTACTTTTTTGGTCCTATATTTCCTACATGGTGAATTCTTCCTATCTTTGAGCCTGGAGGAAAGAGAGGAAAAGACAGAAAAAAAGAGTAGTGGAGTGGAAATTGAACAAAATGGATAATTTATGCTTGAAGACTGATGAGTGTCGGAGGTGATTTGTCATGAATGAGCGAAAGAAAGACAGCGAGAGAGAGAGAGAGAGAGAGAGAGAGAGAAGGGGGGAGGCAGAAAGGGGAAAAATGCCTCTCTGAAGGCCACACGCTCCTCCCAACACCTCTCTTTCCCACTTTCCGTATTGTAGTTGTGGTTTGGGTTGACATGCAGTCATTTTAATCTAGCCAGTTTCCAACATCTGACAGGCCGTGCTTTGAAAAGCTGAAGCTGAAAATATTAATTCTGCTTGTCAGTCACACAGCAAACGGGCAACATTTGAATGTCAAATCCTGACATTTGAAGTCAATGTAATTGCAAGCAGCTTTTTTTCTTTCTTTCTATCCCTCTCTCTCTCTCTCTCTCACTCTCTCTCTCTTCCTCCATGCATGGCCTTTTCTTACGCTGTGTGTCTTTACAACCAGACAAATTTGCATTAGGCATGTATGGATTGCTGAAAGACTCTCCCTGGGGTCGCATGTAGCTCATAATTAATATTTTAAGCCAAACAAGGAGAGACAACCGCTGAGGTGCGTGTGTGTGTGTGTGTGTGTCTCTCTCTCTCTCTCTCTGGGATTCCCTGTCTGCGTGTGTATGTGTGAGTGTTTTTTGTGCCCGATCAGCATTTTTGTTCCCCCTCCGCGTGTATGAGGGAGATGGAATTTGTCATCTCCATGCATGTCTGCCCCCGTTCGTCAACCTCGTTCCCTCAGTCCCCCAGCTAAGGCTCGTTAATGGGCTTTCGCGTTTTCGTTTTGCAACCAAAACCCGTCAGTCATAATCTAATCAGGCAAAATTGGTGGCCCCTCTTGCGCGCCACACACCCCCTCCAAAAACACTCAAACTCAAACACACTCACACACACACACACACACACACACACACACACACACACACACACACACACACACACACACACACACACACACACACACACACACACACAAAATGTGATGAAGCTGTAATGGAATTTAAAAGGGGGCCAAATCGGTCGTCCGGGTCCGAGCGAGGTCTAATCACTTCTCTCTCTCTCTCTCTCTCTCTCTCTCTCTCTCTCTCTCTCTCTCGCTCTCTCTCTCTCGCTCTCATTTCTTACGCTGCCTAATCTGCAGTCACCCCTCTGATGGATGGTTGTCTCTCGGCTCATAGTTTTATATAGATAAAGGTATTGGGGGTGAGGGGGTGTTCAGCTCAATCTTTCAACTCTTCTCCCAGAAGTCCTCTTTATATGGAGACACCGGGTTACACAGTTTTTAAAAAGGCAGTGTCCATTTAACACTTGGAGAGTCCATTTAACATCTTCTAGAGTGTGGAATAAACACTGCATTACTGTATGGTTGATGGTTGGATAGTGTAGTAGCGCAACGTAGCGGGTTGAAATTGGAAGCGGGCCAGATAAGTATTGCTAAAGGGTGGTCAAGTGGTTGCTTCTGGTTACGTTCCTGAAATACATTTGCGCTCTTTCATCCTATATGGTCGGTATGTAGTACCCCACTGGAGATTCTTTTGAAGTTGCCAGGGGTATACCGTAGAGACGAGAGATGCGAAATACCAGCCAGCAAAGCTGAAGGATTTCTATGAAAAAATGTCATTGTGTGTGTGTGTGTGTGTGTGTGTGTGTGTGTGTGTGTGTGTGTGTGTGTGTGTGTGTGTGTGTGTGTGTGTGTGTGTGTGTGTGTGTGTGTGTGCGTGGTTGTGTGTGTGTGTGATAGAGAGAGAGAGTGAGGGAGAGTTTGTGGATTTGAGAGTTTGTTGGCGCTTAGTAAACATAGGTTTTTTTTGCTCGTGTGTGTAGTGTGCTTGTTTGGTATGTGCAGTACATATGTTTGTGTGCGTCGGTCTGGCTGTGCCCGTGTGTGTGTGTAGTGTACGTACGTGTGCCCTCCCTTAGGCCACAAACAAATGGCTGGTGGTCACCTTGCTCTCCTCTCTCAGGGATAATGTCAATCTCCCGGTTGCTAAGCAATCCAACCCCTCCCAACCCCAACCCCTCCTAACCCCAACGCTACACCTCCCCCTCTCCTCTCTGCATCAAGGGTAATCACCTTTTATCTCCTAAGGATGTCGTGTGTAATTAAAGGTTGGCTGCCATTCTGTGAAATCTGCCTAATTGCTCCTTTTTTATTTTTATGGCTTTGGGGGAGGCCAGCATACTTTGAGGCCAGAGTAGAGAGGGGGAGGGAGAGAGAGAGAGAGAGAGAGAGAGAGAGAGAGAGAGAGAGAGAGAGAGAGAGAGAGAGAGAGAGAGAGAGAGAGAGAGAGAGAGAGAGAGAGAGAGAGAGAGAGAGACTGACAGGCAGGCAGGCAGGCAGGCAGACAGGCATTTTGGAGTCTGGTGGGGCCCATTCTGCAGTAGATCACTGAGCTGAGAGCTCTACGGACCTGCAGTCAGAAGCCTGCCCTGCTGGCCTGCCTGCCCTGCCTGCTGCCAGCCTGCCTGCCCACCCGCCCTGCCTGCCTGCCTGCCTGCCTGCCTGCCTGCCCTGCCTGCCTGCCTGCCCTGCCTGCAGCGCCTGCCTGCCTTCCTACCCTGCTTGTCTGCACCGTCTACCTGGATGTCTGCACCGCCTGCCTGCTTGTGGTCCTAATGGCCGAGCGTGCCAGGAAAGGAAGCAAACTTTTTTTATGTGGCTTGCCGCCGCCGCCGCCGCCGCTCTGCTCTGCTCTACTCAGCCAGCAGGTAGAGGTCACTTTGGATTAACACGTGAAGCATAGCCCATTTTACTCACAAAACAGCCCCTCGCCCTGTGCACACACAAGTACACACACGTGCAAGGGCCAAAACAGACACACACACCCACACACACAGGCAAACACACACACATGCACGTAAATACGCATGTACAGACAAATACGCATAGACACATACACACACACTCATGCAAAGAAACACACACACACACACACACACACACACACACACACACACACACACACACACACACACACACACACACACACACACACACACACACACACACAGACTATTTGCGAGCGTGTTGTTTCTGCGCAGAGCCGATCATTTGATCATTATGCGTGGAGGAGAGCGAGAGAGGGCCCCCCCCTCTCACGCAGCGCGGCAAGCAGCCTGCGGGAAGCTTTCTGGCCAATCTCTTCCACGAGTTCCTGTTTTTATTAACAATTTTAATGACTTGAAGGAAGCACTGACCCTTAACGGCATAATGAATTGCCCCGGCTGCCTGCTGGGTGGGGGTGTGGTGGGGTGTGGTGTGGTGAGGGGAATAGAGGGTAGGGGGTCGGTGGAGCAAGGTGGGAAGGGGGGGGTAGACAGTGGCCAACCTTTTATTAACGTAACACATTATTGCACACTCTCGCCCTTCATCCCCCCTTCAATCACACAGCCCAAAGCCCACCACACCGTCTCTCTTGTCGACACTCCTTTGTAGACTAACTGCAGGAGCCATGTGGTCCAAAAGTTGGGGTGGGGTGGAGGGGCACCACCCACCCCCACAGCCTCCGCCGTCTTTAGCCAGGCCCTGCTTTGATCACCGGCAGCCTGACAGTAATTGTAAAGTTATTACCGCTGTGCCGTGCTGCTGCTGTTGTTGTTGTGGTGTGTGAGTGAGCATGGGAATGTTGTCCGTGCCTGCTTTTTCAAACGCTCAAAGCTCTGGGCTACCTATCACCTTCCAGATATCGTTCCGGTGAGACCTTGTTTGAACATCGAATATTGCTGCTAGAAGCCACGGCGGGAAGTACCCCCCCTCTGTCACTCAGCACAACCTCATTTTTCTAAGTCTTAATTTGTTACTTAAGAGTCTCGGTAATGACATGGTCGCAGTGTTATGATGTAGTTGAGTGTCTTCAGCAAAGAGCGAACGGGCCTGCTATTGAGCCCATCAGATCTTCACAAAGAGGCTACGAAATCCACTTTAGCTGCTGGTACAGTACACACATGGCAATGCACACAGGAGGGATGTAAGCAAACTGGACTTCTTTTTGTTGTGTGCTTTCCTCCGAAAAGATTACTTCAGAACCTTTTGTTAGCTCTTAGCTCCACAATCATGGCAGTGGCACTGATGAAGAATGAGCACCTTCACAGTAGGGTTGCCACATTTCAATGGTAAAAAATTGGGACACATTGATGCGCGAGCACGACTCATTAATAATATGTGTTTATTTCAATGGGGTAATATGAAGACGTGCATTATAAAAAAAACGGGACAGTCCAGGAATTTACCTGGACAGACCATAAAAACCGGGACAATCCAGGAAAAAACTGGACGTGTGGCAACACTACTTCACAGGCATACAGGCGGAAAGGGGGGGGGGGGGGGGGGCATTCAACCAAGGCCTTGATCATTAAAACAGCTCGACCCTGATGTTTGTGAAGGCTTATTTGTTTATTTATTTTGGAGACTGTATGCCAGCCAAGTCAGCTAGATAAGGACTTGTTTGCCTTCTCTCCGTGTCCCTGTGTGTCTGTGTCTGTGCGTGTGCATACAGGGTCTACTCTCAAGGAGTGGTGTGTGTGTGTGTGTGTGTGTGTGTGTGTGTGTGTGTGTGTGTGTGTGTGTGTGTGTGTGTGTGTGTGTGTGTGTGTGTGTGTGTGTGTGTGTGTGTGTGGGTAGATTCTGCTCTCTGGGAGGCCCTTCTGTGTCCCTTAGGAACCTGTGGTGTAGAAGGTCACCAAAGCACAGGCTTGCCAACAGGCCAGTCAGACCACAGGTCTGCTTTTCCTCACTGCTGGATAATGGCCTTTATTCAGCCTGCTCTCTTGCTCTTTCGCTCTTTCGCTCTCTCTCTCTGTCTGTCTCTCTCTGTCTCTCTCTCTCTCTCTCTCTCTCTCTCTCTCTCTCTCTTGCTCTTTCCTTCGTGCTGCCTCCTATCCGTCATTCTTGTTCTCTATCTCTCTCGTTCTCTTGCTGTCATTCTCTTTCTCCCTTGTTCTCTCTCTTCTCTGTTTCTCTGTCTCTTACTCACTTTGTATTCTTGTATTCGTTTTAACACCCCCCCCCCTGACTTTTTCGTATTAATCTCTTTCTTACAACACTTGCCATTTTCATTTTCAGAGTCTCCTTACAAATTACAAACATTTACCATTTTGTGGTAAGACATTATGTGGAAAAAAACAATAAAAAAACCATACACACACCAATGAAATATGTTCAACCGAAAGGGGGGTACTTTGACGTCCAAGGCTCCCAAATAAAAACCCCGAAGGAGGGCGAAAAATGCTTCATTTATATAATAGCTCTTTTCTGAGCTGAAAGGCGAGGCGTCGGGCCAAGCTTGTGTTCTAAGTAGTCTTTCAACAGCTGCTGTAAATTCTCAACGCTACCCCCCCCCCCTTCTTTTTTTCTTTCTTTTCTGTAATTAAAGTCTTTCTACTTTGCGCGTAATTTACGGCTTCCCCCGCTCACTCTTGATAGTAAAAAATAATTACTCAGACAAGGTGAAATGGCACTGGTAATGGTATTCGTATGCCTATTTCGCAGTACCAGAAAGATGGAGCTGGTGTAGTGATGATGTTTGGGGGGGGGAGGGGGGTAATTATTGCTTTACCATACCCTTCTGCACCATACATTTTTCAGTGTTAATTCACCTTTTTCCGTCACATTTAACACTCTTGTAGTTGATCCTTCTCTTATGTTGAATTGACACGGCTATATATCCTGTGTGATCCTCCAGCCTCACAGACCAAGTTAGCGATCGGTCTGGCAACTTCAGTAGGCTGTCTGCTGCAGCTCAGGGCTAATGATCATCATACAAGGAGGGCAAGGGCGTTGGAATAGATCCTGGCACCATTTACCAGGCCTATTTATGCACCGCTACTGGCAAAGCCCGTGACAATGGGCTTTAATTTCCTGCTATAATACCACAGAGAATATACGGCCCAAACAGCACAAACGGATGGCCCTAGCACGACCAGCTCTACTAGGAATGCATGCATAATATACACGTCCGATATACGTTTTTTGCCCTTTCATTTGTGAGGTAGAGATCTCCCCACACACGCACGGGCACGCACACACACACACACACACACACACACACACACACACACACACAAAGTATTGTCAATGGGAATCGAATTGTGGTGAAGGCATAGTGGACAGATTTCACACACACACACACACACACACACACACACACACACACACACACACACACACACACACACACACACACACACACACACACACACACACACACACACACACCACCATGTTCCCCTTTTTCCTTGCAGGACCTCAGCGCGAGGCCTATTGTGTTGGTGTGACGGTATAGCACGGCTGAGCCGCATCTCGGTCCTGGCTGACTGCCGCTCCCGTCCCTTGTCCCACGTCCCCGGTCCCCTGTTCCTCCTCCCTGTCCCCCCCCCCGCCTCTTGTGCGCCCGGCTTGTTTAAAGACCTCATCTCTATCTTGCAATGCCTTTCTTTCTCTCTCTGTCTCGCTCTCTCTCTACTTCTCTCTCTCTCCCCAGCGCTCTGATACCAATTATGCCGACTGTTGGAATTATGAACAGGGGGAGCCTGCTCTCTTATCGCCTAATCCCGCAGTAATAGATTCCATTAAAAATGCATGAGAGCATTTTTCGCAGATGAATCCGGCGTCGTTGTCTGTCATACTTCCCTGCCTGCTTGCCTTGCCTTGCCTTGTCTGCTCGCCTGGCTGCCTGGCTGGCTGGCTGTTCTTTCAGTGACAGTGGTGGGGGTGGGAGGAGGTGGTGGTGGTGGTGGTTGGGTGTTTGGATGGGTGAGCGCTGTCACTGTTATCGTTGTATTAGTTGGATAGGATGCAGTTTCTGATGGGGCGTGTGTGCGTGTGTGTGTGTGTGTGTGTGTGTGTGTGTGTGTGTGTGTGTGTGTGTGTGTGTGTGTGTGTGTGTGTGTGTGTGTGTGTGTGTGTGTGTCAGGGAGGTGGGTGGTGTGGGGGGTGGAGTTTGTGCTATTCAGAGCCCATCCTCATCCGTTGCCCAGCGAAGTTCTCTTTTTAGAGCAGAGCGGATTTTAGACACGCTATAGGCTTTGATGTGCCATTTTAATGTTCATGTTCCAAACAGCTCTTTTGTGTGGAAAAAAAGGCACAGAAGGCTGGCAAACTAGGCCACATCAATTATGTGGAGCTATTTACCTATTGTTTTCTTTGCGTGTGTGTGTGTGTGTGTGTGCATGCGCGCGGTGATGAGGAGACAAGTTCTCAATTCAATGTGCCAACTTTGTGTGCGTGTTTACTGTGTGTGAACTTTACCGAAAGTAGTACAAAACCCTGTTCTCAACCCGCGCCACCCCCCCCCAAAACCATAAATACAGACTTCCCATCATTCCACCTCCCGCATGGCGGTCTGTGTCTTTGCATGTCTCATCTCCAAAGCCCCCCATAAAGTGGTGTCACTATCCGGTTACTGAAATGTTACAAGCATTGATTGGCTGTTGCATTGGTTGCGCTCCAGGCCGGGGTAGCAGGGTGGCTGGGTGGTTGGGTTGGGATGTGCTGTGTTGTAGTAATGGTGGTGGAGCGGGGAATTGATGGTGGTGGCGGTAGTGGTGCTGGTGGTGTGTGTGTGTGTGTCTGTGTTGGTGCGGTGCGTGGTGGTGGTGGTGGTGGTGGTGGTGGGGGTCTGTTGTTGACACAGAAGAGAAGGGGGGAAGGCAGAGAGAGAGAGGGAGAGAGAGAATTAGCATAGCACTCTAATGCTAATCCTATATCTAGCAAGCCAGAGAAAAGAGGGCCACGGCTTAAAGCTCCTTTTTTCATTATCATCTAATTATTAACCCCGAGTTCTGGAGAGCCCAGGGAGCAAATGGAGATGTCGCTCTCTCCTCCTCCTCCTCCTCTCTCTTTCACTCAGTCTCTCCCTCCCTCCCTCCCTTTCTCTCTCTCGCTCTCTCTCTCTCTTTCTCTCTCTCTCTCTCTCAGGCTGTTTCTCGTTTGCTTTTTGTTTCTCTATCCTTTTCCCACTCTCCCCTTTCTCTCATTTTTTTCTCTCTATCTTTCTCTCCCATTCTCCCGCTTTCTTTGACACTTTTACATTCTCTCTCTCTCTCTCTCTCTCTCTCTCTCTCTCTCTCTCTCTCTCTCTCTCTCTCTCTCTCTCTCTCTCTCTCTCTCTCTCTCTCTCTGTCTCTGTCTCTGTCTTTCTCCATCCCTGTCTCCATGGTCTTATTCCCTCCTGGTTTATGGAACAGAAAGGAGGAAGAGGCAGCAGCTAAGAAGAAGAGGAAGAAGAAGATGAAGGCCAATGGAGAAAAAGACAGAGAATTGAACAGACAGACAGACAGACAGACACACAGAGAGAGAGAGGGAGGTCAGTCGAGAGAGAGAGAGAGAGAGAGAGAGGTCAGCCGAGAGAGAGAGAGAGAGAGAGAGAGAGAGAGAGAGAGAGAGAGAGAGAGAGAGAGAGAGAGGGAGGTCAGTCGAGAGAGAGAGAGAGAGATAGAGAGAGAGAGAGGCCAATGGAGGCCATTTCAGTCTGTTGGTTCTTATTGAGTCCAAGTCCTGTGAGAGGAGATGCGAGTGAGACGCGAGAGGGCACAGGGTCACGCAAGTCACTTACAGGAAGTCACTTGGCCGCCTCTCCTCTCGTCTCCTCGCCTTGCCTCGCCTTGCCTTGCCTCGCCTTGCCTGCGATTATTTTCCAGAACGGGGCGGAGAAGGAGAAGCAGCTTAATGCAATCAGCATTTAAAGTATCCATACATTATGAAGCAGGCCTATGAAAGGTCAAGCGCTGCCCTGGGGTTAGTCCTCAAGTCTGGTCACGTGTCTCTGACTCCAGGAGGGGGTTTTACTTTTCTTTTTTTTAACCTTCTTTAACAAGCTCAAAGGCTTCTGACAGGGTCTGGCACTGGCTGGCTCGGGGTCTTGAGATGATGCGAGCAGAATGGGGAAAAGGGTTTTTTTGCGGGCTATTTTTATGGGGAAGCGTGTGACAGCTAAAAGCATGATAGTGTTTTCATCTTCGGTGAGCGCAGGTGTCCAATCCCGACTCGTTTCCCGTCTGCGGGAATTAGGCGAGAGGATATCTCGACTTGAGCCGGGCGGCGAGCGGACGTGCGCACGGATGAACAAACGGTCGGCTAGTTGATCGGAGTTGCTCAGCATGTTACCAATTAGTTTAAACTCCATTGCCATATCCACCAGCCTCCCAGCCCCCCCACACAAAAAAGCCCAGGTCTGTATCTCCGGCTTTTGCAAAGTGAGACTGAAGCGCAAAAAAAAAAGATTTCGCCTCGGCTCAGCGGGAATCTCATGTTCTACACAAAAGCAGCTGGAGTTGTCCGTCCGAGCTCCCCTCGTCCGTGACATCATTAAAGCAATTAAACTAAAGACAGGGTCTGGCCAAGGAGACGGATCCATCGGGGGAGCTTTTATTAAACTGTCAGATAGGCTGCCTGACCCACGCAGGGTGGGGTTGGGGGGGGCCTTCCTGTGTGGAATTCTCTAATGATCGGGGTGTCAGGAACAGGAGACATTGATTTGCCGTTCCATTTAGAAACCACCACCAAGCAAGCACCGGTGCCAGTCAGCGGCCGCCATGGCTGGAGAATTACCTAACGCAGAACTTAAATATGGGTCATGCCGCCACAACACCGCTCTTTTTCTCAAAACTTGAATACGGCACACACTGCATCACGTATATTTTTCTCTGAACTGAAATATGGCACTCTGCTTCAAGATGTAACTTACAGTTACAATTACTGCTCTTTTTTATTTTTTAATTAATACCAAAACAGTGATTGATGGTGGTTTTGACATTGACATTGGCGTTGGCATTTACATTTTATCTTTTTTCCATTCATTACTTCATATTTAACTCCAGCAACATTCATTTTTTCCCCAGAGAATATGATATAGCAGAGCAGTCCATGGACTTGAAGTTCACCATGAAGCTAGCTCAGTCATTTATTTTTTTCTACTTGGGTGGAAAATGAGAGATAGGCACTATATTATAGTGATGACAGGCGTGGGCCCCAGTCAGAATGGAGTGGGTTAAAGGGTTACTAAACCTGTAGAAGACTCAACCCCCCCCCCCCCCCCCCTTCACCCCCTTCTGCTTCGCTGGGAGATCACGGTTGCTTTATATAGGCTGACGGCTGGCAGCTGTGATCCCCCATTATATTCTTCAAATGTGATTTCTCTCAAGGATTTAAAAGAGGGATTGAATTTTTTAGAGGTATCATGACCTATCTGCATTGTATCCGAAATTGAAAAAACGGGGAGCCTTGAGTTCCCTCCCACACACACACACACACACCACTACTGCACAACGACACATGAACGCACACACACACACACACACACACACACACACACACACACACACACACACACACACACACACACACACACACACACACACACACACACACACACACACACACACACACACTTAAGTCGCACCCCTGACCTTGTTATCTTTCTACACGGCCCTCCGCAGCCAAACTCCATTCATAGGCAGGCGCCCATATGCTCAATTAGGCTCCCTCCCCACTCCACACCACTCCACACCACCCAACTCCACACCACTGTTCCGCTTGCCTTAACTCAGGGATCTAAAATAAAAATGAAATACCTGGCATGAGGGAAGAGAAAGACAGAGTGTGTGTGTGTGTGTGTGTGTGTGTGTGTGTGTGTGTGTGTGTGTGTGTGTGTGTGTGTGTGTGTGTGTGTGTGTGTGTGTGTGTGTGATGGTGGGGGGTGTTAGTGGTGGGATACAGGAGGTGGGTGCGAGTTGGGAGGTTTGAGGGGAGGATCCATCCGATCTAAAATGAAAATAAAATACCTGGTGTAAGGGGGAGTGAAAGGCAGCAAGGAGGGGTGGGTGGATGTGAGGGAGGCCGTTTCTGTGGTGGGAGGTGGGCGTATGATGATGGGTGGGGTGTAGTAGAGAGGGGGTGGTTGGGTGTTGGATGGGAGGGATCCATCTGCCAAAATGCTCTTATCAGAAATCCTTGGGAGACAAAGGATCAGCGGAGCGAGCGAGAGCGATTGCGGTTGCGGTGCCCCGCTTATCTTCCCAGCAGCCTCGGCGGTGGGCGGCGGGGCGGGCAGGCGGCCCATGCGGGCCCGATAAGGCGCCTTATCAGCATCAGCGATGTCAGGGCTGAACGCAGCCAGCAAGGGTTTAACGTCCTTGCCACTCAAAAAAAAAAATTAGGAAGGAAGAAAAAAAACTTGGTCAAGTCACCTCACCTTCGCCCGTTTTTTGTGGCATGTTTTTGGTTTTTGTTTTGTTTTTTTGTGGCGAAAATGTGGAGTGAGGGTCTGGAGATCGAACGAGACAGGGTTTGGGTGGTGGTAGTGGAGGCTGGTAGCGGGTTTACGGGGCCAGGAGAGAGGAGTGGAAAATGGAGAAGGCATATGGGTTCGGGTGGGGGTGGGCGATTTCAGGATGACTGTCTGTCTGGTGCTTCGTTGGTGGGTAGTAGAGCATGACACGGGAGTGGATTTTCACTCCCGTCCCATCCCGGTCCCAGAAAAAAAATCCCATCCCGGACTGGAGTAAAAGAAACAAATCCCATCCCGTCCACTCCTGAAAAGAATGTCCAATCCTGCCCACTCCCACTCAAACTCAACCCCACTCCTGTTTCGTCAAAAAACAAGGCTTTTTTTGTTTGTTTTTTAAAGAAAAATAAGCGGCATTCCCGCACCCATTAGATTTTATTCCCGCTCCCATTCATCTTTATTCCCGCTCCTGCCCGCTCCCGTTCATCTTTAAGATTTTGACTCCCATCCCGCGGGAATCTCACGGGACCCACAGGGATTCCTGAAAAATGTCATCCTCTAGTGGGTAGGTCATGTGTGTGGGTGGGTGTGGTGACTGGTTAGTAGTAGTTTTGGGCTGCTGAGGTAGAGGGGGTGGATGGTACTGGGACGGGGCAGATGTGGTGATGTCTGTCTGTGTGTATGTGAGGTGACTGGAAGCCACTTTTGAAGGTGTGACTGGCTCATAGTGGTTTGGTGGTGGGGAGGTGAGTGTGGGGTGTGTGTGAGAGAGAGGTAGTGGTTTGGAAATGTGGGGTGTGTGTGAGAGAGAGGTAGTGGTTTGGACATGTGGGGTGAGTGTGTGAGAGAGGTAGTGGTTTGGCTATGTGGGGTGAGTGTGTGTGTGAGTGGTAGTGGTTTGGAAATGTGTGGGGTGTGTGTGTGTGAGAGGTAGTGGTTTGGAAATGTGTGGGGTGTGTGTGTGAGTGGTAGTGGTTTGGAAATGTGTGGGGTGTGTGTGTGAGTGGTAGTGGTTTAGCTATGTGGGGTGAGTGTGTGTGAGTGGTAGTGGTTTGGAAATGTGTGGGGTGTTTTGACTGGCTGGGTTGGGGCTGGTGGTGGTGGTGGGTGGGGTGGGGGAGAGGGATGACTGGTGTGGTGGTGAACTGGAGGGTAGTGGGTATGTGTTTGGGGGGTGGGGGGGCTGAATGCTGGCTGGTAGTGGGTATGTGTTTGAAGGCGGTTGGGGGAGTGGTGTTGGGATTGGGGGCTCTGACTGCTGGCTGGTAGTGGGCTGAGTGCGCTCGGCGGAACAACCAGTCCCTGGAGGGCCAGCATCCGACGGCGGACGTCTCTCTCCATCTGACGGAGAGACCTCAGGGAGTTGGTTACAAGAGCATTACCACAGGAGCAAGTGACACAGAAAAGGAAACGCATTACCATAATACAGTGCACCCCCCAGTCCCCCTAGACACACACTTACACTAACACAGACACACACACACAACGCACACTCACACATAGGCATATACTACAGTACACTACACAGGTTTACCTCATCTTTTCACTCTTTCAGTCTCTGGAAAAAGGCACTACACACACACACACACACACACACACACACACACACACACACACACACACACACACACACACACACACACACACACACACACACACACACACACACACACACACACACACACACACACACACACACACACACACACACACAAAGCCAGGGCCTACTCATTCACTTAAAAAAAGCAGTCGGGATATGGGAGAGAAAGACAGCTGATGCGTTTTCATCCTTGAGCCAAATAACGGGAATAATGGGAGGTGGTTTCACAATTTACTTTCATTTCCTGTTGATAAAGCCGAGCAGGCTTTCCCCCAAGGGAAACACTCCCCCCTCACTCACCTCCTCTTTTTTTTATTTTTACCCTGGCCTTGCCTGGCCCCCCTCCGTCCGTCTCTCTTTTGACAAATGCACTCTAATGGAGAATATGGCGGGGGGGTGTTGGATGGTTGGGCAGTTTGGTGGGTGAAGGGGGCGATGGTGGTTGTGTGGTCTGTCAGGGGGAGTAGGTTGAAATTGGTACCCTCACAAAAAATATAGAGTCGGAGAGAGAGAGAGAGAAGCTTTTAGCCTCTCAGCTTGCCTGTGATCATATGAGCGTGGCTGGTGTGTTGGTGGGGGGTTGAGCAGAGACATCATGGTGCTTGGCTATGGTGAAAAGAACGGGGGGTGGATGGGTGAATGAGTGTGTTGGGATGACGGGGGTGAGGGTGGTCGTGGTCATGGTTGTGTGTTTGCAGGGTTGTGTATATTGTGTGAATGTGTGCATTTGAATGTGTGTGTGTGTGTGTGTGTGTGTGTGTGTGTGTGTGTGTGTGTGTGTGTGTGTGTGTGTGTGTGTGTGTGTGTGTGTGTGTGTCATGACTTGTATGCTGTGTGTTTGTGTTTGTGCGTGTGTGTGTGATGTGTTTGTGTGATTTGTAGGGCGTGTGTGTTCGTTTTTTATTCATGTGTGTATAGTAGTCGCTTGTGTGTGTGGCAAGTTTGTTAAGTTTGGATGGTGTGTATGTACTGTATTTGTGTGTGTGTGTGTGTGTGTGTGTGTGGGTCAAGGGATTTCTTGCTTGGCACCTGACTGGAATGAAAGGCAGCATGTCTCTTTCAGGGCCCGGGGGTGTGTGTAATCAAATTTATACAGATGCTTTTGGAGGAGTCCCCTTAGTGAAGGCCACAGGGCCGCCGACAGCTTTAACTGGTCCAAGGACAAAAACACCTAAAAGCCCCCCCCCCCCTTTTTTTTTAGACTTTATTTAAATTTTCCAGTAATAAAGAGGAATAAAGAAAAGAAAAGAAAAGAAAAGAAAAGAAAAGAAAGGGAAAAAAAACACCTCGACATAAACAAACAGTGCACATTCTGGGTTAGTCTATGGTGAATGGTGATAAATGATTGTAAAAAAATGTCCTCTCTCAATGTATATAATTGTAATGGAGACCCAATGCTGTGTGGGCCCCTCTCTGTCTGGGCCTGGGACAGCTTACCCATTTGTTCACCCATGTCGGTTGCCCTAGTGAAGGGGTTCGCTAAGCTGCCCCCTGGACACAGAGGTGAAATGAAAGCAATAAGCTTGTTTGAAGACCAAATGAAGGGATTGGGGAAAAAAAGGGGAGAGAGAGTAAGAGAAAGGACGGAGGGCAAGAATATTGAAAGGGAGGTTTTTGATACTTTATTTTTTTTACCCCACGGTCAGTGTGCTGCTCTGTTGTGCTGTTGTGCTGTGTGTGTGTGTGTTTACTTTTCAAAGAATTGATGTAGCCTTGGTTGCTTTTCTGCCCCCTTAATGGCATGTAACGCAAGACAGCTTGGCTTGAAAACGGGAACGTTGACCGCCAAGGGGCCGTCTTAACGAGATATTTACATTTTCATCCATCAAAAGCCCATCTTTTCTTTTCTTTTTCCCCTCCTCCTCACCTACCTTTCCCCAAGGCTGGTGGTGGCCATGGTGAATAAACCTCTTCTCCATCTAGTAGTTTTAGCTCCATCATCATGAGCAAACGCAAAGAACTTGTGTTGTTGTTTTTTTCTTTTCTGTCTTATCCTGGTGAAGAAACCTTTCCCATCTATTTCCGGCTCCATCATGAGTTAATGACAAAGAACCTGTGTTGTTGTTGTTGTTTTTTTCATTCGGAAATTCCAATTCCTACTTCTGCAAGTTTTATTCCTTATTGCTCATATCAGCATTTTTTGGAGGTACTGATGCAGGGAGATGGTTGGGGGTTCTCATGCTGACTAGGTCGGGGGTGGGGGTGGGGGTGCTGTGTGTGTGTGTGTGTGTGTGTGTTTGTGTGCGTGTGCGTTTGCCTGCCTGTACACTGTATGTATGTTAATGCATTCGTATACAAGTGCCATCTGAAGGATATTGATTGTGGCTGGCTCTTCATGGACATGTGGAAACTGCATGAGACAGAAAAAAAACTGAAAACACACACACACACACACGCACACACACCCGCACACAGCTCATCCAGGAGGAGTCAAAATGGATGGAGGAATTTTTAAGACCTGTAATTTGTTGCCATCATTTGGCTGTGCAGGTTCTCTCTCTCTCTCTCTCTCTCTCTCTCTCTCTCTCTCTCTCTCTCTCTCTCTCTCTCTCTCTCTCTCTCTCTCTCTCTCTCTCTCTCTCAAGGTTAACATCCTTCCCTACTCTGGCATTTTAACACGGCCATAAAAAGTAGCAGAAAACCTGCAGAAGGTGCTTGAAGTGGTTGATTACAAAATCCCTATGTGGAAAAAAAGTCACGACTTTTATTTTATAACCTGAGCCGCCAAGAGACATTTACAGCTGCTAGCTCATCAGTTAGGTGGTATCAGTGTCGCTTCAGTAAAGAGCGCATTACCAGCAGTGAAACAATACACATGTTTAATGTATTCATTCGATAAAAATTGGATTCAGTGGAAACAAAAGCAACAAATCAAGCAGACCTAATCTAAATACAAGAATGAATGAAATTCAGCCCCTTTTTCTCCCCCGCAGGGAATTTGCTCTGCAAGATGGTGGTTGTCCGGGAGGTACAAGGTTATGGCAGAGGAATAAATCACTCACAAATTATTCAGACGAGTCGCCGTCCTCCTTAGCATTGTGTGTTTGGTTTTTTTGCTTTAAAGGGACACTGTGTGAGATTTTTAGTTGTTTATTTCCAGAATTCATGCTGCCCATTCACAAATGTTACCTTTTTCATGAATACTTACCATCAAATTCAAAGTATTCATTTTGACTGGAAAACTTGCACTTTTCACACATGAAAGGGCAGTCATGGGTGAGCGGTTAGGGCGTCAGACTTGCATTCCAGAGGTTGCCGGTTCGACTCCAGACCCGCCAGGTTGGTGGGGGGAGTAATCAACCAGTGCTCTCCCCCATCCTCCTCCATGACTGAGGTACCCTGAGCATGGTACCGTCCCACCGCACTGCTCCCCATGGGGCGCCACTGAGGGCTGCCCCCTTGCACGGGTGAGGCATAAATGCAATTTCGTTGTGTGCAGTGTGCAGTGTTCACTTGTGTGCTGTGGAGTGCTGTGTCACAATGAGAATGGGAGTTGGAGTTTCCCAATGGGCTTTCAAAAGGGGGATCTTCTCCATAGTCCGCCATTTTGAATTTCCAAAAATAAAAATTTTTAGCTGCAAAAATGACTCTACTTGGACCATACTAGAAAATATTTGTTTAATACTTAGTAAACTTTCATGTAAAGATCAAATTTGGCAATAGGCAGCCCAGTTTCAATGAGCAGCATAGTTGCAGTACCTTTTTTGACCATTTCCTGCACAGTGTCCCTTTAAAGCAAAAAAAAGAAAAGCGTTCCTGTTGGCAGGGCCGCTGACAGCTTTTGCCGGGCCCCGGACAAAGTCTTTTGAAAGCACCCCCAGTCCTACCTAATGCATACCATCATTACAATGTAATGACGATTTGGGGGCGCCCCTGCCTCTCTTTCGGCCCGGGACAAAGTCTTTTGAAAGCACTAGGGGTCGACCGATACAGGTTTTTTAATGGCCGATACAATACCATTTTTTTTTCATCACCCTTGGCTGATACCTGATTTCTGATACCCGATATTTGGGGCCGATATGGGTAAAAAAAAAAAAAAGGTTAAAAAATGACAAATATTCCAGGTCGTCTTTTCTGCCTGTTGGTATTCATGGAAAGCAAATTGATGAAGTGTCTAGTCCGTTGTCATACACATATTCCCTGTATATGCCGAAAATGCAGTCTGACAGCTAGGCCGGAGAGAGTAGAGAGAGAGAGGTTCCATTGGCCCATTGTTTCCGGGTTCTATTATGTTGGCATATCTCTATATACTTAAAGAATCTCTGGCTAGGCCACCTGCCATTCAAAGAGGATGTGTTGTTGATGGGGTGTGGTCCACTTCTTCGCTGTACCATGGGAGGTTTGGGAGGGGAGGAGGTATTTTTTTTTCAGGGCCTGGTCTCTATTGTCTTTGGCCTGCGGTTTGTGGCATTTTTTTTTTTTATCATAGTCGAGAGCAGGAAACAGCCAACGAGATTTATAGCCTGCTGGGAGATTGATTAGACACGTCATCAGCACTCCATGCGCCATATTCGCACGCGCTCGCACACACACACACACACACACACAGCACGCACGCACACACACACACACACACACACACACACACACACACACACACACACACACACACACACACACACACACACACACACACACACACACACACACACACACACACACACACACACACTCTCACACAATGCACACACACACCACCTCCAAACTGAAAAAAGGGACGCAATCTTGCTCTGTTATTCTGGCGCACACACACACACACACACACACACACACACACACACACACACACACACACACACACACACACACACACACACACACACACACACACACACACACACACACACACACACACACACACACACACACACATTCATTCATGGTGCCTGGAGGGGTATATTTGGGAGATTTCTGCACTGTTTCGTTTCAGAGAAAAGTCATTTGTCTGCTGCGCCTACCCTACCCTACCTGTGCCAAGAGGAATTTCAGAACAAGCCCGGCAGCACAGGAGTCAATAGCCCACAGCTATCATTTAATGATCACTGCTCTCTCAGTTAATATCCTTTGACAGCAGACTGGTCACTGGGAAAAAAAAGAGAAAAGAATGAACTCTTCATTCATGTTAACGTTTCCTATCTCCTGCTCTGCTCTGCTCTGCTCTGCTCTGCTTTTCTCGTCTCTTCTCGTCTCTTCTCTTCTCTTCTCTTCTCTTCTCTTCTCTTCTCTTCTCTTCTCTTCTCTTCTGTTCTCTTCTCCTCTCTTCTCTTCTCTTCTCTTCTCTTCTCCTGTCCCCTTCTCTTCCCTCCTCTCTTGTCCTCCCTTTTCAATATCTCCCCTCCTTATATCTCCTAATGTCTGTTAATATCTCCTCTCGTCTCTCTTTTTCTCTGCGTTCTCTCCTCGTGTCCTCTTCCAGAGAGGCGCCCAGTGTTGTAGGCTGCGGAGACCTCCTCATCATCACCTCCCACCTCCTCTTCCACCTCCACCACCTCCACCTCCATCATGCTGGCGTGTTTACAGCGGAGTCACACCCACACCCAGAGCCACGCCCCCCAGCACCACCTGATGGGCACGCCCAAGATGCCAGAGCTGCAGCTGCCCATCCCTCGAAAGAGTAAGTCAAGTCTTTTTTGCGTATGACATATTTTTATTGTGTTTGTGTGTGTGTGTGTGTGTGTGTGTGTGTGTGTGTGTGTGTGTGTGTGTGTGTGTGTGTGTGTGTGTGTGTGTGTGTGTGTGTGTGTGTGTGTGTGTGTGTGTGTGTGTGTGTGTGTGTGTGTGGCAGGGGTTGTATGCCTGAGTGGCTACTCCCATTTTACTGGATTGTATGTTTTCTTACCTGCCCAGGGACTGCAGATGGAAATTAGCTATTAGTTATAATCTGGTGCATGTCATGTTTTTGCTATGTAACTAATGTACCTTGCACATGGTCCCTGATGAAATAAACCAATAAATTAAACTAAACTAAACAAGAGCTTCTCTTCCAAATGCTATGAAACTACATGTCCCATTTTCAACAATGTTCATTAAAAATGATGTGGCTTTCTTTTGTCACTCTTTGGTCCATCCCCCAAAAAAGTAAGTGAAGGGCTCATGTTCCAAAATGGAATACAACAATTTTTAGGGGCCAAGCAGCGAAGCTGGCGAAGGCCCCTATAGAGTTAGTAGGTTTTCTTCATTATTATTATTTAGTCACCATTCTTATCCCTCTGCAAGTCTATGGCAGCCCATAGAACCGTACGTAGGAAAATGCTGTAAATCGGCACACACATTCGGGCCTGGCTCAGCATTACCCACAGCAATTTATAGATCCCCAGCCCCAACGCTCTAGCGCCACCAACAGGTCAAAGTCACAGGTACATTTCTGCTTGTAACTTTTGAACCGCTGGGCCAATTTTCATAAACTTGGTATCCATGGAATCCTTGAGCCAAGACGAATCCAACGCACTCTATGACGTCATTTTCCGCCAGGGTAGTTTTCCCGCCATTTTGAATTTTGTAAAATTCAATAAAAATGCTATTTTTTCCGCAATTTTTTGACCAATCCGCCCGAAACTTGGTATATAGTATCTCTAGGCTGAGCTACACATGGAGTCTCAAGGAATATTAGATATCTTTTATAGTTTTGCCGTGACAGCCAATCAAAATTGTCGTAAAAGTGGTGAAACAGGAAGTGAGGTCATATCTCAGCAACTGTTTGTTGAATTAGGTTGGGATTGTGTCCACACATAGTAATCCATCCCATGACCTACCACAAAAAAAATCAGAACCCCAGCTCAAACTCTGTAGCGCCACCAGCAGGTCAAAATTTTAGCTACATTTTTGACTGTAGCTTTTAAACCATATGCACGATGTAAAATATATTATTATCACTAGAATCCTTGGGCCAAGCCGAATTCAATGCACTATATGAAGTTATGTCAACGCAGAAGGGAAATTCCGCCATTTTGAATTTTGTAAAATTCACTGTAAGTCTATGGTAGCCCATAGAACCATAGATAGAAAAATGCTGTAAATTGGCACACATATTTGAGGCAGCATCAACATTACCCACAGCGAGTTATAGGTCCCCAGCCCCAATACTCTAGCGCCACCAGCAGGTGAAAGTCGCAGGTACATTTCTGCTTGTAACTTTTGAACCGCTGGATCAATTTTCATAAACCTGGTATCCCTGGAATCCTTGGGCCAAGACGAATCCAACGCACCCTATGACGTCATTTTCTGCCTGGATAGTTTCCCCGCCATTTTGAATTTTGTAAAATTCAATAAAAATGCTATTTTTCCCGCAATTTTTGACCATTTCGCCCGAAATTCGGTATATTGTATCTCTGTACTGAGGTTTGTATGGGGTCTCAAGAAATATTAGATATCTTTTATCGTTTAGCCGTGACAGCCAATCAAAATTGTTGTAAAAGTGGCAAAACAGGAAGTGAGGTCATATCTCGGCAACCCTTTGTCGGTTTCGGCTAGGATTTGTTACACACATAGATGTCCATCTTATGACCTACTGAAAAAAAAATTCAGACCCCCAGCTCAAACTCTGTAGCGCCACCAACAGGTCAAAATGTTAGCTACATTTTTGCCTGTAGCTTTTAAACCATGTGCACAATGTAAAATATATTATTATCACTAGAATCCTTGGGCCAAGCCGAATCCAACGCACTATATAACGTTATGTAAACACAGAAGGGAAATTCCGCCATTTTGAATTTTGTAAAATTCAATAAAATGCTACTTGTCACACAATTTTTGTCAGAATGACCAGCAAAAAGGTACACATCATCTTCAGACTGATAGGCATTAGGGTATCCAAAGAATTTTTGATACCTCTTATCGTTTGGAGGTGACAGCCAATCAAAATTGTCGTAAAAGTGGCAAAACAGGAAGTGAGGTCATATCTCAGCAACCGTTTGTCAGATTCTTTTAGCTATTTTTTGCACACATACTAGTCAATCCCATGACCTCCCACAAAAACAATCCAGATTCCCAGCTCAAACTCTCTAGCGCCACCAATAGGTAACAGGAAGTGAGCTTATATTTGTCAGCCCTTTAAGGGATTCAAAATAAACTTGGTTCATGTGAGCACACTCCCCTCCAAGGAATGCACACCAACATTGGCGAGATTTGGGCCAAAGGGGGCGCTGCAGTTCCTTCTGTTGCCGTGGCGACTTTGGCAAGTTTACTGCTTGGCCCCGCATTGCTGCTTGCAGCTATATTCAAAAGTTAAAATTTAAAGTTAAAATGGCATGGATTGTATTGTTTTGCCGTTGATATCAGTCAAAACACTGCCCATCCCGCGAAACAGTAAGTGAAAAGCGGTTTGCCAGAACACTACATATCCATTTTCAAAAAGATGTTTTTAAAAAATCACATGGCTTTTATTGTGCGCTCTCAGTTAATATCAGTAAAAAACTGTGCCCATCTCTTGGAAGAGTAAGCAAAGCCCTATATGTCAAAACGTCAAATGTCTATTTTTGAAAGATGGACATGTAACATCAATATCAGTAAAATAAAAATCTGTTAATATCTGTAAAAACCATCAGCCATCCCTCGAAAGAGTAAGTGTCTGTCCACTCTCTCCACTCTGTCCGCTTATCCTACCCTTACCAGCCCCACAGGCTGCCCCATTAGTCCCTTATCCCGGCAGCCTTCGCAGCACTGCACCGCACAGGGCAACACCATTAGGGCATCACGGTTAAGGATATTAAAGAGTAAGCCCACTTATCCGATCAGTGCCAGTATGACACCATAGCTGTGCCACACAGGGGGTGGGGGTGGAGTGGGTCAGCCAGAGGACAGGGGGGAAACTTATAATACGGGTTTGGCTTCGGTTGAGATAAAAATAAGAAAGGTACATTGCAAAGCCATGGCGGTCGAATGCAGGGTAAAGGTCATTGTACAACCTGTCTCCTCTTTTTTTTCCTCCATTAAATTTGGGTAGTCTATCATGTCATAAACATGTTCTGAACACTAAACCCTTGGCATTATTATGTTTAAGTGGATGCATTATTTGAAGATAGAAGACAGTACCAAAGATTTTCGTAGTCCCATTTAGAAGGTCTCTGGTAGTGTCTGGCATAGGCAGCTCTAGAAGAGGGGCCAGGGTGGGCTAGGGCTTCTGTAGAGTTGCTCCTGGCTCCTGTTATGGCCCCTATACTGACCATGATATATCTAAATATTAATTTGTATTGAACACAAATGAATAATAATAAATACACAGTATGATATACAAATATTTAAAGTAAATTATTGACCTGTTTTTAGATGCGTCCTAGCATCTCTATAACAGGGTATGTCCATCCATCAGTCCGTCTGTCTGTCTGTCTGAAATGCATTCTTTAAATCAACCAAAACACGATCTTCGCCGCCATTTTTCATGTCACTCTCTTCATATTTGAGCTTTTCTTCTACCACCGGATCATGATATCCCTACTAGGAAACAATGGATAAGTTGGGCATCGCGTTTCCGCCATTAGTCCCGAATAAGCAACAAGTGGACGCATCTTTGTCCACCTGTCAGACTTGTTTCCATTATGTGTGTCATTATACAACTATAACAGAACCTGGTTAATTTCAAAACCAGCTAACCCCAAATAGGCAAATCATGTTCAAAAGAAACAGTTAAACAATAAAATCACAGACAGACTTAGAAAAAAAAACTGCCATTGACATGACATCCCATCAGCTCTAATGGTTGTCAAGCCGTTGTAATAGCATGTAAACTAGAACAATGGCCGCCAACAGCCCACAATATGTGAGTGAGCAGCACCACGGCAACACCTGGAAGCACATTATTGAAGCCGTAAAAAAACACAGAAAGAAGTTCCTGACTGGAGAAGATTGAGCCCATTCAGAGAGCAGGGCAGCAAACACTGGCACAGTGGGACCTATCAGCCAAGAGGCCCATTGATAGTGATTGAAAACGGAGCTCGGTCGACTATAGCTTCATTCTTTCGTCATTTTGACAAATGGACCATTTTCGTGAAAAAGGTTTCAGTTCATGCGTTTCATCTTTTTGTACTAAAGGTGTAACATAAAAGGTGCAGTTAAACAATGACTTGAGAGGTTCTGTTGCCCAGAACAAAACTGTGAATGATCTTTGCATTCCCTTCGCTGTGATGGTCGCCTAGCATTTCCTGTCAGAACAATGGTAGTCCACCAATACTAGCGAGGGGGCACCACTCCAGCAGCTGGAAGGGCTGGATGAGCAGTGAGCACATATTGAAGCAGTAAAGAAGGAAAGAAAGAAAGAAAGAAAGAAAGAAAGAAAGAAAGAAAGAAAGAAAGAAAGAAAGGAAAAGAAAAGACAAGAAGCTCTCGAGAAGCTTCTGCTGGCTATATAGGACAGCTTGACCCTGTCAGGAGCAGTGCAGTGAACACTGAGCTCGGTGGGGCCACAGCGGGACCCTATCAGCCAGGAGCCCCATTGATTGGCGTGAACAATGAGCAGAGCCTGGGTGGAGAACCTCGCCATGGAGCCCACTGCTGTTGCTGACTGCGGAGCTGGGGGGCTGGAATAGATTTATCAACCAGAACCAAAACCAGTATCACGTCCTCTCCCTCTCTCTGTTCTCTCAGTCTCTGTTTCTTTCGCTCTCTCGCTCTTCTCTTGCTTCTTGGAGCGCTCTCTCTCTCTCTCTCTCTCTCTCTCTCTCTCTCTCTCTCTCTCTCTCTCTCTCTCTCTCTCTCTCTCTCTCTCTCTCTCTCTCAAACACACACAGAGACCCATGTTGGCTTTCCAAAGTTCTTTATCTGTCATCCGCAGGGTGAAGTACAGAAGGAGCAAAGGAGGAAAGGAGAGAAGGAGGAGAAAAGAGCGAGAGTGAGAGAGACTGAACTGAAAAGAGAGCAGAGCTCTGAGAAGCAGAGTGGTTGAGAGGATGAGGTTTTAATTAGGCTTCCTACACTGGACTGAATGTTTTTTTCCATTCCTCCCCCCACCTCACCTCACCACTCTCCCACGAAAGAGAGCGTGCAGAGAGCTGGCTCTGACCCTAACACCTCAGATAAGAGCCTTTGCCGGAGGATCACCTTGGCTCGATCCCGGGCACGCTGCGGTGGAGTGGTGTGGGGGCTGGGGGCAGCGTTAGTGGTGGAGATGGTAATGGTGATCAGAGTGGCGATAGTGCGGGCGGTGGTGGTAATGGGAAGTTCACCTTGGTATTCAATCCTGCTGGAAGTGGTGATTCAGTAGGCATTACTGTAACACTGTGTTGTTTGTGATGTTAATTGAAAACATCACGGTCACGGACAGGGCCTCTATGTAGGTATGGAGTGTGAAATTCAATGTTCTAAGAGTAAACAGAGAGTTAATAGCCGAATTTAACACTTGTATACATGAGGAAAGGGTGGTGGTGGTGGTTGATGGTGATCAGAGTGTTGATGGTGATGGTGACGGTAATGGTGGTTGGGGATTGATAGATGGTGATTGGCTAGTTCATTGTTAATTCAACACTTAGAGAATTGGACCTTGCGTTGTTAAGTGTGTGTTAAGAGTATAACTAATCTACAGAGTGCACTTGGACTTGGTCTACTGTAACTCTTAGATTGAAAATATAGTCATAGGGAGTCATAAGGTGGTGTATGAAGTTTCTCCTTGGTGCGATCTTGGGTGTTGTTGGAGTATCCTGAAGCTGGAAGGTGGGGATGGTGGTTGGAGCATTGGAGGATAGTGGTGGGACTGGATAGTGGGTGACAGCAGTGACAAGGTGGTCAAAGTGCACAGTAAATGGCACAGTATTAATTTAACACTTAATCAATTCGACTTCAGGGTAAGACCAGAAAAGAGTACGACCCTCTAAGTGTTGAGCGAGTGAACAACACTCCTCTAATTTAACACTTCTCTGTAGACTTCCCAAGCATAGACCTAACACTGCGAAATATTCCGTGCCATAGGGTTGTGTATGAAAGATTTTGTATGAAGTTTCTCCTTGGTGTGATCCTGGGTGTTTGTGGAATGTTCTGGGGCTGGAGGGGCGGCGGGGTGAGGGATGGTGGTGATGGTGGAGGGGTGGTGGTGGGTGACAATGGTGACAGGGAGGTCAGGCCGCTTGGAGGTTGAGGGGGCTTATCTTGCCCGCTGATCAGGCTGACTCCTCCAGGCGGTCGCCATATCAGTGACACCCATCACGCCACCCCTTAATTTAATTCATGAGAGCATTGATCAACACTGCCGGCTGCCCGGCTGCCTGACCGGTCGAGCAGACGACCGGCCGAGCAGCCGCTCGTCTCAGACACAGCCTGTGGTGGTGTTGGGGCTTCTGTCACTTCTCCTCTCCTTTTTTCTTTTCACTTTCTCTCTATCTCTCACTTTTCCTTCTTCTTACAAATTCGCTCTTCACACAATTTTTCTCTAGTCTCTAGTTCATTTCGATTCACTTTTTCTGTCTCTGTATTGCTCTTGCTCGCTCTGTCTCTCTCTCTCTCTGTCTCTGTCTCTCCCCCTCTCTCTCTCTCTCTCTCTCTCTCTCTCTCTCTCTCTCTCTGCTTTTCTCCCTTCAAGGGCGAACGGGTTGTTTAGTGACCTACCACATCACATGTTTCCCCCCAGTCGGCCATTACAAAGTTCAGGGCTATGTAATAGCAAAGCAGGAAAAGTCGCTCTGTACTGAGAGAGGCCAAAGAAAATGAACATTCAGTTAGTCTGACTGCTCGCAACGCTTTTCTCGCTTGTCAGTAATGAATTTATTACTTCTCTTGAACTCCTGAGGTTTGAGAATGTAATGATTTCTTTCATTTTCTGGGATAATAGGGAGAACGTGTGTGTGTGTGTGTGTGTGTGTGTGTGTGTGTGTGTGTGTGTGTGTGTGTGTGTGTGTGTGTGTGTGTGTGTGTGTGTGTGTGTGTGAGAGAGAGAGAGTGTGTGAGAGAGAGACAGAGAAAGAAACTCTGTTTCTGCTGTTGTTTTGTCGCCTTGGGATGGCATATTTGTTTTATCTCAGTCAGGAGTTTCTAATAGTGGCTAGTGGAGTTAAAAGCCCTCAAAATGGAGCAGAGAAAGAGAGAGAGAGAGACAGAGACAGGGAGGGAGAGAGAGAGAGAGAGAGAGAGAGAAAGAGAGAGAGAGAACGGGGGAAATAGAGAGATGGGGAATGAGTGGGTCTGCATTAAAAAGAGGACAGACAAATCTGACAGAAGAGAGAGAGAGAGAGAGAGAGCGAGAGACGGAGACAGGGAAAAAAATGGAAGTTTCCCTTAAATGTCACAAAATCTGCCTTGACCTTTTCATGCGCTTGAGCTGTGCTCTGCTGGGGGTGCTGTGCTGTCTCCAGACCCAGACCCAGACCCTGTGCTGTGCCAAGGATGACAGCGCGCCTCTGGCTCGGGGGCAGAGGACATGAGCAA